>NC_056522.1:78550357-78664837 GCF_019175285.1 Sceloporus undulatus | reverse complement strand
CAGCCATGAAGAAAGCAAACCACCACCCCACAGCAAAGCATGCTCACACCCCACAAGAAGAAGGTAAAAATACATCCACCTACCTGTAGAGAAGTTCCTGATGGCCTGTCTTGATCCGAAGAATACACCTGGCAAAGCCAGAAAAAGTCCAAAGGCAGAAAAGCCAGGAAAAAGTCCAAGCCAACAGTGGATTCACGAGTTAGAGCTCAGAAGAGACTCTTCCTCACACAGTCCACCAGGCCAGACAAAGGGGCAGATCAAAAACAAACGGCTTTTGTTTTTGAATCCAGGCCACCCCCCAATTTCGTTAGCCAATCCAGATGATCAGCTTGATTTCTCAAGCCAATCACTGCTGCTAACGAAATTCAAAATTCGCGCCAAAGCTAACCCCTAACTCAGCCCCCTTAGCTTTCCGTTAGCCCTGGAAAGCCTATAGCTGCACTTTGCAGCATTTGAATTTCGCGCCGAAATGAATTTCGTAACCCGAAAAATATTTCGTAACCCGAAACAGTTTTTTCCTATCCAACTTTTTCGTATCCCGGAAATTTCGTAACCCGGTCATTTCGTATCCCGAGGCACCAGTGTACCAGGATTACATAGAACAGAGTCATGGTCGTTAAAATGGTGTCAAACTGTTTCATTCCTGAAGTATAGATACAGCCCCAGACATCCTGGTGGTCAGTATAAGCATACAATTTATACGCAGACTCAAAAAACAAACAAACAAACAAAAAACCCATGGGGAACTAAGCATTTAAAAAAAACGCTTCACTTAAAGCTAAAGGAAGCCATGAAAACATGACATTCAACTACTAGAAGCTATACTTTTTAAAATTAAGAAACTGTGTATAATATTAAATGTTTTGGTAGCGGAGCTTTCCAGATCTTGATCTGGCAAATACATGGGATACATTTCTTCCTTTCCCTCAAAGCAGCTGCTGTTTGTCCACCAATCCTCAGTGCCTAAAAATAAAATAAAAAAAAATCTCCGTTTAGCAGGACTGCTTAGCTCTGTGTGAACAGCAACTAGTGCCCAGGACTTAGGAAAACCAATCATTTAATATCACACTACAATCAATTTTCTTGAGACTTTTTCTTTATACTGTTTCCTGAGGGTTCCCCCCTCCTCTGTGTGTGTGTGTGTGTGTGTGAGAGAGAGAGTAATACTGCAATACTTAATTTAAAAAAAATACTGAAATGAGTACAGCTTGCTCATCACTATCTTTAGCAACCAATTAGCTGAGCTGACGTAATATCTGCCAAGAAATCTAAAATGGGGATTATATGGTACATATGAGAGGACAGTTCAGCTGAGTTTTAAATGATAATAGGACTGGGACAGGAAGAACTGCAGGGACAAAATTTTAAAAGGTTTGAGAAAGCAGGAAACCTGAAAAACATGGAGACCAGCAATAGGATGACTAGTGAAGGGGTAAAATAATATATGGACTAAAATAGAGAAACTTCAGTGAAAGCCAGATGGAGAAGCCAGAGGTCTGTGAAAAAGACAAGAGGGGGAAAGACACTAAGGAAATGATGGGACCTTTAGGGGGAGGATGGTAAACTGTAATATACATAGCACTTAAAATTATATTTGGGTGACACTTTAATCCACAAGGAACAGTCAGGTTTTTTTCAGTGAGAATTTGACACCAAGTTTGTGGAGCATTGTTTAGATGCAGAGTCAGAAAGCACATAGGCTGAAATAAATTAGCTAACTATCTCTGTGGCTGAATAACAACAAGGAAAGGAACTCACATTTGAGTTTGTGTTTCCTCTAATAATTGTTAAAGAATAACAAGTATTAGAAAATTAGTGTAAGTTAATAGCAAGAAAATATGAAAAATACCATTACCACCTTGTGTGTTACCAGGAACAAGAAAAAACAGAGAGAATAGGCAAATATCTTAAAGGAGCAAAGTCTGAGGAGCAGATTTAACTCCCATCCCTTGCCTTTCTAATGTTATCTCCTAGTGTTAAAAGTTAGATTCACCCTATATGAGAGCCACATGCTGCTTTGGTCCTCAATCAGTGCCATGAAACTTACAGGGAAAACTGATTTTCACAAATGAGGATAGAAAGATTTAAAATATTTGGTGGAAAGGGTCTCCTCAAGTACCAGGAAGCCCTAACTGTTCTCTCTCAGAATGGTGCCTGCCCCAGAGGGTATACCAATGATTCAAGAGTAAAAGCAAAGGAGAAGTCAAGCCAGATTACAATCAAAAACAGAGTTTGAAACAGTACAAGCATGGACAGTAAGTACAAAAGCAGTCCAAGAAGGGTCCAAAGCCAAGCAGAAAACCACTGAAGGGAACAGTCCAAAGAACAAGCTGAAGGTCAGGGAATGTAAAGTACAGTGGACCCTTGTTATATGCTGTGGTTTGGTTCCAAGATCCCCTGTGGATAACAAAATCCATGGATGCTGAAGTCCCATTAAATATAATGACATAGTAAAATAGTGTCCCTTATAAAAAAATGGAAAATCAAGGTTTGATATTTGAAATTTATACTTTTTTTAATGGTTTCAAACCATGGATCCGTGTATAAAAAATGCATGTATAAGAAGGGCCGACTGTGCCACAATGCCTGTGTCTACATTTTATAAATAATCTAGTTTGACATTACTTGAACAGCCATGGCTGGTCTGGGAATTGTAGTTTTGTGAGAAATGTATCATTCTTTGCCAAAGAGCTCTGTTGCCATGGCAGTTAAAGTGGTGTCAAGCAGAATTATTTCTGCAGTGTGGATGCAGCCAATGTTGAAGAGAGATAACAGGTTTGTTGCCTTGCAGCAAAGAGACAGCCTTCATTCTGCTGATTTACAGCCAGCTATAAATGAGCACAGCTGGACTCATAAGCACATCTGTCTTTTTTAAAAGGATGCCATGGGAGGTCCTGCGAACACTTTAATCTCCGATATTCTGACAGGCACAATATCTCTGCCTCCTTGTCAGGATCCACATGGGCTGCTTCCAAGGCAAGGCTGTGCTCCTTCAAAGGCAGGGCTATCAGCTCTTTCTGGAGCCAGGGATCTGGAATCTTTCCCTTTCCTCATCAGAGGAAGCTCCTCCAGGTGACTGATGAGGAGAATCCTGGCCTAGTGTAGGAGGAAGAGGGAAAATATTGGGAGCCTGTAATGATAGCCATGATAAGGTCAGTTGCAAGCCAAAGCAACCATCAATGGTACTTCTTCTTTGGCTTCCCCACTCTCTTCTGCTGGCCACTATATAGTTGTAATTGACATAGCCATCTGTGATGGTCCTTGTTTGTCTTCCCCCTGCCCCTGCCGTGCAGTGGATGGTGGTGGGGTGGTGGTGGTGGGAAGCTGAATGAAGGCTAGTCTACACTAGAGGCAAAAGTCTGAATGGACTCCTGGAGCCACCCCATGTAATTTCTCTCCACAAGGACATCAGGCAGATAGTCTACACTACCTTAATGTCCCTATGGGGTTTCCTGAATCTGCCACTGCTCCCACGGCTACGTCTGCGACCCCTGCTGTCACCTTTAAACCTTGGGCCAGTTCCTGGCCTGAATGAGTTTTCTCCTCCTCCCTTTGCTGGTGTAATTGTCATTGTGGGACAAACAAGTGCCCAGCAAGTGACCCGGGTGCCTTATCTAGTAGCTGACAGCCACTGGTGGCACTGTGAACAGAAGACTGTGAATCCTCTGCCCCTGCCACCAATCATTAAAATGTGAGTAAACTTACACACATTAATTGCCATAATACTCAACATAATATTTGAAGTAACTTTGTGATTAAACAACAAACAAGTCTTGATGGTCTTCAGTTCCTATTATGCCTTTTCCCACCTTAATTTGTTTTTTTTTTTAAATCACTACTAATATTTACTGCCAGGACGCTGAAATCCAGCAGTGACAAAGACACAGGGACAGACCTGACTAAGCAGGCAATGGAGATGAGATTCACCACATAACAAGAGACCCTTATTTCCAAGTTGCAAGAGTTTCTAAAATGTGCATGTAGAGACTGTAGCCCCTCACCAAGGGTTCAGTATATTGACCTCCACGAAGCTTGTTCTTGTTGTTGTGTGCCTTCAAGTTGTTTCTGACTTATGGCAGCCCTAAGGCCACAGAGCTATCACAGGGTTTCTTGGCAAGGAGAATTCATGACTCATGAGAGTCTCTGTAGTTTCAGACTTAAGATCCTGTTTTCTGCATAAAAGTTCCAAGTGCAAATTTTGTGCAATTTCCAATTGCAGTTTTCAAACAGTTTCTCACAATAGGAAGAAAAATGCTAAAATTATTTAAACACAAACATTGGCTTTGAAACACTAAAATTATTTGTTGATTCCATCAAGCACAAAATTAGCAAAGAATTACACCTCTACTCTACACTTTATGGCAAAAGGAAAATCCATGAGAAGTGTAGTTGGTTAGCTCTCAGTGGAATTTCAGTGCACCAATTGTTTGGCTCAATGGTTTCTGTCCAAGGTCCTGAAAAACTTCCACAAGCATCCTTGTGTTCAGGAATTCCAATTTTGTTGGAAACCTGTCTTACTTTTTTGCCTGTCCTCTAATTACTCCCCAAGTGTCTTGTAAGAATAGCACTGTCCTAGTCTTTCACAAGACTGGACAATCAGCAGAGTTTCCTCTAGATTTAATCTATGCACTTCATATAATTACCCTCAAAATGCAGATACCATTAACCTGCATGTGTTTTGTTCCAAGCAGCAGCACCAATCAACTGTTTCAGGAAGCTAAACCCATCCTTCAGTCACACAAACACATAAGTGATTGGTGTGATCACCACTTTTTTGTCCAGGCCTCCATATGCAGAGACCCGGCAGAAAGCTCACCTAGACACATATCATATTCTCAGCACCTTTTTGTGCAACCTGTTTCTCATCCAGCTAAGGATACACACACAGCTTGCTTCCATTAACTTCTGCCAATGTGCTAGTTATGTGTGATCAATTTTTGTGAGTACAGGTTGAATATCCCTTACTTGGAATTCCAAATCCCAAATACTTCAAAATCCAAAATTGCCCACCTAGGTTGCTGCAATACCTTTGCTTTCTCATGGTTCAGCATGCACAAATGTTGTATTATGCACAAAATAATTAAACATATTGTGTATAAAATTACCTCCAGGCTATGTGTATAAGGTGTATATGAAACATACATGAATTTCATATTTAGTCTTGGGTCCCATGTCCAAGATATCTCATTATGTATATGCAAATATTTCAAAATCCAAAAAACTTCAAAAAATCCTAAATGTTTCTGGACCCAAGCATTTTGGATAAGGGATACTCAACAAGTATAGGCTATATTTAAGAGGAAGAAACTGCCAAAACTACCACTAGGTGTTCCTTGCTTAAGAAAACCTTATGAAACTTATGGGGTTACCAGAAGTTGTCAAGAGCTTGAAGGCACGCACATGCACGCACATACATAAAACACATTTGCAGAAGCACTTCTACATTCTATGCAAAAGGATTAAAAGTAAATTGCTACAAATTTAAGCAATGCTATTTTTCTTCTTCACAAGCATACATTATGTGGATGACAAATCCTTATTGCTACATATAAGTAATTTTTTTCTAAAACATGAACAGAAAATGCAACAACAATAAAAACATAACTACAGTATAAACTATGAAACACCAGTACTTACCTATAAAGAAAAGAAATATTTAGTAAGCGCATATACTAATATAGCTGCATAGTCATCCAGCAAAGAAGGTGATGTCTAGGACACCCACTTCTTTAGCAGCAAATGAGATGGCAATAGCATTTGACAGTGTATTGTAATTCCAGTTAACTTTTTTTCTCCTAGCACTCTACTAGCACTCTTACATTCCATAAATGGCACTAGGTAAGTCCATAAATAGTAATGTGGTAGCTAATAGGGCCAAGGCCATATTTCTTTATTTCTGTAATGCTCTTGATGCTATTTCAACTGTGCCAAGCTGGCAATAGTGAAAGTAACACCATTTAAATTAACCTTCCTGAAATGCTGTCCTATCAAATTTCAAGGTCAGACTACACCAGTGTACAGAATATATATGCACAGTCTACCATATTGTCTCATTAGCATTACACTTTGAAATGACAAGAGAATTTGTAACTGCTTTCCCATAAATCTGTGGGTTCCTTGCACATGAATATAAACTGGCATTTGGTATTCTAAGAATTTTATAATTTGGCTTTTTAAATAAATAGGGAAAAAACAATATCAAGTTTTAAGGTAACATGATCATAAGAAAAAAAATGCAAGACAATTTTCTAGTAAAAGTTCATAAAGTACCTTTATGGATAATGTTCTGATGAAAACTCATAACATACCTGGCCTTTTTGGGTGGAGAAAATACAATTCATTTATTTCAACAGATCAGAAATAATTAATTAATTTATTTCAACATAATCACTTTGGCAACTAGGCAAGCAGTACCAAATCTAGGCCACGTCTCCTTAAATTACTTTAGAGCAGTGGTTCCCAAACTTTGGTCTTCCGGATGTTTTGGACTTCAGTTCCCAACATTCTTGATTGTTGGCCAAGCTGGCTAGAGCTTATGGGAGTTGAAGTCCAAAATATTTGGAGGACCAAAGTTTGAGAACTACTGCTTTAGAGGGGGAAGATGTAGCTGGTAGCTCAATCTTTAAAATGACATAATGTGTATTTCACAGATTGGAAGCACACACTGAAGGACTAAATGCATCGTTTGGATAAAAGTTGTTAGGATATTGTTATCATAATATTTATTACATTGATATCATGATATTGTTGTATTATTTTCACTGCAGAAATAGTCCAATTTGACACCATTTTAACTGCCATGGTTCAATGTTATGGAATTCTGTGAATTGCAGTTTTGGTGAGGATTTTTAAACAGAGGCTGAATTGCCAACTGTCAGGAGTGCTTTGATTGTTCCTTTTTGCATTGCAGGGGGGCTAGACTGGATGACTCTCGAGATGTCTTCCAACTGGATGATTCTATGAGACATTTAGCCTTCTCTATTAGAGAGCTCTGGTGCCACAACAAACTATAATTCCCAGAATACCATATATCGAGCCATGGCAGTTAAAGTGGTCTCAAACTGGATCATTCCTGCAGTGTGGATGCACCTTCTGTGGGGCTGAAAATTGCTGAAATTATTTATTCTTGCATGTAGAAATAAAGTAGGTAAAGCTTTACATCACTAGTTGTGATATAATCCTATTTTGGTATTTTGAAATTAAGTAGTTCAGGGCATCACAATAAAAAGAATAGAATTCAAGTTATCTTGCTCTACTGGTTTCAGCAAGATATGATCACAATTGATTTCAGAAAGGTCATTTTCCAGTGTTAGGCTCTTGCAGCAAAATTAACACATAGTTTTGTAACTCTTTGTAGAGATCTAGTGGAGTGGATGGAAGTTCACAAACATTTATACCTTAATAACTGAGTTTGTCCACAAGACATCACAGAGCTTTTTTGCTGTTTCAGCTGGACTGACACCAAAATTTCTATTTGAATAAACAGATCTCTTAAAATGTTGAAATCTAATCTGAATTCAGAAGAGAATTATGACATAAGGAAATGCTGCAATTTAGTTTTACCTTGGGGAGACCATATTCCATACATCTGTTTTAGAAAAACAGAGGACGAGAAGTGCAGAGTGTTTGAAAGGAAGGTATAAAGGCTCAGTAATGCACCTTGTTCTGCCAGACTGCACTACAGGGAGAAATTTGTTTCTGCCTTATCATTTTTATTCCAGGGAGTATAACTGCCAATGCAGTTATTATTCATACAAAGTGTCACAGCAGTAGCTCTCAGGGACAGATTCTGGACTATATGAACATTCACTTAGGGCCATAATAGTTAGCAACTGCTCAGGTAACTGAAGACAGAAAAGGATGGCTATTCACCCTTTCTTGAAAAGCAGCAAATCACCTGAGGCCAATGCTGCCAGTGCCGATTAAAGCACTCAGACTCTTATAGGTGAGGATTAGTGCCTGTACACTATATCGTCTGTGTGAAACAGATGATCTTCTCCTAAAATTTGACTGCAAGCTAACAAATATAAAATTGAAACAGCTGAGCTAGCCATATACAGCTGCAGGTCTGCCTCTGTGGATCCATATGGAGACAATACAACATGGTTGCAGTATTATTTCAGCTGTTTTGCTTTTGCCTGAAAATGCCCTGTTTATACAATGCAATTAAAAGACAAAAACCAAAGTATATTTTTGCATATTTAAACTTGTTTTCCAATCATTCAAGAACTACGATTGTTTTTCTTCCTGGCCCAGCTTTTATGCCATTGGCACAACGCTCTGGCTCATTAGACTGAAAAGAACTACATGGAATTAAGCCATGACAATTTCAATGAAATTTACTTCTAAGTAAGATCCCAAGCTAGGGGGCTGTTACACTCAGCATAAAAAACAAAACAAAACAAAACCTCTATTCAATCTGTTCTCAGTATTTCATTATTTTGCATCGTAGGCCAGATCTGTTTTCTTCCCACATCCGCTTGCCACTGTTTAGAAGTCACATTGTGCTGAAATACAGGGGCAAGACATGGCAGCAACTTCAAATTGAACTACGTGGAACAATCTCTGGATGGTACAGTGGGATCTAAGTATCCGCTGAGGTTTGGTTCCAAGATCCCCCATGGATACCAAAATCCATGAGTGCTCTAGTCTCACTATATAACACTGGTGTTTTTTATATAAAATGACAAAATCAAAGTTTACTTTTTGGATTTTGTTTTAATATTTTCAAGTCGTGAATGGTTCAATCCATACATGCAGAATCCATGGATACAGACAGCCAACTGTACAACAGACATGTTCACCTCCTCACCCTGAAGCTCAGGTGATTTTCTCCATGTCCTTGTGATACAGCATTATGAATCCACCCAACACACAGTTTCCCACTGCTCAAAAGTGACAGACATTTGTTCATTTAAACTATCCATCAAGCTTTAACCTTTATAGAAGGTAGTTCACAATGTCCCCAGCATATCCAACGGATAACTACAATCAAATAGGCAGTTTCTCTTGATTTAAATTCTCAGCGTCCTCTTTAAGAGGTAATCTCATAACACCGCTTAAGAAAGTTTTGTCAAAACTGAAATAACAATGGAAAAATAAAAGATATTGTCAATTATCTTTTCTTCACTTATGATAATAACCCTCTTAAATATAAATCACCTTTATAGCCCCTATGTAAGCAGTGCTTTCATTGTGCACAAAGTAGAGCATAGTTGTTGCTTTAATTCTCTGATGATGATGATGATGATGATGACGACGACAATAGAGTATGAGTGTGTGTGAGAGAGGGGGGCTGCTTCTGCACTGCAGAAATAATCCAGTTTGGCACCAGTTTAACTGCTTGAATTCACAGAACTGTAGTTGGTTCTGGCACCACAGTTCTCTCACAAATATCTCACAAAACTACAAATCCCACAATCCCATATCATTCAGCCATGGCTGTTAATGTGGTATCAAATTGGATTATTTCTGTTTTGTGGATGCAGCGAAAGAAGTCCAAAACACACTGCAGAAAAAAAAATCCAGTTTGAGACTGTTTTAACTGCTCTGGCTCAGTGCTATGGAACCTCGGGAATTGTACTTTATTGTGGCACCAGAGCTCTGTGACTAAATGTCTCACAAAACTTCAGTTCCCTAAATTCCCTGGCATTGAGCCAGGGCAGTTAAAGTAGTCTCAAACTGGATTATTTCTGCAGTGTGTTTATATAGTGTATATAGGATGGGGGACACCTGGCTAAAGGAGACAACATGTGAAAGGGATCTAGGAGTCCAAGTAGACCACAAGTTGAACATGAGTCAACAGTGCGATGCGGCAGCTAACAAGGCCAATGCGATTTTAGGCTGCATCAATAGAAGTATAGTGTCTAGATCAAGGGAAGTAATAGTGCCACTCTATTCTGCTCTGGTCAGGCCCCACCTGGAATATTGTGTCCAGTTCTGGGTGCCACAATTCAAAAAGGACATTGAGAAACTGGAGCATGTCCAAAGGAGGGCGACTAAAATGGTGAAAGGTCTGGAAACCATGCCCTATGAGGAACGACTTAGGGAGCTGGGGATGTTTAGCCTGGAGAAAAGAAGGTTAAGAGGTGATATGATAGCCCTGTTCAAATATTTGAAGGGATGTCATATTGAGGAGGGAGCAAGCTTGTTTTCTGCTGCTCCAGAGACTAGGACCCGAAGCAATGGATGCAAACTGCAGGAAAAGAGATTCCACCTCAATATTAGGAGGAACTTCCTGACAGTAAGGGCTGTTCGACAGTGGAACAAACTCCCTCGGAGTGTAGTGGAGTCTCCTTCCTTGGAGGTCTTCAAGCAGAGGCTGGATGGCCATCTGTCGGGGATGCTTTGATTGTGATTTCCTGCATGGCAGGGGGTTGGAGTGGATGGCCCTTGTGGCCTCTTCCAACTCTATGATTCTATGATTCTATGAGTACTGGCATACTTCCAAGTTCAGCAAAATGACTACTCAGCTTGTTGGAGGCAATTAGCTTACATGTTGTAAACCGCTTAGAGACTGCTTGGTTCAGTGTGTAGCGGTATAGAAATTTAGTGGCTTTTGCTATTTTATGGGAGGGGGGGAGAGAAGCTCCAAACTATAAAAAATCTTGTAGCATTTGACCTTTTCTTGATAGGGCATTTCAATGTGTCAGGACACCTTGATCATGTTAACAACAAGAAATTTAGAAGGTATTTGTTTTTTTAAAAAAATCCCTATGTATCACAGAGTAATTTATCAAGGTAAAGTCACCAAAACAGCATATTTGGGTAACTTTCTTTCAAGTGGATGTATGGTATCATTTATTAAGTCTAGCCATGTGCACACTTGCCATTCTGGAAGCTTATTAAGTCCTGTTTTGCCAGCAGACATCCCACAGCAAGAATTTATATACTGAGATGAGAGAAACTGGCAGATGGTTTTGTATATGGACTATACTAGCATTTGGGGGGGGGGAGGTAAGAATCAATGTTTAAAGTATTTTAAAGCTTTTTATAATTATACATTAAGCTGACTTGACTCTTTGTAGCATCTTATCATCTATTGTAATCCCGACTTTTTGATTTGGATTAAGCTTTCACTAGTATCTCCTGTTATTATTATTATAAGAATAAAAGAAAAAGTGAAATGAGATCTCTTCTAGATCAACTCAGGTTCAGAAAGGGATCTTGCAAATTACACAGACCTGATCTTTAAAGATTAATATGGTAATATGCCTAAATTTGGACCTGGTAGTGCTATTTTTCTGTCTGAAATGTATTCCTGAATTTTTTATTAGTAAGCTAGTGTAGCTCTTCATATTGTGGTGAGGATGCAAGGTAGCTATCTCTCCCTTTTGATTTTTCAGTATGTACTGAATTTTCCAATTTCTTGATGACTTCTATCTTTAAGACTCATCCATCATTTTATGAGGCAGAGTTGATACATATTACAGCAGAGACACACTGTGCTCTTTGATGGAGAGTACACTTCTTGTTGTTTCTCATTGCTTCAATATAAATGTCACAAGCTGCAAGTCTATCTGCTGGCAGGCTTTTGAAAGCAGAACTATCACCACTATTATTAACAGAAGGGCTGAAATGGCAAAAATTACACAATGAATTACTTGTATGCCTAGGAAATGTTCAAGAAAACATCACCACTCCTCTCACAACATGAGACTGAGACACTGATCCTTAAGGAAGCAAAAATACTTTTACAAGGGGAATTAGGGATGATCAAGGAGCCAGGAGCAATGCCCCTGTGAGGAAATGTTACCACTGTCCCCCCTCTACACCCATTTTTAATATAAAAATTAAAGAAAGTGGACAGAGAGAGGGTTTTTTTTTTTAGTTTTTTCCCCCTTCACTTTCTCTTTCCCTTTGCTTCTCTTCTTTTTCTCTTTCACCATCCAGTGAAGCTGCAGTGAAGCTGGGATGATTCAGGACAGACAAAATGGAATAGTTATTGACACATCACTACTGTGAAATTGGCAGATGGATGTAAGGGTTATTGACTGAGGCTGGCTTTAAAGGTGGCTTAGATAAATTGATGGAGGATAATCAGTGGTTGTTGAGTATGTGTCTACTTCCAGGATCAATGCCCCAGGAACAGCGGGAAATGGCTATTAGTCCCAGGCCCTGGTTATTGGCCTTGCATGGCCTAGGAAATCCAAAGGAATGAATTTGGACACTAGCCAATGGTATGCAGGACTAAAAAAACTTTTGGTCTGATACAGCAAACTTCTTCTTTTATTCTTATATAACAGCTTATGCTTTATTTCACATAATCCATCCTAAGAACTTTGTCCACTGAATCAGCATATTCTTTGGCCTCTTTGGCCATAAAAGACTGGCTGACAAATCCAGCCAGAAAGTAGACCACGAGGTTTAGCCCTAATTCCAGATATATGGGGGGACTGGTGACTTCCAACAATCATTAATGGCAGTGAGAAAATTGATACACAATCTTATCTCCTAGAAAAACTATAGTATAATTGATTTCTAATCAACGAAGATTAAAGTGCTATCCACTGAAGCCTAATTCAGGCATAAGGAAATGTGTTAAGAACAAGACATGAGAAAAGGAGTGTGCTAGCACCCCCCCCCCATCACTTTAATTGTGTGCAATGAGTGGTTCTGAAGAGGACAGCCTCCCCCATACATGGAAAGTCTCCATGTGGTCAAGAACACTGGAAAATCCAACTTGGGGCTTACATCCCCCCCTATAGATATGTCATTCACTTTTAGAGCCATCATGTTCCATGCTGCTAAGGAGATGATGGAGAGGATGAGCATAGCACATTCCTTTCCCCCATGTTTTTTTTGCATGTCTGAATAGGGCTACAACACTCACAGAAAAAGAACTGAAGAAAGAGCACACTATGCATTGCACAGGAAAACAAAAGGAAAGCTGGCTGGGCATAATAATTTAGTGGAGCATGGCTATGAAATCCTATGATGTAAGGAAGGAGAATGCTGCCTCTGAAACAAGGAATAGTTGGGAGAAGCAACTACCCATATCTTCTTGTAGTGCTTTATTGCCAAAATCCTCTGCTTTTTAAATCCTATAATATTCATGATAAGAACAACTTGTCACATTCATCCTAGCACTGTGTTTCATGTTCAGCAGGCTCATGCCTGGGTCCCATTCCTGTGCTTTATTATTTGGGACACTATTCTGCAGATCAACATGGCTTCTCCTCTTCCAGGAGAGACGTGAGAAGTAGGGTGTCACAGGGTTTTGTCCTCAGCCCAGTACTAGTCAATATCTTTATCAATGACTTGGATGATGGAACAGTAGGCAGGGAGAAATGTATGATACTACACTTGGGCAGTGAAAATGAAATGCACAGATAAGATAGATGATATCATTACATGCAAAAAGGACCTTAGTGGACCACAGGCTGAATATGAGTCAAAATTTGATGCAGCAACTAAGAAAGCCAATGCATTTCTAGGCTGAATCAATAGGGTGTGGTGTCTAGATCAAAGGAAGTAATATTACCACTCTATTCTGCTTTGGCCAGAACTCACCTAGAATATTGTGTCCAGTTCTGGACACCACAATTTAAGAGGGTGGAGTGTGTCCAGAAGAAGGTGACCAAATTGGTGAAACATCTGGAAACCATGCCTTATGAAGAGTTACTTAGGGTGCTGTGTATATATAGCCAGAATAAGGTTAAGGGGTGACATGATAGCCATGTTTAAATATTTGAAGGGATGTCATATTGAGGATGGACTAAGCTTGTTTTCTGCTGCTCCAGAGACTAGGATACGAAGCAGTGGATTCAAGCTATAGGAAAAGATATTCCGCCTAAATATTAAGAGGAACATCCTGATGGTAAGGGCATACACACACTACCTCTGTTTTCATCCTGGCCCTTTAACCTCGGTGCAACATTCTGCTGCCATCTTTTCATCCCACCGCTTTGATCACATTACCCCTCTGTTGTCATCTCTTCCTTGGTTCCCTATCCCTTTCAGAGTTCACTATAAACTCCTTTTGTTAACTTTCAACGCTTTACATGGTTTGGTTCCCCCTTATCTTTCAGCTTTTGTTTCCCCTAACCATTCTGTTCATGCTTTACTCAGGGCTGTTAACTCAATCCTCTGCTTGGATCCTTCCTTTTCCCGTGCTGCTCCCCACTCATGGAATCTCTTTCCCACACACCTATGGACTATTATCTCGTTAACAACTTTTAAATCTGGATTAAAGACGATTTTGTTTAGGGAAGCTGTCTAACTCACAATCTGATCTTTGGCTGCTGGCAATATGTATGGATGTCTACTTCTTGATAGTTTATTGTTTACAGTTATTTTTTAAAAAATTTTATTCATATACTGCTATTCCAGAGATCATAGCGGTGAACAGTAAGCTAATTTGCAAGTAAGCTAATTAGCCCCCAACAGTCTGGGTACTCATTTTAGCGACCTCGGAAGGATGCAAGCCTGAGTCGAGCTTGGGCCCTTTTGCTGGTCTTGAACTAGCAACCTTGTGGTCTTGAGTGAATGGCTGCAGTACAGGCATTTAACCACTGCGCCACCAGGGTTTAATGGCATGTTATTTATTATATAAATTCTTTCTTTTGCTTTTAGACTGTATGCCACTGACAGGCTTTTATTTTTATTTTGCTACTTAGTATGTGCAGCACCTTGTAAATTTGCAGCGCTTTATAAATAAACATAATAATAATAATCCTGCCTGCCTTGCCCAAGATCCACACCAAATTTTCCTAGCATATGGGTTTATGTTAAGAATAAGCAATGTTCCATTGAATTACTTTTAAATGGTTCTTCTCTTTTAAGAGGACATAGGTGGAGTTGCTTTATAAATACACAGAAATGTGAGGTAGAAGCATAAGGGCAGCTGTTCAGTGCTAGAGGAACAGCAAGAAAAAACACTGCATTCGCTTTTCTATTTTTCCTTTGTTGATGACATCGCAACTGTGTTCATGGAAACCCTGAGGGACTACCCTGACTATTTCAGCTGTTCAGAGGAATGCTACAATGAAAGCTCCCCCCCCCCAGAGCAGTTTGTTTGTGTTAGAAAAATTCAAAGCACAGAGAAAAGAAGGAGGGAGTTCAATCTTCTCCTGACCCTCACCTATCGCCCATCCTGTAGCAAAATAAAAAATCCTTCTCAAGCTTCAAGAAAGAAAAACAGAAATCACAAGGACACAAGGAGACATCCAGATGCCAAGAAAATCCTGTTACAATGGCAGAATAAGGGGCTGAACAGACCTCTCCCAAGAGGCAGCTGCCTCTTTCTTCACCGGATTGGGGTTGCGGCAACTTCATGCAATGACCCCAATCTTGCCTTTCCGTAGTGCAAAAAGGAGCCACAAAAAGTGGTTCCTTTTTGTGCCTTGGAAAGACGTCCTAGCCGCTGGCGACACAGCTTTTCAGTGCTCCTTTGGTGCTGCATCATCTGGACGAAGTGCCAGAGGAGCACTGTGATGTGGTGGGCCTGCAGCATTACACCGGCATGGGGACACAGTCAGGGCATGCGTCATGTGGATGCCATGCCCCCATTCTGCCCTGATGATCTGTTGAGGCTGTTAGTCAAAAAATAAGGTTGGGTGAAAATATTAGCCTTCACTTAAAACTGTTCATTGTACACTGAGTACAGAGAATAGAACTATCAGTGTCATGGAAAGTCCAGTTCAGGAGAGCAGCTCACACAAGGGAGGTCCTAGGTATGCACAGCATTACTGTTTAGCTAAAGTTTCTCTCCTCATTTTAACCAAGGCCTGGCTTGTGGACCATTTCATATAAGAAGAATCCTTATATTGAAGTGAAGGGGCAAGACCTGCACATTTGATCCTTGCCACAGAACTGGAGATAATCCATCTTTGGAGTAAGACTGTAATCATTGTCACAAGTAGGAAATTGTTGGCTAATTTAGACAGTATATGCCCACCAAGGAAGGGGGAAAGAGTGGTGGAAGGGTTTGACATGGGTTTTTTAAATGTAATTCTATTGCAGATGTGGAAGGAACATGCCACTAAATAATTGTATTTCAAACTATGTCATTTAAATACAGAAAGTCAGTCTAAAATTTAAATTAGTGGCAACATATTTGTTTGGGTATTTTTATATAAAAAAATTAGAAAACAAAGCCTATAATATAGCAGTCACAAGAGACTTTGTAATATACAGTATGTTGAATTTTGTTCAGGTCCTCATTTATTGATTTTATTTTTTATTTAAGTGCACTGAATTGTATGTCTTATGTGTAAATTAAAGCAAGACTACTGTAGTACTTTACATCCCCACACATCCCAAATTCCACTGCTCCTTATTATCCAAACCTAGCAAACATATTGATGGGGGGGGAAGGGCATATAAATAATGGAGAGAAAAATGGGTGAGAGGAGGAGGCCAGAAAAAATGCTAAATGAGCACAGAATATAAAACAAAGCATGTTTTACATGTGTACAAGCATGGCTGTGGAACTGAAGTCAGAGATGGAAGCAATTTTGGGTGGAGGTGGAATCAGAGTCAGAGTTGGCAGAAATGTACTGACTCTAGCACCAGCTTCAAAACAAAAACGTATAATATTATAACAATATGTGGTAAATCCATAATTTTATATTTAACCAAATAAATACATTTTAGGTTCTAGCAATCTAAGTAGTCAAATGATTCATGTGTTGCTGATGAAATGCCTTGTGCTACTATTGAAGTGCAGTAAATTTATTATTACTAATTAATATACAGTTGCCATTTATGAAAAGTCAAGATTAGTCAGTAGAAAAATATAGGAGCCAGAATTGAAGCTTTTGCACAGCACTGCATGTGGTGGTGTGCATCAAAGAGTAAACCAAGGGACAGGCAATTTGTAGTCCTTCAAATGCTGGACTACAACTTCTTTATCTCTTACCATTGAATATGCTGACTAGTGCTGAGGGCTCTTGCATACCAGTGTCTGGAAGGCTCCACTCTTTATTAAGCAAACTCATAGATTAAGTGAAAAGTTGACCTAGCCATTATATTTCTCAAATTTCATTTCTGTAAAGTCAGTTGAAAAGAGACTTGCAGTCTGGTGTCTGTGTGTTGTTGGTTATACTGATCAATAAGTATTCCAGATGTAGCCTGGACCATTAATGTGATATGCAAAAACTTCATCTTCATAATAGCCTTCCATTAGATAAGCAGGATGACATTGATTTATTATTAAATTTAACATAATAGTACTAAGGGCCAGATATGCAAGGCATACCAAACCTATTTTATAATTTCAGTACACTGATCTTTGAAAAGTATAATATCAACCAGATAAATGGGAGTTACTCCATCACACCATTCCCAGCTCTGTACATTTTTCCAAACGGCCATCATAATTCTTCACCTGCATCCAATTGTGGAGCGCATATTTCTATCATAGAATCATAGAGTTGGAAGAGACCACAAGGGCCATCCAGTCCAACCCCCTGCCATGCAGGAAATCCAAATCAAAACATCCCCGACAGATGGCCATCCAGCCTCTGCTTAAAGACCTCCAAGGAAGGAGACTCCACTACACTTCTATGTATCTCATGTGGCTGAATGAAACCCAACCACTTCTATTCCTAATCCCACATAATCAGCATTCACACTATTGGATGAAGCTTGAATGATATTATGCTTCTTTTACTTTGACCACTGATCACAGTTTTATTGAAACATCATAGAGAAGTCATGCAGTTATTCCAAAGGCCATGATATGACGCTTCAAGGAAGCATCATCCACTGAGGCTGGAGAGTTCCTAAATGGAACACCACCATAAAACCAAAAGCTGAGCTGATCATCTGTTTATCTGTGCTCATGTGAAGCTTATCTAGCAACAAGGCACAAGCAGAAACCATTCAGTGCTGAGAATACCTGTAGGTCCTGGGGTGCATTTTCCACCCATGTGCTATCTTTGTATGCATACAGAGTCAAATCCAGAAGGATAGACCATGCAGAGATGTCTAGTTCTATGTGGATTTACTCCTTACTCCTTAACATTGTAAGCCACTTTGTTTTAACAAAAAATGGGGTAGAAATAAGTTTTATTTATTATTATTTACTTACCATCTACCTCCTATAAACTGTTTTTTGTTACATGAGGAACTTTTTATATAAAAACAAGCTACAATTGTTATTTTATCTACAATAAGATGGCCTATGTCTGCCATGTAATATTTATTTAAATTCTATAGATGTTGAAACTCTGAGCTATATATACAGACCTGCTGTGTACTACATATGATAACTGTCAGAAACCTGATGATGCATGTGGGAAATCTTATCAAATGCTAAACATTTACTCAGCTCTCTCATGGAAAATCTTAGATAATGGCCAATTTTCACCCTAATTTACAGCACTTACTGATAAATGTTATGATGCTTCTGGCATATTCACCAAAACCAGGGCACAGCTGTAGCTGAGAAAGTCACAAGCTATGTAATGTAAATTCAAATTTGATTCCAGGAGGCACAAAATAACATAGGCTATATAACACCAATCATTCCTGTATAGCTACAATGTTTTATAGGCCAAGTTATTGGAACACTTATCAGGTGGGAGAAAGAGAGAACCTCTAGCTCAGCAGAGCTGGATAAAAGACATAAATAATGATATTCAAATTGATATTCACACACTGTTGCAAGGAACCGAACAGCTGTTTGGAAAGCAAAATGTATAGATTCCATAAACTGTCCTTGTCAGAAAGTGGGCTTCATATCTAACATGTCAAAACCTGAACAAGCAAGATAAATTCCAGGGACCAAACATAACAAATCATGAGAAGAATTTGGAGTTCACTTGCAAGAAACTGAGAAGGAATTTCAATGTCAGAAAGTACCAATTGCCATGTATGGTTTTAAAGTGTTGTGTGCCTTCAAATCATTTTCAATTTATGGTGACCCTAAGGAAACCCTCTCTCAGGGTTTTCTTGACAAGATATGTTCAGAGGAGGGGCTGCCTTTGCCTTCCTCTGAGGCTGAGAGAACGTGATTTGCCCAAGGTCAGCTCATGAGATTTCCATGGCTGAGTGGGGATTCAAACCCCAGTTTCCCAGAGTTGTAGCTCAATGCTCAAACCACGACATATTAAATGCCTGGTTTTTAAATTACCTTCCTGAGTTGGGTGGACATGAGAACACATGTAAACACACACCTTTCTTACCTATACACCAGTGTGCTATGAGACCCTTCACAATTACCCTGCAGATTTTTTAATCTTATGCACAATGAAGATATGAGCTAAATGAAACAAAATCTTCTTCAGGTTTAGTACTCACATCACCCCTGTGGTACAGGAGCCATACCAGCATAGTTTCTTCGCTATTTATTGGTAATATGTGACTCAAAGGTGACTGGTGGTTCCAGTGTTGC
Organism: Sceloporus undulatus; assembly: GCF_019175285.1. Lineage (NCBI taxonomy): Eukaryota > Metazoa > Chordata > Lepidosauria > Squamata > Phrynosomatidae > Sceloporus > Sceloporus undulatus. The sequence continues at coordinate 78,645,498 of NC_056522.1, read as the reverse complement.
AGAGTAGTACCTTCACAGCAGCTCTGGTCTGCACAGGAGCTAAACAAATGCTAAATGGTGTTGGGAATAGAGTGCAGAACCTGGATAGCTTCTGTCCACCCCAGAGCAGCTGTGGAGGCACTGCTATGAAATGTGAGGGCTGCCATAAAAACTGAGGGTGGACTCCCTGTCCAACAATAACCGAACCATTGGCCACCTCTGGTGAGATGTTCCAACAACTCAGGGGAAACTATATTCTATGTCATTTTCCTTCAACAAATCCCATCCTCTTTCCCAAGGACATAGGTGTCAGACAAAGCCTCAGCATGAACGTCTTTTGCATAATCCACATTTTTTCACAATATCCCCATGACACAGGCAGCCCCAGCACTTTGGGGGCTTTCACGCTTCCAGGTGAACATGAGACCTCATCCACAGCCAATAGTATATTTTGGTTTAATTAATGTTTTCCTCTAGAATTGTATATGCTGTAACTGCTTGTAATCTCTGGCCCCAAAAGCAGATCAACAGCTGCTAACAGCAGCTCCAGCATTCCACAGTTCATGTCCTCTCATTCTTTGTCAAAGCTCCCACATTTAGCATGCATTCCTATCTGTAGCTTCCTGGAAACCTGCAGATTGAACCTGTTTTTCAATTTAGTAGCAACATTCACTGAACAGCAATACGTTACCAAGCCAGCTGGTCTTTTTTAACCTTTCCCCCTGTTTTAATCTTTGAATGTTCTGCAGCAACCTCATCTGTTCCCAGCTGAGATAACCTTGGATCTGATACCATATTGGTTGTATCTTTTTACATTCCTTCTACCTCCTTGTTGATTTTTTTTAAAAAAGGAAAGGAAAGCAGCTGATTATGATTGACACTTAGAAATAGAACTTGATGGGGTCCCCCCTCCCATTTTACCAGCAGAAACTCATGCTTTGAAACTGCTGTCATCTGTAATTACTCATTCTGAAACACATGGTGAAAATGAAATTCAACAAAATTAAATGCAAGTTTAGCTTTCAATTGTCCTGTTCCATGTTGTTCAGTGTAATATAGTAGCAGATTTAGAAAACAAAAATGAAGATCTCATAATCATATCCTACCCGCATTCAGTTTTACTCCATCTGCTCCTACAGCATTAGGATGGTAAATGATACTTTACTAAGATGAAGCCTTTTCAAGACCATACTAAGGCTATCTGTAAAGATGGCAACTCAGGTCCAAAGCACACTGCAGAAATAATCTAGTTTGAGACTGCTTTAACTGTCCTGGCTCAATGCTGGGGAATTCTGGGAATGGAAGGGCAGAACTCTGGTGCCACAACAAACTAACTATGGCAGTTAAAGTGGTGTCAAACTGGATTATTTCTGCAGCACATAAGTTCTCTAAAACAGGAGTGAGAGAAGAAACACATGTGATTTGAGCTTCCTTTCCCATCATTTATGGGTCTCCATGGAAGGTGCAAGTTGATGCACTGTACTAGCAAACACATATCCTGAGTATAAACATTAGCTTAGACTATTAGCTACTTTGAATCCCATTCTGGGAGAAAGGCAGGATATAAATCCCATAAATGAATTAGTAAAGAAATACATGGCTCAAGAACACCTTGCACACTTCCTTTCTGGACACTTATTTGGAGCATCCAAAGAAACTCTTGCGGTAAGACTTCGGCTGCATTTGCACTGCTGAAATAATGCACTCTGACACCATTTTGGGTCAAAGCAGACTGCCGAGAAGGAGTGATCTCTGGCGTCTCTGGTTGTGATTGCTCTGGGACTGCAATGACTGGATGGCCCAAAGTGGGCTGCTGGCAGGAGTGGATTAAATCCACCCCTTCTGCTGGTAACTTCAGGCCACCCTAGGTTTCTGGCCACTTCAGGAGTGTGTGTCATCTAAACACCATGCCCCTAAAGCAGTCAGAAGCTGCTCTATTTGGCCTATCTGTTTTGGGCCTTTAACTGTTGTGGTTGTCAAAGAGCTCTGGTGTGGCAATAAACTACAAATTCCAGGGTTCCATAGCACTGAATCATGTCAGTTAAAGTGGTGTCACATTGTATTATCTCTGCATTTCATGTAGCCTTGGCATCTGACTTCGTACTAGCCTTCACATTATTCTTTGAAAAGAAATTTGACAAATGCACCTTGAAGCAGCTAGGTAGAAAGGTGTGTCATATTATAGGAAGGTAAGTAGATAGTTGCTGTTGCTTTTGTACAGCTTTTCATTTGTTCTTGTGCATTTTCTCATTTATTTCAAGGGGATGGTAGAAGTGAAGGCTCCAGGGAATGATGTCCATGACCAAAATTATGTATGCAGCTTTTTGAACAAAATTATCCAATCCCAAATTAACAATTAAAACAGAAAACAGCATATATGAATATATGAACAGGTGGACACAGACATACAGACAGGCACAGACAGACACACAGCATTCTGAATATTTGTAAGTCTGAAGAGCAACAAGACTGTACAGCTATTTTTCTTTTTATTAGCAAGACCTTTTTTTTAATGCTTACTGCCTGGAAAAAGCTATTTCTATTCTAATAATTCCTTCCTGTTTCTCTTCTTTTAGACTGTCATCTGGCATCTCAGCAGACTGCTGCCACCTGCAAGGGCAGGCAAAGTCAGACATCTCAACTCATTCATGATTGTAAAGCTTCTTATGCAGTCTGGGTGACATATATTTATGTTCACATTTCTACACAAACTAAAATGGATGCCAGAAATGACAATGCTACAAAAGGTGGGGGCAACAAGATTCTTTAAAATTATTCCCCCTTTACAAAGCACATATATACAATTAAGGAACATAATTAAAATCCTTAAAGAGTGGGAAAAAATGAAAATAGGAAGATGTTTCCTCTTGGATGGTTGCTATGCTTGGGGTTAGCTTGTACCTGTAGGGGATGCTCTATGTCAAGTGTAGTTACTATCCTACCATAGCAAAGAATTATACAAACATAACCTTTGCTGTTTACTCAGTCTTTACACAGCTTCTCCATTCAGCTTCTTATGGGCTAAATCACCCCTCTTAGAATATTTTATTGGGGAGAAAAAAATCCTAGCAATCCAAGCTTGGTAGCATGTATGCACTCACACACTCATATGATACACATGAGCTCAGGGGGAAAAATGAGTACTACATTTCTTTAGGTATTTAAATTCCTATGTACTAGTTAGTCTATTACTTGTTTTGTGTTTGCACTGTTTTAAAACCACTGGGTTGATTAGGAAGTCTACTGGATCAGATTGTTAGTTTCTCAAACCAAATTTATATTTATTTTATTGGATTAAAATCATGATTTATTTTTTAAAAAATTAAACATTATTATAAATCTCATGCATAAGGAGAAATACATGTGAATTGTCAGTGAATTTTCTGACTCATACTGAGAAATCTAAAGTATAGGAGGATACAAAAATATTGCATATCCAAAGGTTGCTTTTCTGTGCTGAATCAAGTGGTTCTACCATTATATTAAGAGCCAGAAAACACAAGTCAAGAGAAAAGTAAAATAAAATGATGTAGGATAAAACAAAACATGCTTTTCGTCTATAGTGTGAAATGCCCTAACATAGGAATGCCCTAATTCCAGTGTCTCCCTGGAAAAAATGCTGATTTCTGCTGAATGGAGCCAGCCAACCAACAACCAGGGCTTGTCATTTATTCTTCTCTGGATTGTGATTTTGTTTGAAACCAGAACAGGACATTTCTTGTCCCAACGTGTTACATTAGCTGAGACAAAAAACATCAAAGGGACAGAAATCAGCAGATTGGCTGGGACACTTTTTGCTGCAAACATTCTTGTTTAGTCTGTTTAGGGGAAGAAAAAAACTAAACATGGCAAGTAGCTGAAATTTCAGCACATTCCACTGTGCGGGTAGCAAAGCTGTACAGTGAAGGTCTGTTTCTGTGTACATTTTGCAAAGCAGAAGTAAATTCTGACTAATAATTTTTTTTTCAATATTTACACATGGTCAATATGTATGAAAACTAAGCCTGACAAATAACATTCCTGCATTTCTGTCATCACTGCAGATGACTTTAAGTTTTAGCCTTCTAAAAAGCCTAGAAATTCTGTTAGCATGATAATGGGGTAAGCAGCCAAGCCTAACATGACACATTAACTGATGAATCAGAGCATGTATTATTGCCACATGAGGTTTGTTTTCAGAATATTATTTATCCTTTCCATTATGATAACAAATGTCTTTGCCTCCATTTCAAGATGACATCTTTTTCAGCAAAATTAAAAGACCTTAAGATCGAAACCCATTTTTCCAAATCAATTTTCTTACCAACAAATTTCTAAATCACCACTAATAATTTCTAAATTTCTGTGTGTGTGTGTGTGAGAGAGAGAGAGCAACTAGTGCAATGTTACACTACAAATTCAAGTATCTTGAGGTTATGATATATAGATCACACCCAGAAGACCAGAGGAAAGGAAAACATTTTTGTCTTCCATGTGTCTGAAACTCAGATTTCTTTTAATTTTTAAAAAACATCATTGATTTATGCATGAATGGTTTGAATTTGGTCAATAGTCTACTACTTTGACTGACTGATTGATCACTCTTTTTTTCATTTGTACTGCACTTTTGTCTAAATACTGTGAGACTCCGTGTGCCTTAACAGTAAAATCAAATAAGGCAGGTACCATACAAACATAAGATAAATTAATTGAAACTTGAAACATTTAAAAAACATTTGTTCAAACCAGTAGTTCTCAAACTTTGGTCCTCCAGATGTTTTGGGCTTCAGCTTCCAGAATTCCTCACTGTTGGCCAAGCTATGCGGAGCTTCTGGGAGCTGAAATCCAAAACACCTGGAGGACCAAAGTTTGGGAATCGCTGGTTTACACAATTAAACCATTCCAATAAAGGAAATAAAAACAATGTACTAATTCATTTAAAAGCCTCTTGGGAGAAACCCAGCTCAGATGCCACAAAATTGGGAGGAGGACATTCTACCTTCTCTATCTTCCATAACCTGGGAGTTGTCATTTCTGAGCTGGGCATGTAAACCAACAATCCAAACAACAACAACAAGAACAACAACAAAATAACTATCATGGCTATCACCCTGGAGAGATAAAGTTTATATCCAAGACAGCTTAAATCTGTCACTCGTAAGAGATGTCTGCATGTCATTTTCTATCCAATGTCTTACTCTTTCCAGATGAAACTAAAACAACCATAATGACTTCTACACAACCAATTCCACTAAGGTCATATTTATCCACTTTACAGCTAATATAAAAATAGTGCTACTGTTATATCTGTTTCTAGGCTTCAACTTAAGCTTCTTACTCTATTCCAACCCAAGGGGAAGAATAATATTCTAAACACATGTTATGTCATGTCATGAACTGAAGTGAGCAGTAACACTTGCTCCCTTGTGACTCAGTTCTTGCTTCTTTGGTGCCTGGTTGATTTTACTGACCAAAAACATGCAGTATGAGGGTGGAGAGTGTTGATCTCCACAATCACTGCAACATTATTGAGTACAATCCTTGAAGATGATTCATCTTAAGGGCCAGGCCTAATCATATTGAAGTTTCTACTTAAAACTTCTCAGACAACCCCACACTAGGCACATACTTTTTGTTTGGGGTTCTGCACACACATTGTGTTAGTTAGAATAGACAGTCTGAAGTGAATAAATTTCATACCAATGTGTCAAATGGATTGTTTCAGTGCAAATCATGTCATCATGAAAGTATCATACAGGATATGAATGAGAGCCCTGTTTGAAGCATGACACTAAAAGTGAAGAATTAGAATAGGCAGGTGGGGCACCAGATGTCTCCTTGGGAGACCTCATTCACTTTGAAATGAAAGTGATTTAAAACCTAGGAAGTCAGAGCTGATTTTAAAGGGAAGTCCTTTGAAAGCCTGTTGCAGATGTGGCTACACAGAGCCCAAGGACACACCTCTGTGGGTCTTTTATGAGTGACAGGGTGTCACAAGCTCTGGAAAGTCTACAGTCCTGTTTTAGAATCAGAGAGAAGAGAGAAACTTTCTTTTAAAGAGACACCACAGAGTCTCAAAGAGATTTACATATGCTGCTGCATCAAAGGGAAGGTCAAAGCAAAAACTGACAAAGAGCGGAAAAGAAAAATCATCTGTTGCAAAACCCTATGCAAGGCAGTGCTGAAATTTTTATGAACTATTTAAACCATAGTGTCGGCAATTTGTAGACACATGATTGTTGCTGGACACCAATTCCAAGCATCCCTAACCTTCATAGCCAATGATAAGAGATAGTGGGACTTGCTGTCCAACATAATTTAGATTAAGTTCAAAAGCTGCTCACACAAATTCAAACTAATGTTATTCCAGTGCCTTTAAAAAAAATCCAGATGTTTCCATCCAGATTCTTACTGGGCTTATGAACCCAAAGAGAGAAACAAAGAGAGACAGAGAAAGAGTCTAGTTTTTAAACTACACACAGTCTATCTGTTAATGTCCTGTGCCCTGGAAAGTGCTTCAAATCCCCCACATTTCCCTTGGCCCTAAGTAGGAAGCAACACATGGTTTGCAAAGTTCCATGTGGCCACCCATACTTGTCTGGTGTGTCATAACATAAGCAGGTTTCACTTTCAAGGGGAGATGGTGGATTGATACTTTCCCTTTCTGCAGCGCTTCTCACGGAAAGAAATGGCAGTGGCTTTCCTGGAGGTAATTAACTGAGTGTAAGCTCCAGTCAGAGAACCAGCATAGGATGGTGGTTTGAGTGTTGGACTATGATTCTGGAGACCAGGATTCATTTCTCCACTCACCTATGAAACTGACTGGGTGACCTTGGGCAAATCACAAGCTCTCAGCTTCAGGGAAAGGCAATGGCAAACCTCCTCTGAACAAATTGTGGCAAGAAAATCCTATGATAGGGTTGCCACAAGTCGAAAACAACTTGAAGACACACAACAATAACAAACATGAATTGACGTTGTTTTTTAATATGTACTGTTTTTATACATTATTTTAATAAGTTTTGTTTTTTAACTTGTGTTATATGTTGTTTGCCTAATCTGTTGTACCTCATTTTGATCCATTGGGAGAGGTGGGTAAGATATTAGTATTAGTATTAGTATACACTACAGACTGACACAGAAATGGGAAGAAGAGACTTATGACATATGAAAAATGGACACTGGTCAGAAAAAAGACGGATTTATTTATCTTTATTCCTGAGAAAGAGGTATTAATTTCTTCCTTTACAGTTCTGGAAGCCACATTCTGCTGTCTGTTTAGTTGCCTGCTCAAATGGCTTACATGAAAATGCTTCTCATTAAGCAATTAAAAATGTTGCCATCCAGGTCAGTAACGGATAACAGCAGTGTTAATTTTGGTTCAGTGTCATGATGCACAGGAAAAAGAATAAAATTAAAGTGCAAAATGACCTATCAAATTTACTTGGCAGGTGCTAATTCACTTTGATCTATCCCTCACCATAATAATTTCATGACGGCAGAGAACCCATACATATTTATAAATGTGGGAGCAGGCGGCTGTTTTTCTGTTTGTAATTTACAGCAACAAAGAATTCATTTAGATTACCATACTTGAAGTCCCAAGGTGACTCTGTCGTGGTTACAGGCCCCCTGCTGTGCAGGATACCTAACATAATAAAGAACAAAGCAAAAACAAGGCTACATTGAGGCGGGGGCTCATGGGTAATCAATTCAGGTATTTACAGCTGAAACAATAGCACTGTGCAAATCAGCATCATTACTACAATTTGCTGATGGGAACTCCGGGGAATTGAGCAAGTGTCTGCCTGCAAAGCAGCTGATTAATCCAAGTTACTTATGTTTGGTTAATGCATTATTGTTTCCATCATAATTAACAATAAATGAGTGCACAAATTAAAAAAAAAATAGAAGGACCATCAAAATATCACCAAGCTAGCTCACACAGCACCAGTGGATCTATATCATCTTCCCTGACCATTACCTGTTCTAGAAATTTGGAAACAACCATCATCCTTCAATTGGAGCCACTGTAGAAAGCTCATTCATGGTGCTGTACATTCACCTCTGCATTGGACTAGACTTCTCTGACTTATGTTCTCTTTGTAATCTGTAACAGCCTTATACATGTTCAGAGCAAACTCAAGAATGACCAAATTTCCAAAAGGAAGAGCCTTACTGTATTGTGCTGGCAAACACAAATGCACTCTAGACACTGACAAACCTGTCAGCTTTGTTTTCTCCCACATTCAAATGATGAGAATTTTGGGAAATTCTGCTTAAAACAGTGTTGATGAAATTGTACTGCTGGGCATCTTGTTAAGAGGGCTTAAGAGATGAAGAACAGATTCAAACATTTCCATTTTTCCTCTTTGCAGAAGGAATCCCCATATGGAGCAGTTAGGCATTGAAACTGGCCAGCCAACTCTAGTTAAAAGGGACTCTTGGATGGATGCAAAAGGCCATTTCACTACACAATCTGAGTTGTGTTGACAACCTCTGTATAATGTAACATTATAATAGAGTAGTTGAGGATGAGACAGCTAGCCATGTCTCATCCTGGACCTTTGTGTAAACATGTAGTTAACATCAACCATGGTTAGACAAGAATACCAATGCTATGATCAACCATGGCTTAGGCATGTGGGATGGGGACTTCATGCTGGAGTGGAAAGAGAATGAAAGGAAAAGAAAATAATTCTACAACTGCTCCCAAATCTCCTTATCACAGTAAAGAGACCAGCCAGCATTATTTCAATACAAGCCCTCTTTGCATGACACTCAAGCTTGCACAATACTATATCTGCAAAAATCATATTAGTAAGAGACCTTCCTTTGCCTATTCTCTCTTGACCAAGAAACAACAGATTGACATGTGCAATCTCTAATGTATTACTGTCTCAGATGGACATGATTTCAATTCATATATTTGACTCTAATGGTATGCACCGAGAAATGTATTTCACAAACCAAATAAAAGATGAAATAAAAAAAATCTAGATAAGAATGAATCAAGATGCATTTCTATACTCTGATGGCCTGACGGAACTTCTTCCTCCAGTCAAGAACTACCAATTGCATTTCAAATGAGGCTTTCCTCCCACCTTTCAAATGATACTAAAATGGCACAGACTGAAATCTCCTGGTGTGCTGGGATGTAGGAGTTCCTTGAAGCCACAGTGGAAGTTAGATTATTTGCATGCAGAGTGAAAGTTACAATACACTGATTTGCAAGCTGTTGAAAAAACATGAAGGAATTAATTCTCCTCTGCAGTCTGTCTCTCTCCATTTCCCCACATAAAATTCAATGCAAGCTCAGTTTTTTAAAAACAAAGTGAACAAGAAGAGAGGCTAGGAAGTCCTTTGGTATTCTATTACCGGTGGCACAATGTCAGCAAAATGAGAAATGGTTAAAACATACTGCTGACAGCTGAAGTCTACCAGGAAAAGTCAGTATTTTTTTCCCAGGGTTTTACTCTACATCTAATGCTAACATAGGTCAATCATTTTTCTAAATAAAAACAACACTATACCACTGGAGAATCATTACATTTGGGCCAGGGCTCTGGAGAATACTGTGTGAAAGTAAGGATAATTAGGGGAAAGATCTTCTCAGTGATTGGCCAGGAAATGCTGGGAAGGCATCTCTCAGGTCTAATCGGCACTGCAGAAATAATTTGACACCGTTTCAACTGGCCTGGCTCTAGCCTACGGATTTCTGAGATTTGTAGTTTTGTGAGATATTTAGCCTTCTCAGTCAGTGAACTCTGGTGCCACAACAAACCACAAATCCCAGGATTCCATAGAATAGAGCCAGGCCACTTAAAGCAAAGACAAACAGCATTAATATTGCAGTGCAGATTAGACCTAACCTACCTTGCTTGCTCAACACTCTCTAACAGATAATGCATAGATAAAACTAGGATTGTGCACGGACATCATAAAACAGATAGATGCAGAAGCTTAATATCCTACAGGCCATTTCATCTACAGAGCCAAGCTACGCCGCTGGCTTCCTTCTCTATTGTTTCACTATAGGACATAAGAAGAGTCATGCTGGATGAAAGCAAAGGCCTATCTTGTCCAGCATTTTGTTCACAGAGTGGTAGCCAGTTTTCTATGAGAAGAAATTCAACCAGCGCCACCAGAGTGCAACTGCATACCAGTGATGGCAAACCTTTTTCAGGCAGCATGCGGGGGGGGGGGGGGGGGGGCTTCTGCCCCCTGGAAGAAGGGCTGCATGCCAGAGGGGGCACTTCTGCCCTCCGTTGGTGAGGCTTATGGATGGGACTTCTCCCCTTACCCTTTCCCCAGCCTCCAGCTACCTTTGAAAAGGGTTGCCACAACTGAGGTGGGATGCAACTTGCCAGTGGACTGAATAAAAAAAGATGGGAAGGTGAAAATCTGGGGCATTTGTCAGCTACATCTGGTCAGGATTGGACTCTTGCTCAGGACAGCCACGAGGGTGGCATGGAGGGAACTCTTGTTTGGGGGGTGGTACAGCTTTCAGGGGTTGGCGTTTTGTGAGACATTTAGCCTTCTCTGTCAGAGTGCTCAGGTGTCACAACAAACAAGAATTCCAAGAATGCCATAGCATTCAGCCATGAAAGTTGACATGGTGTCAAAATGGATTATTTCTGCAGTGTGGATTCTTACTACATCTCAAGGAAGTGAATTCCACAGTTAAAATGTGAACTTTATGAAGTACAATCTTTTATTCATTTGTTCGTCTGTTTATTCATTTATTCATTTATCTATTTAAATGAAAGTATTTCTGCATCATCTCCTAATCCACAAGAGCTCCTGAGGTGATGATCAAATAAAAATGGGTTAAATCAATACAAAGTTTAAAAACATTTTCAAAACACATTAAGATATCTGTTACAAATTCCTAAAGGCAATCTAAGAACAATCCTGGAATCCAGTTTCGAAACAGTTGAAACAGTAATTTCAAACACTGAATAGCATTGTTTGGCTGCCCACCAGAACCGTAAAAGAAGTGGGGCCAGCTTAATTTCCTTGGATAGCGAGTTCTACAGTCAAGGTGTCCCTAAACACAAAGCACCAATCAACCTAACTTCCCAAATTTTTGGGACACACAACAGGGCCTTCTCTAAGATCTCAAATTTCCAGCAGGCTCATGTGGATGAGGGAAAATATACTTAAGCTGAATCCAAATAAAACGGAGGTACTCGTGATAGGTAACCCCAATCCGGGTATGGAGATAGGTTTGCCAGTTCTAAATGGGTTCACACTTCCCCTGAAAGACTGCATCCGCAGCTTGAGGGTGCTCCTGGATTCGTCGCTTCAACTGTCTTCTCAGATTGATGCGACAGCCAGGAGTGCCTGTTATCAGCTTCGGCTGATACGCCAGTTGCGCCCCTACCTGGAGCAGCGGGACCTAGAAACGGTCATACATGCTCTAGTAACCTCTCATCTTGATTACTGCAATGCGCTCTACATGGGGCAACTTTTGTGCTACGTCTGGAAGCTCCAATTGATACAAAACATGGCAGCTAGGCTGGTCGTCAGAAAATCCAAGTTCGACCATATTACATCTATTTTAAAATCATTACATTGGCTGCCTATTAGCTTCCAGGCACAATACAACATGTTGGTTATCACCTATAAAGCCCTACATGGCCTGGGTCCAGTCCTACTTGAAGGAACACCTCCTCCCATACAATCCTTCCCGTACACTCCAACCCTCTGGGAAAAACCTTTTACAATCTAGAAAGACCAGACTGGCAGTGACCTCCTGGAGGTCCTTCTCTGTCACCACTGCAAAAACTTGGAATGACCTGCCGAAAGAGATACGCCAATTATCCTCAATCGAGGCTTTCAAAAAGATGACAAAAACCTTTCTCTTCTGGCAGGCCTTCCCCGATTGATAATGTCCAGAACCAACTGAATCCCTCTCCTTTTATTATTTTTCTTATTTGTGGGTTGTTTATTAATTTTGTCATGTATTTTTAACCATGTTTTCTAATTTTATACTTGGGAGGGTGGGTTGGGCCGGGGTCTTGTGGGGCTTGTTGTTTTTATTGTTGTATATTATATAAACTTTGCTGTTACCCGCCTCGATCCTCAAAACGGAAGAGATGGGATATAAATAAATATTAATTATTATTATTATATGGGAGGAGGCAGTCTTTCAGATATCTTTGCCCCATGTCATTTAGGACATTGTAGGTCAACATCAGCACCTTGAATTGAGCTCAGAAGCAAATCGGAAGCCAGTGTTGTCCTTGCAGGACTGGTATTATATGGTCTCTAAAATGTCTATCTGACACCTGTCTGGTTGCTACACTTGCACAACTTCTGAACCCTTTTCAAGGGCAGCCATACATATAGTGTAGTACAGTAGTCTAATCAAAAAGTAACTAAGGCATGAACCACTGTTGCCAAATCTGCCTTCCTCAAGAGCACACCAGTTGAAACAAAGGCACTCCTGACCAGTGCAGCAACCAGGCTTATCAGGTGTTCTGCTGTTTCTAACATCACCCAAAAGCTATGAACCTGATCTTTCAGAGGGTGAGCAACTCCATCCAGAACATGCTACAATCCCAGTCCCAAGATGGTTTTTCTGCTGACCAGCCACACTTCCATCTTGTTTTGATTAAGCCTTGGTGTATTCAGGAGCACAGTCTTTTACTGAATCCAGACAGTTACCAGAAATACTTTGGCATTAGGTGTAAAAGAGAGAGAGCATCATACAGATGACACCCAACCCCAAAGCTCTGGATTACCTCTCTCAGTGGCTTCACGTAGATGTTGAAATGCATGGGCTGGATGAGGGACAACAGACTCAGCCTGAATCCAGAGAAGACGGAAGTACTTGTGATAGGTTCCCCCGGTCCGGGGCTGGCGGTGGTTCCACCTGTCCTGAACGGAATCACGCTTTCCGTGAAGGACTCTGTACGCAGCTTGGGGGTGCTCCTGGACTCGTCGCTCCACCTTACATCTCAGGTGGATGCGACGGTCAGGAGCACCTGTTATCAGCTTCGGCTGATACGCCAGCTGCGTCCCTACCTCGACCGGGGAGACCTTGAAACTGTTGTACACGCCCTGGTAACCTCTCGTTTGGATTTCTGCAATGCGCTCTACATGGGGCAACCCTTGTACCATACCTGGAAGCTGCAACTTGTGCAGAATATGGCAGCCCGTCTGGTCACTGGCACTGCCAGGGCCAGTCATATAACTCCAGTCCTTAAAGACTTACATTGGCTGCCTATTCGCTTCCAGGCGCAATACAAGGTGTTGGTAATTACCTATAAAGCCCTAAATGGCTTGGGCCCAGGGTACCTGGAGGACCGCCTCTCTCCGTACAATCCGCCCCGCGCACTTCGATCTTCAGGGCAGCTATTGTTAAGAGTTCCAGAGGTGAAATATAACTCCACCTCTAGGAGGGCTTTTTCCATCTCAGCCCCCAACCTCTGGAACGCGCTGCCCTTTGAGCTCCGCTCAGCCACCTCCCTACCTCAATTCAGGAAGGGGTTAAAAACCCATTTATTTGAACAAGCTTACCCTGACCAGTAATTCTTCCCCCCCCCCCATGTCAGCATTGTTTTGCCGACATGTTATTTTTATTATTTTTATTCAATTGTTTTTAATGTATTTTATTGGGTTCTGTATAATTGTATTTTTATTCCTGTTGTTCACCGCCCTGATTTTATAGAAGGGCGGTATATAAATAAAATTTTTTTATTATTATTATTATAGAGGGCAGCATTAGCCCCTGTGGAAACCCACAGGCTAATGGACAAAAAGCTGAAAAACTTTTCCCCAGTACCAACCTCTGGGAATATTCAGCCAAGAAAGACTTGAACTACTGCAAAGCAATGCCCCCACATCCCATATCAGTCAGATGACCCAGAAGAATACCATGATCGATGGTGTCAAATGTCACTGAAAGATCCATGGGTACTAATAGGGACTCACTCCCCATGTCCAATTCCTGGTGTAGGTAATCCACTCAAACTACCAAGCAGGACAGGCTTGGTTGAAATCAGATTTAAACCAAATGACTTAAAAAACAACAACACTCAAACACATTGATTTTGTTTTAAAGTGTGGCTACTATTAGTATTTTTCAGCCTTTTTACTGGAACAACAATGACTGTTTAAATTTTACATTTTAATTTTTAAATGTAACAGTTCATTGACAGTTGTTCATTGTCAGACCAGCATCCAGTGTCAGCTGCATCTTTCTAATCATTTTATTTTATAGTGCAAGGAATACCATTTCAGAAACAAATCCTTTAGTTAACATAAGATCAACCAAAACAATTTAAAAGAGCACTTTTAAAAGAACATTTATTATTTAAGCTAATGGCCATAATATCTGAATGGCATTTTGGTATTTAATTTTCTGATTTAGTCCTATGTTAATGCAGCAACAGTGGTTTAAAACCCAAAACAAAAACTGTTTTTAAAAGGGGGCTGGGTGGGTGGTTTCTAACCTAATCCCCCCCCCCATTCTTCTACCAAGTCTGATTCTGTCCCATAATCATGTAATGGGTCCAAGTAATGGGTCCAGGTAATCTGTTGCATCCAGGAAAGCCTGGAGTTGTGTTGCCACCACTCACTCTAAGACCTTACTTAGAAAGGGCAGATTAGAGAATGGCTAATAATTACCTAGGGAGGTGGGGTCCCATTAAGGTTTTTGCCTTAATTCCCAAAATTTGCCTTCAGTGCAGGAGCCTGTGTTCTAGTACTATGAGAGAGAGAGAGAGAGAGAGAGAGAAACTTTTTCTAGATCTCCAAGAATGACTCAGTCACATGTTCAACTTTGTTGTTGTTGTTGTTTTGCCACATTCTGAAAATGAATGACCATATAATCAAAATTCTAAACTGTCTGAGAAATGTATCTGGGTTTTCTTGCAATTGAAGTAACTCATCAGGTTCATGGAGGAGTGGGGAGATGATGCAAGGAATGGAGTGACTCATACCATTCTCCATCTCACATTATTTGAATTGAGTGTAAGGGGGAACCACAGAATAAGGCTAGTGTCTTTCCAGCAATTATGCTAGAGGCCTACCCTAGTCTATAACTCATCTAGATGCTTATTCATTTTTCTGCTTCCCATGGATGACTATTAATGTACTTTTTCCACACTGGTAAGAAAATTTCTTTACCAAATCACCATGCCCTTTTCATAATGGAGAAGCTGGAAATGTAATTTGGTAGCCCAGTGTCATAAGTATATTGAGAAAGTATTCTCTAACATCCCCGAGATGATGTAACACACCCTTTCCTCTAAAATGTAGAGCAACTGAACTCAGATTAGAAGCAGTCCCATAAATGCCAGGTTATTTTCTGATCATGCTGCCACACAAAAGCTGTATCCATACATCTTTATGAAGTTCCATGACCATGACCTTCAGCAGAAACTGCTGATAACTAACTGGCCAAGAAAGAAAGCGGAAATGTATACAATTGACCCTTCTGTGTGCTTGTCTTGTGCCAATCTTGCTTTCTCTTCCTGAACATCCCTTTCACTTTCACTTGACTGGTCAGGTCAGGATAAAAAGAAAAGAGGAGGAAAAAAATCAGCTTTAAACTTTGTTCTCTGATTTATGTTTGCCTTTTTCAATTCATGCCCTATTCAGGGTATATTCATTATATTAAAAAAATATTTTGCACATCTTTTGCATTTTGAATTCATTTTGTGCATCTCTTTGTAGTCTTTGACTCTTAGTTTTGCCTTTTTATTAAAGAGGCAATAATTGCTTTCCTAGATCAAACCACAGTTTAACTTTTGTCAGCAGCACTGGCTAGTCAGCTATCCCTAGGAGGAGAGACTTACAGTGATAACTATTCTGTTTGACACTAACATCCTACAAATAGAGGTACTCTTCAGCTAAACTCTGAACCTGGATTTTGCTATATGGCTACTGGAGACCTATTTTCCAAGTATATATTTTGTTTTAACTCCCTTTATCTTTACTGATGAACTGGAAGTGTGTGAAAGAGATGGGCAGTAAAGATCACCAGACCAAGTATTATGAGGAAAGGACCTCAAGACCATTATTATGAGGAAAAGTCAAAGTTGAGTTGTGCAGCCTGGAGAACAACATATTAATAAAAAACTACAACAGACATCCTAAAACATTAGAAGTGCTATCAAAACAAAGTAACTTTACTGTAAACATTTCCCCACAAGATGGATCGGCTGACCCTATTAACCACATCATTTGTCACTCATCATCATCATCATCATCATCATCCCCATCATCCCAATCTGATGATGGTGATGATGATGAGGATGATGACGATGGCTGACAAATGAAGTGGATGATAGGGTTATCTAGTGAATATCAACATTAATCTTGTGGGAAAATGTTTTCACTAAAGTTACTCTGTTTTGATTAGTTATTTTAATGAATGTGTATGTTGGGGGGGCGGTAAATGCATGGCTACATGTGTTTTCCTCCTTATGTGGCATATTTTGTAATGTGATGAGGGTAGTGGAATTGGCATGATGTCTCTACTTTCAAGGGATGGCAAGAATCTCATTAAAATTTTCAGAAACTTTAAGTCTTGGTACTTGCAAATAGGGTTTCTGTATGATCAACTGACGTTATATATGCCTCCATTTCCCTTTCTCCCTGTTTTATAACTGATGGCCTGCTAGGGAGCTAGGTAGAAAGAAATTGAAAAGGCTTAAGAGCTCTGTGTGTACATGCAATTTTGCTGTTTCAAGCTTCTGAAAGCAAGGCATTTTTCTCATTCTTCACTTCTGGAGTTGTAGGATGGGGTTGTGATAGTAGCTTTAAAAGATTTTTTTCCCCCTCTTTTGACTTTTTTCTTTAACTTTAATGAGAATCTGCTTATCCTAAATTCAGATTTAATTCAACTGTTCTGAAGCTCTGTTTATGCATTTGTGAAACATAAGTGTTTCTTCTCCTCCACATTCTTCTTAGGCTCAAATTTATTAATCAGTTTTGGTGAAATAACTCCCTTGTTTTTTGACTGAGAGAAACTGCCATTTAACGGGTGAAGGAAAATGTGTGTGTGTGTTAGGATCCTGTTTTAAAAAGGTATTTTTCAAATAAGTGCACTTATTGGGGGAGGGAGGCTTTTGCAGGACCAGTGTACCTTTTTCAGATGTTCTCAGAGTGTGCAATGAACTGATTCTCAAGGAACAAACATTTGTTTCCTTGAAGGGAAAGTTAAGCTGGAGAAAAAGAATATGACACCGGAGGTTGGGATTTGGGGAGTAACAAGGGTTTGCTGGAGTATGATGGGCTTAGAGGCCACACTGGACCTCTTTACACAAAAAAGGTTGTATGTAGTCCATGAGCCACACAATTTCTACCACTGGCGTAAGGGAATAATAAAATATGCAGCCATGAACCTGGTTTGGGAGACATATTGTCCATGTGTAACTACAATGAAACTCCTTTCCAAACTACCCCAAACTCCCCTTTTGTTATGTGCAGCCCCACCACCACCATCCAACATGGCCACTTCCTGCCAGATGGAGAGCAGAGGAGCAACAGAGGAGCATCCAGCTATTTTTTCATAGATGGAAACACCACTATGACATTGGCCTCAGTGACCTCTGGAAGATCCATGGGAGACCCCTGAGGGAAGCCGGTTGCTATGTGTCTGGCTGTATAAAAATCTCTGGATGCTTCTCTGCCACTACAGTCACTCTCCCCCACAATGTAACAGCCATGCAGGAGAGAAAATATGGGTTTGGGGAAGATTTTGTTTGTTGCGCAGTCAAATGCAGAATTCCAAAGACTGTAATGACAAAAAAAAATTTAAAAATGAGCTACGAAGGCATAGTTCGGACTTATGCTTTCATGATGCACTACCAGGATGCCAGCTATGGTTTTCTAGCAACATAAAACACTTCTAATTTCTAACAAGGGCCATGCCTTCCCAAAAAGCTTGCCTCAGTTTTAAGATTTCAAGTGAAGGTCCTTCTCTCAGTCCCACTAGCATCATAAACATATTTGGAAAGGATATTTGGTAAGGAAATGCTACTCCAGTGTTGTGGAATCCCTCTCCACGAAATCTTAGGCTGGCCCTCTTCCATAGTCCTTCTTCCAGCAGGGAAACACTTTAGGCATACTTCTGATAATTGTCTGGCTAGTGAGAAAGATACTTATAATGGGAGAGGGGATGTCCTAGTTGCTCTTTTTTTGTTATGTGCATTTATATTGCTTTTAATTTGAACTGTTGTTGATATGCTAATCTGTTTAAGTGAGCTTTAAAATGATAACTTATTGTGATTTTAATTGTATCTTGTTTTTAGTTGCTTTGTAAGTTCCCTTGGCTCTCAGTATAGAGAGGAGGCCAGAATATAAACAAACAAACA
This sequence comes from Sceloporus undulatus, assembly GCF_019175285.1. NCBI lineage: Eukaryota > Metazoa > Chordata > Lepidosauria > Squamata > Phrynosomatidae > Sceloporus > Sceloporus undulatus. Next base: position 78,627,208 of record NC_056522.1, on the reverse strand, counting down.
AACAAGCAAACTTATGAATGAACAGCACAGAAGGTTTTTGGCTAGGGGAAAAGACAACATCGGATAATACAGTTAAATATTAAGTGCTATGTGGTGCTTTCATTTTAAATCCATTTTCAGATGATTGCACAAAAGCAGGACTTAGAGCTAAGTGCTCCCATGCAATGTTGCAAACAATGATTAATAACAAGTACTCTGTTACCCACCCAAGTTCAACTAAGAAGTTTACATGTACCAAACATATGTTTTGCTATCTATGGAATCCATAGACAGCAAGACAACATATATTTGTCCGTAGGATATATATGACAAGGATTAACATGGCATGTACTCATTGCTAGAACCAAGAAGCTTAACATATGGGGAAAATAGATGTGATAGAACCCCTCCTTAGATTAACCCCGCAATTCCAATCCTTGAGCTCTTATAACTCACCTTGCACTATTAACCCTTAGGACAGTGCTGGCGAACCTATGGCACACGTGCCACAGGTGGCACTCAGACCCCTCTCTGTGGTCACACGCATCATCATCCCACCACGAAGTTCACTAGAGTTTGTCACTAGAAATCCAGAGAGACTCGGCACTTTGTGATAAATAAGCAGGTTTTGGGTTGCAGTTTGGGCACTCGGTCTCTAAAAGGTTCTCCATCACTGCCTTAGGATTTCTTCCTGGATTTGTTACTTGGGCTTCAAAGTGACCACTATACTGAACAAGTGACTGTGTTTATCACTGGGTTCAGTGTGGTAAAGCAGTGAGCAGTCTTCAATTTTTATTATTCTTACTACCCATAAGCTCTCCTTCATAGCATTCCATGAGGTGTGATTGGCTGGCTCTAACCAGCCTTGCCCAGCTTCTCTTTTCCCAAAAGGAATGATATCAAGTCTAGGAGATCTAAATAAATGAAATTACACTTTACAATTCACATTTCTGTGATACCTCATCACCACAGTTGCCACCCAGATTTTGCCTACAGCAAAAATCTATAGCAATTTTTTTAGTTCCTCCTCTAAAAAATATCTAAGACATTTTAAAAGAGACTGTTTCAGTAGGGTTAGCAAAATGTATCTGGGCGATCTGATCTCTACACTACTCCTTAGTATTCCTTTATATCATTTCTTCTCATTACTGTGAAGGCTTGTCGGAAGATATCCATCTTAATGGCCTTTTTAAAGCTCTCTAGATTGGTGATTTGACGGATCTTATTATTACTTTTCTGACTATTTCTTCTGCTGCTTTTCACAGTTTCAGAGTGTTCCCCTGAAAAAATTTTCAGTGCCAAACCACAGCCACATCTCAAAGTTCTGATATTTGGGGGTGGGGGGGGGCATGCTTTTGTAACCAAAATTTCAGGTTTTCTTATTATCTGGGGTGTTCCAAAAGCATAAAGGGAAACATAGGGTGTGCTAAAGAGCTGCATCATGCTCAGACTTCATGTTCACCACTCCTGGCATAGAGACATGTGTAGGCTAGCATATTAGGTCTCATAATTTTCAGTTGACCAAGTGGGTCTCTTGTATGAGCTAAATTTTAATAAAATAAACAAAACAAACTTGTAGAGAAACATTCTTATAGCTGCCTTGTTTTACCTGCCTAACTTTGATAGGGATGTACTACACACTTATTGAAAGGCTGGAAACATCTTCCGCATTTTCCGTGCAAGATAGCTAGGACCTTACTTCATGGGGAGAGGTGACTTTTCTCCCTTCTATCCTGTGCACTTCTATATCTATATTTATATCTATCTATATCTATAATCTCCTCAGGGATGTAGCCGGGGGGGGGGGGGGGTCTGGGGGGCCGGGCCCCCCCCCCCCCCCCTAGAAAAAAAAAAATGGTTTGGCCTGCGCCCCCCCCCCCCCCAACCCCCTTTAAAAGGGGGCCCTTTATTCGGCCCCCCCCCCCCCTTCCTAAAATCCTAGCTACGTCCCTGATCTCCTGTTGAGAAAGGTCTGTTTACCAGCTAAAGGGATATGTAAGGGTATTTTTAATGTCAATTTCTGCATCCATTTGCTATCTTTCAAATCTGCATAAACTGTCTTTTGTAGTATCAGTGGCTTTATTTTGTTTGGGCAAATCCTCAGATCTGAGTGAGTCAGCCTGCTGAGCTCAGTACAACCTGAACAAACACCAAAATCTCAGTTTTAATCTGTCTTTTCTGTTTCTTACAATTGATTAACATAGACACATGAACTAAAATTTGCCTACCGAAAGAGAGGTTTCACTTCCTCTGTTCATACTTTTTGAATCTGAACTAATATGTCACAAACAATATTAATGTGGAAAGACTTATTATCACCTCATTCACTTCCCTGAGGAATCTGGGCCTGCAGCCAAATTAATTTGCAAGTGGCTTTATCAAAATCTGATTCAAGAAAAAGGGAAAATGCACTGAGCCACAAAAAGTTAATAGGGCTAATTTAGTTCATTTATGTGTCACTTTCTTAAAAATTATTGGTGTTACTCTTTTCAGAGATGACATACTCGTTTGTAGATATGAATTTTCACAATGGAAAAGGTGTGCACTTTAATATCTGCAAGGAAGTTTTGCTTGCTGTAGTTAGATTGGAATGAGAGGAAGTATACCTGGTGATTCACATAGAAGCAGGGAGGTAGGGAACTAATACTAAGCTATTTTAAGCAGGAATGTATAGCTCCTTTAATTTTAAACTTTTTGTGCCCGCTGGGCAAGATCATAAGAAATGTTGCACATTTAAGGACCTTTTTATGAAAATAAATGTTTTTGCATAAAAACTTGTTTTATATATACAAGACTGTGCCTTTAACACCAAAAAGATTGGTTCTGTGGGGGGAAATGTTTTTTGCACAAATGAACCCCCCACAATGGTCTTGATGTTTGAAAACTCAAACAGCAGTTGGCCATTTTCATGACAACTGTGTTGATACCTTTTCTCATTGAGGATAAGACAGTTTGGAAGTACTTTTTACATCCCGAATTTTAAGACATGTCAAAAACATCTCCAACATGACAGAAATGTAGCATATGGATATAGGAATCCATACATAATACAGTCCCCACTCTATTTTCGTGGGGGTTCCATCCCCGTGCAAAAATGGAAAATCGCCTATATCCAAGCCCTATTGGCTTGAATGGAGGCACAGCCCTGTGGAAGCATGGGGGCATGTGACATGGCACACGCTCCATTTTAACCCCCTCCATTCACCTCCTGTGGATAGTCAAGGGATGTGGATCTCAAGTCTGCGAGAGCGGAGGGAGGGCTGTAAATCAGCACCTCTTGGAGAGAGTGAAATGCAGTGTTCCTTTATTGTGACATTACAGACTTTCAGGTTAGAACACAGTGAAATAATTGATAACATATATTTATCAAGGCTTCATAAGGTAATCCAGCTTCCTCCAGTCTGGTGCCTTCCATATATCTTGAGCTACAACTCCTACCATCTTCAACCACTGGGGCTGAGGAATTTTAGCCCACAACATCTGGATAGTATCAACATGAGAGAAGGCTGATTCCATCATAGAGTGAAAATAGAGCCCACAGAGCACATTGTTTACTGACATGACTTCATCTGAAGATTTGTTGTTCTTGTTTGTTTGTTTTTTTAAAAAAAAATCATCCTTCTCACTTGCCACAGTGATAAAGACACTTGATGGAGCAAGATAGTTCATTCCAACTGTCAGTCTGTCTGTGTGGGCTCCTTGATCTTACACTTTCAGAAGTAAAATTCAGACACGATGCTGACATTATCTGTTCTCACACAAGAGCAGACTTCATAGCTTGACAGAGATAATTCTCTAACACATGGTAAATACTTGAGTTGCTCTGTGCAAACTTCCCTAATTACCTGGTTTCATGTCTTACCAGATACTCAGTGATACTGTAGCCTTGACCATAGAATCTCCCATGTTATTTCACTTCTAAGTTGGAAAATCTGGACGCATCCATTAGGAAAATATAAATGCATGTGACTTGCAGAAAAAAGTAGTTTCTCTGCAATTTTGGTATTGTCATAACAGTACATTGGCTTGTTGTTGTGTTCCTTCAAGTCATTTCTGACCTACAGTAACTCTATCATGGGGTTTTCCTGTCAAGATTTGTTTAGAGAGCGTTTGCCTTTGTCCTCCTCTGAGGTTGAGAGAGTGTGACTTTCCCAGGATCATCCACGGTTTCTCAAAACCCTGTTCTTTAAAATCCTGGTCCAGTGCTCAAATTATTACATCATGCTGGTATTCTCAGTTTATAATGAACCATGGTTTATGGACAATTTTTTTTTTAAAAGTACATTCATCTACACACAAAGAATGATATGAAAAATAAGTTGAAGCCTTGAACAGGTTTTATACCATACTTATTTCCTGAGGCCGAATTTGTATCCATATGGTCTTGAAACTGATGAAACTAAAAAATGAGATTCCAAAATGGAATTGGCACATTACTCTTCAAAACAAACCAGCCAACAAAAAGCTATCCAAATGCAATGTGAATAGCAGTCCCTCAAAGTGCATGGATTTTGTAGTTTCTCTCAAATGAAGGTTGTGCACCAAGCTTTAACAGACTATATTTAAAAAAAAAGTACCTACAGAAAGACTGAAGAGGGACATCTGGAATTTTATACAGTGGCTGGTATTATATCAGCCTCAGCCATTATGCAATTACTGTATGAAGATCAACATTTAAAGAAGCAATTTGGATGCTTAGGCACACTTTCTAGGCATATTTAACTCAAAACGAAATACTATGGTCAATTGGACCTGTGTCTGGACAAGGATGTATAAGATTACAGAGACCTTCAAATCTTATTCATCTTTACTTGGAACTACTTTAGTCTCAAATAAATGTATACTACAAACATAGACTGAAATTCTGTTCATATTTAGTGGGAAGTAAGTGGTACTTAGAGCTAGTATGGTATAGTAGTTGGAGTGCTGGACTAGGACTCTAGGATACTAGGGGTCAAATCCCTGCTTAATCATGAAAAGTCACTGAGGGACCTTGGGCAAATCACATTCTCTCCATCTCAAAGGAAGGCAAATCACCTCTGAATAAATGTTGCAGAGAAAACCATTGGGATTGCCATAAGTCAGAAACAATGGCATATAACAAGTAGTACTCAAAGTAAATACCTTAGAATGCTTCTTTACTTTAATTAAAATAAATTCAAAGTTTTTATAGATTGCCAACAAAAAACAAAAATGAAATTCATATATTTTTTACCATTTGCTTCCTTAAAATCTAGTTCAAAGTTTACCTGCTTACATTGGTTCATATATACAGAATGTTTTTCCTCTTTCATAACTTAGTCCACTATAATTATCAGTTTGGTAGATAATTATTCTTAGTCCTGAGAAGTTTTAGTCTAAGTACATTAATAAGCATGTAAGAGGAAAAAGTACGAGACAGGATTTCAACTGCAGGCTCAACTCTAAGCATTGGCTTTCAAAGCCTCTAAAACTGCATCCGCATAGGAGAAATAGTCTGGTTTGACACCACTTTAACTGCCATGACTCAATGCTGTGGAATTCTAGGAATTGTAGTTTTGTGAGACATTCAGCCTTCTCTTTCAGAGAGATCTGGTGCCACAACAAACTACAATTCCCAGAATTCCACAGCATTAAGCCATGGCAGTTAAAATCGTGTTAATCCAGATTATTTCTCCCATGCAAATGCAGCCTAAAACAATTCACTGAACATTTACTGAGGAACCATCCATGAGGCCCACGAATGGCAGCTGATCTCTCTCACATCTCTCCACATCCATCTACCTAGCAACCTTCAATCTGCTATTTGAAAATCACCCCTTTAAAACACAGACACTTCAAAAATACTGTTCAAGAACCTGAGTCGATTTAAGAGTTCTTTTTTTTAAAAAAAGGTTCATAAATTGTTAAGGTATAAAATATGGCAATTGCAGCCCACAATATATTCTTAGGTAGTCAATCTTCTCCTGAAAGTTATGATCAGATGGGAAGCTAAATGCATCATCAAAACACTTAAAGAACACAGAGTGGTTTAAAAAGAAAATCCGTTCCTCGTGCCTGTCAGTGAAATGCCAAGTATCAGGTTTAATTTAAAAATATAGCCGATAACAAGAATGGAAGTTCAAAGAGATTCTTTGGAGAAGCCAGGGATTGGAAAATGTGACAATGTTGCTTTTTCCCACATTCAAACTTTTAAAACCTTAAGTTCTTTCCATTCTGAATATGCAGTTTGAAAATTCCTCAAAAGTTAATTGAAGCAAAATTTTCCCCTCATTTGCATTGATCTAATTTAATAAGTGCAAGAATTACAAACACAGAGAACACTATGAACACGCAGAGAATAATACAACACTATACAGCACACTTTTAAAAAGTAGCATTTCCAATTCTGTACAAAATGGTTGCATACTCAGTGTTAGACTTTTATGAGAGAAGGACTCGGAAGGCTCTCTCCATTATAGTTTTCCTCTCATTTAGATTTTTTTTTAAAAAAAAAAAATCCTTTATATGAAGAAAAATGGAAATATCATTAATAGATTACCCTATCATGGGGTTTTCTTGGCACAATTTGTTCAGAGGAGGTTTGCCATTGTCTTCTCATGAGGCTGAGAGCATAAGACTTTTCCATGGTCAAGCTGGGAATCGAACTCTGTTCTCCAGAGTCATGATTCAACATTCAAACCACTACACCATGCTGGCTCTCCTATTGCATGTACAGTGGGGTCTCAACATTCATGAGTTTGCCATCAGTGGATCTGAGCAAGCCCTGTTGTTCTCACTGTGCACGCAGCTTCACTAGTGGCCATGTGCACTTCGCACTGCCATTGGGAACAACAGGTGATCCCATGAATTTTTCATAGGGTTTTCTTATGCAAGGAATACTCAAAGGGTGACTTGAAGGAATATATATACACACATTCATTTCAAAGTCGTAATAGCATTCAATCCTTACATATCTGTAAGAATGGAACAAATCAGACTGAAATTATAAAAGGTTCTGAAAATCTGGATGAGATTTGTAGTTCTAGTTGTGTCACTGCTAGAAAAATACAGGTCCCTTACAACTCATGCTTTAAAATAAAAAAGAAATTCCTTACTTAAAAAAAAAATCCCACAAAGACAATTTCCCTTCCTTTCCTTCCTTCTCTGACATGCTCAACAGAATGAGATGCATTCATACCAGATCAGCAAACAACAGCCAAAAGCTCAACTTTCAGGGGAATTCTTCTTTTGTGATAAATAAGGGCAAGCCCTACATATCTTTTATACCTGCACATCTGTTGGGATGCTAAAAATAATAGCACCTTGAGGAATTGTACACTACCTGGTTCCTGAAAGACAGCATGAGGCATTTTTGCTTCTGCCCATATTATTTTTATGCTGCTTAACACTGTTGTGATTTCAGAGCCGAGTTTACAGGAGCCTGGGGGTATGCCAAGCCCTTTTGATGCTTTTCTTTTAAAAAAAAAGAAAAAAAAAGAATAAAAGACAACTACACTGGAGATAGTTGACAAACACATTTTTCCTCCAGGACTGCAGTATTCACTATTTGTTTTAGGTTCCTGCTGTTTACTGAACCAATTAAGAGCTTCCTAAAATATCAGCCCATTATCTGAAATGCTACAAGGAAAAATGTGTACATGTGATAACAATTACCAATTCTCTGTTTTTTTTCTTTTCTTGTAGTGCAGCTAACAAGAAGCACCAAAAAGCATTTTATTTCACATTATAGTTTTTGTTGTGTGTCTTCAAGTCATTTCTGACTTATGGTGAACCTATCACAGGCTTTTCCTGGCAGAATTTGTTCAGAGGGGTTTGCCCTTGACTGCCTCTGCATCTGAGAGAGTGGGATTTGCCCAAGATGTTCTTGGTCAAGTAGGGATTTGAGACCTATTTTCCCAGTGTCCTAGCCCAACATTCAAACCACTACATGCTAGCTCTACTTTGTAGTAAACTAACTCTGCATTTTAGCATAACCTGGCAAGATCTTTTTGCATAATTCAGTGAGAGCTACAAGAAAACATTCATAAACAGAAATCCATGGCAGACAAATGGTGTATTGAATTATAAATTTTTCAGCTGAAGTGTGGCAATGGCCCTTCATGCTTTGTTTAAGGTGGGTCTTGTTTATCTTTCTTTGCTTTCAACAAGTTAGCAGAGATGCTGACATTTACCAGAAACTAACAGTTTAGGAAATCAATGGAACCAGTCCACCAGTCATGATACTAACCAATAAATCTCAAAGTCAAAGGGAAGTGCCAATGGCTAACATTATTTAAACATGACAGGTTGAAATATATCCAAACCAAACCAAAAAGACAGAATCTTTTCCTTTGTGTAAATCTGAATAACTGTAAGGTATTTTCAACAAATCACTCATTTTCTTTGCTTATTTTGTATGGGTTGCTTGGATTATGTCTGTATTTATCAGACTGGGTAGTACTGGGATTTAGAGATATGATCCAGGATTAAAACCTGGGTAGTTTACAGAAGCTAAGCAGATTAAAGTGCAGAGAGCATTCCAGTGCCTTCTACAGCAAACTGGACAATGTCCTAATAGGATTTTCTATACAGGATGTACAGGGCATAGTGAAATATATGAGATTGAAATGTTGTTTTTAAATTTTAAATTTCAAGACAGTGGGACTTCATTTAGCCCACAGACTGGCACTTTTTCCACCCTCAATGTGTGGGCATAAAATTATCTATTATAAAGAAGGACAGGCCCTCCTGAAAAAAGAAGCAACAGATCTGAAAAAACCTGTCTTGCTTCTGTCTCCAAGTCTGGAGAGTGAGACTAGCAATTGCTCTTTCCCCTCCTGGATGACACATTGGGGCTCAATAATAAGTGTAGGCCAATCTTATTTAGCCTTCCAACCTCATCTCCCTCCTTTCTTAATCATCTTTCTCAATATTCCTTGCTATGGTTTAGCTGTCACACATCAATTGATGGAGCTGAGAAACAATTTTCTTAAACTACATTGCTTTTTAGACTTTGCTTTCAGGCTTTTCAGGCTTTCTTGCACTATATAGGAATAAATATATGCCACACATACAGCTTGATGGACACTGGAACTGTTGGCAAGGACTATGACTGTAAAGGTGATCTGAGATAGACACCCCTGATGGTGAACCAGAAGAGGCCTTGGGATAAAACTGTTTTTGAAGGCCTCACATTTTAGCTGTTGGTGGCAGATGAAAAAAATTGCAGATACTGTGGGTTCTCATAGTTAGCTTCCTTCCCACATGCCTTCCAAACCTCAAGAGAGGGCCACTGTCTGTAGTATGGCTGTGAGAGACATTGGAAGGTTTTGTCAATAAAGTGGTGGTCTGTTTAAACCAGTTGTATCTGTCTTTCCTTCTTCTTCTCTATAGATGTTCCATATAAATTTTTATATATTTTATAGATGTCCTATATAAAAAAGGATATTTCAAATGGCTTTTAGCTGAGACAGCATGTGAATGATGTAGAATAAAGTGCTAATGCTATCCTGGGAAACATTCAATTCTCCTGCATTTTTGAATTCTGTTCCAAAGGATTAAGAGAACACTGAAGGAAGATTTTTTTGGATTTCCCCAATGCTAGATTTTGCTTACGTTTAACATTTTTGGCTGGGTATGGTGCTGCATTTTTTAAAAAACCTTTCTAGTGAGGATACCTATATTAGCCTGAAATATAAGAGAGAAATAAAATGGGCATCTGTATTCTAGCACTGACTAGAGTCCTTCATGCATTAACATTGCTATAAGAGTTCATTACTCTAGTGACAGGCACTTTCTGGAATAACATATAGTGAATGGGGTGGATGGCAAAGAAAACCTACTGCATAAATAGAGATAGCTGATTTGCCAGATTCTCAGTAACTCAGGAGTTGGCAGGGAAGTTCTCGCCCTCCCTCTCCCAACAGAGAGAGTTTTAATTTGCACATCCCTCTGTTTTTGCAGGGGATCCATTCCACCGCCACTCCCCACGAAAAGGGAAACTGCTGATATTGGAGTTCCTATTGCACGTGCCACTTCAGGCATGTGCCCCATTGTGTCACCCTCTGTTTGCCCCTCACGTATTTCTGAGGGACACAGACTCCATGTCCGTGAAAACAGAAGGGCGACTGTACAACACCCTGTTGTCACATGATTTTCAGTTATTTCACTAATCCCTGCATTGGGGCCCCACACCCATGCTACCACTCCTCCTAGTGTGACACCAAAAACTAAGTTTACGTCTGCAATTTCCTTCTCTTCTAGGGATTTAATCTGTCCTGGTGAGTGTGAAACCTAATTTGTGGCTGAGTTGTGTCAGGTTAATTTATACAGAGCAAAAAGGATGTGATGTTTTATATAGGCACTCTGAAAATAAAATCAGAGCACACTTAACAAAAATAGTGAGGCTAACATTTCTTTTCTCAGTGAGAAGGAGATTAGCGTCAGTTGTTGTTTTTTAAATGGAAACATATTGCTAGCCTTAAAGGCAAGACACCTCAAAGGCAGTGGGTGGCACTTTGGACCTAAGGGATAGCACAACAGTTGAAGTGATTCAGCATAGTGTGCCTGAAAGATGAATTGTAGAAAAGACGTATGACAGTTTTATAACTCTCAAATATCTGTGAAGTGATGGACATCCCACCATTCTTTTCAAAGCTGACTTATCTTTTAACCTATCAGAAAGGCTCATTTTCTACAGCATACTACTGTCAGCAGACAGTCAAGGCAGCATCAGAGGCACTAAAAACAGTTTAATGGACTATATTGTGTTGAGCCTGAGATGGGGGGAAATAACATCTATTTATCTTCAAAGTATATATACCCTTCTACAAAGTCCCTTTGCTTTTCCTGGTAGACAAACTGTCTCCTCCTAGATTTATTACTGGCTGTCTTGATCTTTTGGGAAAACATTGTTTTTTATTTAACATAAGCCTTTTTAATCTTGTAAAATGCAAGCCAGGTAGCACGGAGCTATGATAAATATTTATGGAGGATTCTGTGGTGTGTTATCAGTTATGAGATGTGTCACCAGACCTCTGCTGTCAACAGCAGTTGAAGGTATTGGGGAAAGAGGGGAGGCAGTTTCACTCCATCCTCACTTGTTTCTGGTAGCCATTCATGTCTGCCATCAAAATGCTTCATTCAACTTTTTCTTAATGGAAGCATCTCAAATGTTTGGGAAAAGATGGGGAAAACATATTTTATGATGGAAAGAAAAGGTTTTTTCTTCTACTTTTACTGTATCTCATAAGAATGATAGTAAAAGGTGAAACAAATACAAAGGCACTAAAAATGGCTGAAAAAGAAACAACTTATTTCACTATGTGCTTGTTTTGGCAGATGACAACCAAAAGCATCTACTGCTTTGGGTTATCTTCAGTGTTTCTTACTCCAGTGCTTGCCTCCCTTTCCTTGTTCCTTAGTCCACAGTATGGTACCCATAGGCAACAATGCTGATATTCTCATGGTGGTACAATGCTATGTCTCAGGCTTTGGAAGTTGTGGGCACCATGTGGGCTGTCACAGCCAGTTTGGTTCAAATGCAGTGTGGGTGACAGAGGCTGAGAACCATGAGGGAAGTGAAGGGGGAATGGGAAAATAAGGGAATAAAATGCGTTGAGTAGCACCCAAATAATACTGAACTTCAGGGTAAGCTGAAATGAGGCAGCATTCTCCCCTCCAAGTAATGTGTTGTGCTGCATTTAATGCTGTCTTAAACAAATGACAGAAATGAGAAAACATCCAACATCATACTACTTTTTAAATGGTCCCTTGAGCACCAACACAAGAAAATGTTATACAATGGTTTGTGATTTCATTCTGCAGCCAAATCAATCACCTGGATCAGGCAGTGATCTAGGATCTTCTTCACATATCCATATAGGAAGGCTTACTGCGAAGACAGAATCTAAGATCTTCTTCACATATCCATATAGGAAGGCTTACTGCGAAGACAGAATCTAAGGTCTTCTTCACATATCCATATAGGAAGGCTTACTGCGAGGACACTATCCCCACATGATAGTCAGTCAGTTAGTAAGTACAAAATATAAAAATGTTGTAGAGAGAGAAAAAGCATTCCCATACATGTTTTAAAATGAAACTTTTTATACCAGATAAGTTCTCAGTTACACTTCTGTAAATCACACATGACAGGAGCAATCATATGTATAGCTTCCGTACCATTAAATAACTCTGTTATTAACAAGAATGTAGGGTGTTTTTTGCAGTATTTTAGAGTCTACACAACATTACATATAAACCAGCCCATGCTTTGTGGGTGGCCAAGAATAACTGGGGACATAGGACACCAACACCAAACATTTCTTTAGATGCCTGATCTAGCTGCAGTGACACATGTCTCAATTACATCCTATTTGGACTAATGTAATGTTCCATGTGGGGCTGGCTAGAAAAACGTTCAGAAACATGCTGAAGTCAGACTGCTGACTGGAGCTGGTGGCAAGGTAATATGCAAATCCCATGTTATGGCAGCTTCATTGGCTACTGATCTGTTGCTTGGGGAACAATTCAAATAGGTGGTTAGGATTTATGAAGTCCATTGCTATTTGGCTCTAGGCTATCTGATGGGCTGTATTGTTAAGGAAAAAGCAACATGGGACATACAGTGAGTGAAATAAAACATGTATGTGAGAGTCAGGATGACTCAGCAAAAGCAATTAGAAGCCACACAGGTGTAAAAGGTAATGCAATTAGCAAGTCCTAAATGCCAAGGACAGAAATGTAAAATGGATAATTGAACACACCTGAGAATTGTTAAAGTGGACAAGGTGAGATGATGAAATCATTAATTGTGGGATGATTCAATCAGTCTATTCTGGCTGAGACTAACAATAGGATTTCAGCCATTTCATCCATCCATTCATAAGAGATACAGTGGCTTAGCATGATCTGATGATAATAAAATAAATAATAAAGTTTTTATTTTTATCCCGCTCCTTCCTGCGATCAGGGCGGCTTACAACATAAGTTAAAAACAACAGTATCACAAAACAGTATAAAATACAGACACACAAAAGTAAACCATACAATCAATGAAAATAACAGGCTAAAAGCCCCGTAGCCCAACCTCTTGCCCACGGAAGAGGAGGGAGGCCCACAGGATTTTAGTCGGGGAATGCCTGTTGGAACAGGAAGGTTTTCAGGTCCTTCCTGAATTGGGCCAGGGTGGTAATCGAGCGGAGCTCAGTGGGCAGCGTATTCCAAAGGGCTGGGGCAGCAGTGGAAAATGTCCTCCTTGTGGTGGAGGACAATCTAGCCCCAGGCACCTTCAGTAGTTGCTGCCCAGACGTTCTGAGGGTGCGAGGCGGAATGTACGGGGAGAGGCGGTCCTTTAGGTATCCTGGGCCCAAGCCATTTAGGGCTTTATAGGTAATCACCAACGCCTTATATTGAGCCCGGAAGCAAATGGGCAGCCAATGGAGATCTTTCAGTACCGGTGTTATGAGGCTGGTCCTGGAAACGCCAGTGACCAGCCGGGCAGCCATGTTCTGCACCATTTGCAGCTTCCGAGTTTGGTATAAGGGTTGCCCCATGTAGAGTACATTGCAGAAATCCAGTCTCGAGGTTACCAGAGCATGTACAACAGTTTCTAGGTCCCTCTGGGCCAGGTATGGGCACAGCTGGCGAATAAGCCGAAGCTGATAACAGGTGCTCTTGACCGTCACATTCACCTGAGCAGTCAGGTGAAGCGACGAATCAAGAAGCACCCCCAGACTGCGCACGGAGTCCTTCACAGGGAGCGTGACCCTGTTCAGGACAGGTGGAACCACCGCCATTCCTGGACCAGGGGAACCTATCACTAGTACCTCCGTTTTCTCTGGATTCAACTTGAGTCGGTTTTCCCTCATCCAGCCCATTACTGACTCTAGGCAGGCCACGAGAGGAGAGACCCCATCCCCAGTCACTGCATCAGTCGGAGACATAGAGAAAATGATTTGGGTGTCATCAGCGTACTGATAACCCCGCGCCCCATGTCTCTCCCAGCGGTTTCATGTAAATGTTAAATAGCATGGGAGACAGAATGGCTCCTTGAGGGACCCCAGTTTTAAGGGCCCGCTCATCGGAGCACACGTCTCCCAGCTGCACCATCTGGGACCTCCCAGAGAGGTAGGACCGGAACCACTGGAGCGCAGTGCCCCCGATTCCCACCTCTGCCAGGCGTCCCAGAAGGATACCATGGTCTATGGTATCGAAAGCCGCTGAGATGTCCAAGAGCACCAACAGGGACACGCTTCCCCTGTCGATGCCCAGACGGAGATCATCGACCAAGGCGACCATGGCCGTCTCAACCCCGTAACCCGCCCGGAAGCCAGTTTGAAATGGGTCCAGATAATCCGTTTCATCCAAGACCGCCTGAAGCTGGATTGCAATCGCCCTCTCGATCACCTTTCCCAAAAATGGTAGCAGCGAAACAGGCCGATAATTATTATGTACCAGGGGGTCGAGGGAGGGCTTTTTTAGGATAGGTTTTACAATGGCCAATTTCAATTGTGATGGAAATTGCCCATCCCTCAAAGATGTATTAACTATCCGGCGTAACAGAGTTGTTACCGCCGGTCTCCCCTGGGCCGCTAACCACGAGGGAAAGGGATCGAGAGAGCAGGTTGTCTTCCGAACACTTCCGAGGATCTTGTCCACATCCTCGGTACTCACCGACTCAAACCAATCCAGTTTAATAAAGAAACGGAGGCTCTGGACACTTCTACCCTAGGTTCTGCTGAAATGTCGGCGTTCAGACCTTCGCTTATCCGAGAGGTTTTATCCGCAAAAAAGTCGTTAAATAAGTCACAGCAGGCCTTAGTAGGTTCAAGGATCTGGTTCAGGGCGGGAGGGAGCTGAGTTAGCTCTCTGACCACCCTGAACAACTCTGCCGGACGCGACTCTGTGGACACAATACGAGCACCATAGAACGAGTTCTTAGCTGCTTGTATTGCCTCTCCGTAGTCCTCTAACAGTTGGTCTAGGAGAGCCTTGTCGTCTAAGCAAAGGTGTTTCCGCCAACGGTACTCTAGCCGTCGCAGTACCCGCTTCCTTGCCTGGAGATCTTCCGTATACCAGGGCTTACATTTGGAAGCAGGCCTGAGAGGGCGCTTGGGTGCGATGCTGTGTATAGCCCTGGAAAGACCGGTATTCCATATACCGGTGAGGGCATCAACAGAGTCGCCGTCGCTTCCAAACATGTTCCCCTCTAAAGCTTCTTGGAACCTTTTGGGTTCCATCAGCCTTCGAGGGTGGACCATCCTAATAGGTCCACCACCCCCGGGGGGGATCTGGGTAGAGGCCTTGATTTTCACCTCTACCAGGAAATGATCCGTCCATGACAAGGGGGAAACATTAGCTATTTCCGCCCACGGATTTTCCGCATCCGAACAGAAGACCAAATCGAGAGTATTACCCGCACAATGCGTAGGACCCTGTATCAGCTGAGACAGGCCCATGGCCATCATGGTGTCCATGAATTCCCGAGCCGCACCGGATGGAACATAGCTGGTCGTGAGGGAGATATTAGTCACCCAGGACAAGTAGCCTGGGCGTCTCCAATATCAGTTCAGCGACCAACTGTGTCAGCTCGTTTAGGGAGTCCGCAAATGCACGGGGTGGCCGATACACTAACAGAATCCCTAGACTGTCTCTAGCCTTTAGGGTCAGGTAAATACACTCGATATAGGACGTCTGTCGGATGTGGTTCCTGGTGAGGGGCACGGTGTTCCTATGTATCAAGGCCACACACCCCCCGCCCACCTAACCTGCGCTGGTCCTTCACCGAGAACCCGGCAGGCAGGGCCTGAGCCCACACAGCGTCCCCTTCAGGCCCAAGCCAGGTCTCGGTAATGCAAGCCAGATCACACTTTTGATCCTCCAACATGTCGTGGAGGATGTGGGTCTTGTTGTTTACTGATCTGGCGTTGCACAGGAGCAGCGACAGGGTTTGTGGCACGGTTGGAGCAACCCTCAGGTCCCTAAGTATGGGATGGGGACAGGAAGGAGAGATAGATATGATGCATCGATCTCTCCTTCCCCTGGAACGCAAGTCCCTCCTCCCACCGCCATACCTCCCCCTGCCCCACACTACCTCAATAGGAGCTCTGCTCGTAGTGGTGTTACCTCTTCCCTCCCCGGCCCATGCATCCCCCGCATCCACAACCTCCCCCACCCCTCTGTGGCCATTTGAAGAGCAGAGGTTAGCCACTCCAGGCATCCTCTGGTCTCGGGCTAAACCCAAAGCCTCCCTAACCCGATAAAAGCTGCGCAACTGCGCAGTTGTGCAGCAGCGGTGCTCCTCAGTCCGTGGGCGGCAATCCCGGGGCGGTGCGCAGAAGCGCACCTCCGACACCCCGGGAGGAGGCTGCCCGGCAGAAGGCGCAGCTCTGGCAGCGACGGTGGTGGTCTGGCGAGGAGGCAGGAGGGGGCGTGTCAGGGAGGGTCCGGTTGCCCGGCATTTATACCCGCCGCTCTCACCTGGCGGGCTCCTCCTTTATTATTTATTCCCCCCAGGTATCCCTTAAAGGCCCCGCACACAACTGGCCGCCAAACGCCAAAGCCAGCAACAGCGCCAAGAGTCCCAAAAAGAGTCCCGCTGCGGTGCTCCTCAGTCCGTGGGCGGCCGCCCGGTAGATCAGAAGATCAGAAGGCTGGCAGTTCGAGGCCTGGGTGCTGCTTGATGGGATGAGCTCCTGTCACTAATCCCGGTTTCTGCCAACCCAGCAGTTCAAAAGCATGCAAATGCAAGTAGATAGATAGGTACCACTTCTCAGTGGGAAGGTAACAGCGTTTGATGCAGTCATGCTGGCCACATGACCACCAAAGCAGTCCTCAGACAATGCTGGCTTTTCAGCTTAGAAACAGAGATGAGCACCACACCCTACAGTCGGTTACGACTTGACAGTCAGGTCAAGGGACTACCTTTACCTTTACCTTTTATACATCCATTCAGTGAGAGAAACAGAGATGTCACTTCTGCTATAGAAAAACCCCCTATTTTTTGTTTTTTAAAACTCTCAGACATATTTTATCATAATATTAAAACCATAAAAGGGGAGTGGAAATGTAAAGAATAAAAAAAAATGCTTGAAAAAATGCAGTGTTTCTGTCTAGCCAAGTATGGCTGGCATTCTTCAAACTGACTTACCGAACATCTGTACAGGTTATACATGAGATGCCCCGACTATTTGTGGTAATGAGGTTCAGTGCCACAGATGTCTCACTGTCAGAGGTTGGGTGTGCTCCACATTTAAAGTAGAATTCCTGCAATATTGAAGAAGAGATAAAAGGAAGATTACATACCTGCACTTCATGTCCTCTCTTTATCTTAGTCTCAGTGAAGTCTGAGGCAGTAGATAAATCACTACTGCCAGTAGAAAAAGAGGATACTCATTAGGGATATTTTAGAAAGAATGCCTCACAGTATCTTTGTACAAGGTGCATATGTTTTTCTTTGGACATAATCTGAGGGAAGAAAATGTAGCAGTGGTTATAAATTCTGGGCTAGATTGTGTTTCTTGGATCCTGGTTTGGTGATTAACAAAGAATAAATACTGGATAGGGACTCGAAAGGACTGATCCTGCAAGGAGTGACAGAAAACGGTTTCCTTGCTCTCAAAGACAGATGGGGGATAAAATCAACCTGCTTTTTTTAAGGTCTAGACTCCTTTTATTGATTTTATGATGAGGTGCTATAACTTGTATATTAACCAACATGGACATTTCCTCTTAATTTTGTATAATAATTAATATATGTCTTTTTGTTTTATTGCATCTCAACAAGTTAGTTTCTGTGTTCTTTTTCTCTAGGTGCTCGTTATATTTTTTTATAGTAATAAAGAGAAATTATTTTCCTCATTCTACGCATTCACTTCATGAATAGACATCTTTGGTGGACAGCAGACTTGCCCACATCCAGGGATTACCAGAAATAACAGTGTACAATTCCCAGCCTTCAAAGGAAGTTTCACTACTATTTTCTACATAGTGAATAAAATGTTGTATGCCTTCAAGTAATTTCTGATATATGGTGGTCCTAAGGCAAACCTATCACAAGGTTTTCTTGCCAAGATTTGTTCAGAGGGAGTTTGCCATTGATCCTCTTAGGTTGAAAGAGTATGACTTGCCCAAGACCACCCAGTAAGTTTCCATGGCCAAGTGGAGATTCAATCGCTGGTCTCCCTGGGTCATAGTTCACACTCAAACCATTGTACCACACTGGCTCTTGAGTAAAACATAACTCCAATGAAATCAATCCCCATTACCAAAATTCCACCTTCAGGCTCCCACAGAGTTAATATTCTGCTTCAATCTCATATTGAAAGGGAAGAATAAAAACATTGATGTGCAAACACAGACTGAAATCTTGTATGCCAAGAGGAAAGGTATTTGTATAGCAATTTTGTAATTACTGTGATACTGGTGAGTAGCATTCCTTCCCTCCCAAGAAATGTACTGAAATTATGACAAAAGCATGGCAACAGAATGAAAATAGCCCAGTCAAACAAGTAAAAACACTTGAGACTGTCTGCACAAAAATTTGAAGTGCAAAAAGACTCATTGTGCAGTGTACCCAAAATATTTGTTTACCTCTATGGGTATGACAAGTAGTGAACACAGCACATAAACATCCCAGCAACCAGGAATAAAGAATACACACAAGACACAGTGTGCACTGCATTAAATAATGAATATAATTTTCTGGATGAAAAATTAGGAAACTAGGTAAGTATTTTACAATCTCCATATTGCTTGTCACGAGTAGGAACAGGGCTGCAAATTAAAAATACAGCTCTAAAGTAAAATTTTAAAAAAGTAGAATGTACTCCTATTAATTCAACTTGGTATTTTCAAAACTTGCTAGAGTTATAAACAGCAAGAACAACTTTCAATCAAAGCTCATGCTAATCAGCCAGAGTCATGTAGAACACACTGACTGCAAGAACAGTTACATTTGCCTTATGATGGGCCACCAGTCCAGCACAGATGATATCTGGGATCTCATGCATGCCCATTTTTATCGGGTTCTGAAAAATAAATTGTTGATGTGACAATTAGTTTTAATGTTAGCAGTTAAATCCCTTTCTGAGAATTAAAATCCATCTTGGAAAGTTATAGGAGACCACTTGGTTCAGGAAGTATTGTGGTTGTTTTATTTGGTAAGATTTATTTAATGTGATGTTTTCCAAGGGGATTGGTTTAGTTTGCAATCCTCTAGGAAACTGGGAGTAAATTTCTCTGACCTCAGAGGGTGTACTTTTTAAATGTTAAAATGCATTAAGTGTTTTAAGATGTTTATAGCATTATGGTGCTTTTCACAGTATATTCTAATCATCATTGTGTCAAAGAAAGAGACTACAGTGCTTAGATTATCTTCATTTGTCTGTGTTTTGTGCATGCATTTGTAAGGACACACAGGTGAGAATCCATTGAGATAAGAGAAAGGAATTAACTCACAAATCTTTTGTTTCTTCTCTCCCATCTTAATTTTTTTTATAATCTGGATATGGGTATGAAAAATATTCCTACAACTATCCAATGAAACAAATTATGGTTCAAAGACTAATGATATGCATGGCACATGCTTTGCCTGACACCTAAAAATTTATCCAAAGGATGACCCTCATTCTCTCCAAACTATAAATAGCTAGAAATTTGGCAGTTTGCTTTAAAAATCTGCATTTTATGGAAAACTAAATATAAAGTAATGAAAATGCAGGGTTTTTTTTTAAAAAAAAATGCAATTAATGATGAAATTGGACAAAATAAACATGTGAATAACAACACTAGAAAGTCAAATGAACTGGAAATAGACTTACCCATCCAACTTAACTTCATTTTTTAAAAATGTTCCATAATTATAGTTCTAAATGGAAAAACATATACTGCTGCTATTCCTGTACATTATTACTTTTCATCTGTATAGCACAGCAATATACAAATGCATCTACCCAAGCAGAACTGGACTTATTCTTTGAAATCCTGTTCTATAACAGGCACAAGGGCTTTCATTAACTGAATGTTAGTAAAGAATTAGATACTAAAATAATCCTTTTGCTCCTGAAGGGGATTGTCAGCACAAGACCCTTAAATCTAATATCCCTCCTGACTTCCCACAGACTTCCCAGTCTAACGAGTTGATAGTGGATCTTATTTTGAATCAAGCCAGAGGCTATTTAGGGTGAAGCCCAATATTCTGATGAGAACTAACAATTTCTCAAATATGCTCTGAACAAGTAATAGGTAGTGAAATATTCACATACAGATCAGGATAAACACAGGAGTTTGCGTACAATTGCTATTATTTTATCATTTAACAATTGATTCTATGAGTCGACTCTACTTGGGACTACTAACAGGATTTAGTCCAGGGGCTGGATTTAAAAAGTAACCTATATAGCATGGGGTCTACTCCCCCTACCTAAATCACCCTGGTGGGAAAAGATATGGAGTGAACAAAGGAGTCTGGGAAAGCATTATGTATTTCAAAACAGGCAAATAAAACACAAAATATGAAGTGACACAAATCAGGAATAAAGTCTTAGAAAAGTAGAAACAATAACAGCCATACTGTGTCAGTTAGTAACCTTTTCATGCTTATGCTCACTAACTGTCAGCTGAACTATGATGACTCCCTGTTTATTTTCTTCATGCTTTTTCATCCTGTATCCCTCTAACCTGCAGCCATTTTCTTTTCTCTCCTCGATAATGCCATATGTTTGGTTGTGGACAAGTATTTCCAGTTTAGATCCTTTTAAAGTTTTGTTCTCTAAAAGTCCCTGTAAGGGAGGACATGGATCTGGTTGTTCAGTTTCTGCTTTGCCAATTTCATATGTCTGAGAGATACAGTTCTATCTTTCATATTTCCCAATACAAACCACAGCCTTCCCCAACTTGATAAAACTCAGAAGTGCTGGGGAATGGTTAGTGAGGTGATGGAAGTTATATTTGAACACATTTCAGTGGTACGAAGTGGGGAAGGATGACAAAACACTTCTGGGTGGTCCCTTGTTGGGAAAGGCTATAAACCTGCTCAGTTTTAGGTTCTCTGGATACATTTAGCTCTAAAGATACACAAATGCCTGGTGGTAGGCTGTAACATCAGGAAAACCTATGTTTTGCTGTTTCCCTTTCTACCACCAAGAAGATTTAGGTTCTTAAAGAGTTTTAGACTTATAGATAACGAAGGGTCATCAAAATATATCAGGGTTTGGTACCACATTATCCTACTGCCCTCTCTAGAAGTGATGAATCTGTTATCAATTTTAGAAGCTGGATTACTTAAGAAGAAACCATTATCTAAATATTGAAATCAATCTTGTTATTATGCCCTGTTGGCATGGGCCATGATACTACAGGGGCAGCCTAGAATATCCTGGCCCCAGAGTTGTACAAAGCCCCCCACATTACATGATCCTCTGTTCCTGCACCAGGAAAGTTATCTGCATGGGCATCCTGCTGAGCTGCCAACATGTCTGCCACCTTGGCAGATCACTTGTTTCTGAGGTCAGAAGAAGGAGCCCAGTGACAATCAAATGTGCTTAGTCCTGAGCAAGCAATTGGTGACAGCGGTGGATACACTGGGCAGTTCAGTGGGATGGCCTCCAGAGACACCCCCCTCCCCAGTGTAGGAACAGAGGGCTCCGCATCTTCCTGGAAGATTTGGAGTAAGAAGTAGATTATTTAAATCCATTTAATCCCCCTCATTTCTGGTGCTGAACAATTTGGCCTGTGTACCATCCAAACAGGATGCTGACAGAATGTGGAGTGGGGAAGGATGGGCGTTTTGACTGATGAAAACAAGGTCTTAGTCTTCATGATGATGAGGACTATCTATTTCTTAAGCACAGTTTAAATAAATATGTTTTCATGCACAGGGAAAAGTAAATGGCCTTTCAATTCACGTACCTATATTTGCAAAATTTATAAGAGAAGAGCATGCTGTAACTGCAGAAATGCACCAGACATTTCTAAAAAATCATATGACTGAGATATGAGCAAGGCAATCTCATCATCATCGTCATCATCATCATCATCATCTGTATAAAGTGGGTTTTGTTTTAAATGAGTTGGCTGCAGAGTGAAAAGTAAGTCCCAGGGAACTTTTGCTTTTGTTTCCAGCATGGCTGTTCATAGCTGGTGAAGTAAACAATAGTATATAACAAGAAACACTTTTCTATCACATGGACATTCTATGAAACTGCAGCTAGATGTGTACTTATCTCCAGAGACCAGACACTATAACTTGCATCTTTTGCAATTAATCTGCATTTTATGTGAGAATATTGCTAATTATTTTCAATCACAGTTGTGCTATCTGCTTAGAATACTGTTCAAATTATTAACAGAAAGGCATTTTTTAGTTTCTGTCAAGCAGCCAAGTGATGTGTATGTTCTGTGTATAATCCCACAGCTTTTTGTTTGCTGGTTGGTTTTAAAAAGAACAATGTTGCTATAAATGTCTGAATACCACATACAGCAGTGACATTTTCCTAGTAGATTAATTCTAGATAATATTTGTTTGCTGATTAAAAGATTATCTTCAAACCTCAAAGAACTTAGTCTAGTATAGCCCAGTTGTCTCATCAGCTAACCATCAGACTTTTGGTATCTGTGGGGATTGTTAGCCCAGGACCCAATTGAAGCAAGTCTCTGTTTTCTGTGTGGTATTTGGCAGAACAGACCTCAAAATGTAATTCATCTCATGCTCACCATAATTAACAATGGAGCCTTTTGGTCTATTCCCTTCTCCACAAGACTGGTGAGGAGGAATAGTGAGAAATGGGTGTATTTTCTCTTCTCAAAGGGATGTTTTAATAAGTGAGGAGAAGTGAAATTAGCCCATACTTAAACTGGAAAGCAAATTCATTTCATTTTGTACAGCCTCTGTCTCATTCATGTTCTAAGGACTAAATTTATATAGTTTCTGTCTCTCTCTTGTTCTGACATGCTCTTCTTGTTCCCTCATTTAAACCTCTGAACAATCTTGTGAGCTAGGTTAGACTGGGAGACAAGAGTGTAGTCACAGGTATGTGTGAGAGAGAAAGAGAAGAGAATGTGAGAGGAGGCCCAAAGTCATCAGTTACAGTGAGGCTTTTAGCTGGGAGTAATTCTGCCTTGAACACACAGCAACATGCTTTTGTGAAGATAAACATGGGATTGTGCTTAAAAGTTGTCTGAACTTGAAAGTTTGGGAGGAAACAACAAGCGAAACAGAGTAGACACATACAATACCAAAACTGTAACTTGCCTCTAGTACCAAAGTACCTTGAGACAACACTGAACTATTTGCAGTGTGTGCATTTCTTCTTTGCTGTAGCAATATCCTTGGTGTTGAAAGCCATGGCAAACACACAGATTCTTGTCCACTGTGGTGCCAGGTTCCATAAAAATAATATCTCCAAGAGACCTTCTACACTGAAAGGCCTTCTTATCATCAAAACAGCTTCTTAGAGGCATAGGTTCCATACATTTTGAATCATGGGGTGAAACACATTTTTCTCTTGCATGTATGTGAATTTTTGGGGAATAATGAAAAAAGGCAAGGTTAGCACTCTTTAAAAAGATAAAGGTAAAAGTATTCCCCATTGACAAGGTTGTCAAGTCGTGTCCGACCATAGGGAGCAGTGCTCAGGGACGCAGCCAAGGGGGAGGGATCTTGGGGTCCGGACCTCCCTTCCATTAGAAAAATGAATGGTGCGTGCTGCTGCACCGCTGCACCCAAGCCCCATTATAATGGTGGCACTTAGTCTGGACCCCCCCCCTTCCTAAAATCCTGGCTACATCCCTGTGGTGCTCATCTCCGTTACTAAGCTGAAGAACCAATGTTGTCAGAGACTACACTGTGATCATGTGTCCAGCATGACTGCAAGTACTCTTTAGGGACATAAAATGTAAGTACAGCTAATTTTGGTTGGCATAAAATGATCGTGTTTGGAATATTATTTGTAGTGTAGTTGTTACGGTGTGCCTTTAAGTTGTTTGTGACTTACAGTGACCCTATTATGGAAGGGTTTGTTTATTTGCAAGATTTGTTCAGGGGGGTTGCCTTTGCCTTCCTCTGAAGAGGAGAGAACATGACTCGCCCAAGGTCATCCAGTAAAAGAATATATTCCAGAATGTGTTTTCTCCATTTTTCTAAACAAAAACCTTCTGACAAAACCAGAATTACTTCTCCCCATATTTTGCTGTCCCCCTCCAGGCTTTCACTTTTCTACAGCTGATACCTAGTACATTCTGATGATAAAGTACTACAGTGTTGCAAGAAAGGTTGCTGTTAGGTCAAACAAACCTTGAACATTAGATAGGATCTGAGATTAATTCACCAAGCTATACACCTTTCTTACACCAAGTCATTATATTGGTCCATGTAATAAAGGGTATCTATTCTGACTTGCATCAGCTTTCCAATGTCTTACAAAGAGGTACCCCCCCAACACTTGCTATGAGAGAATATTTAAATGAAAATGTCAGGGGTTGAAGTCAGAACTTCTAAAATATGAAAAGCACATGCTCAACACTGAGCTATGGTCCCCTTTGCACCTTTGGGACATAATATTTCAGGCCCCAAAGTGGCATCCCTTGACTAAGTCTGATCTTACCTAGAGCCACAGACACAACCCTAGCAATTTTTGTAATTCTGCTGGGAAAGGGAAATATGGTGAAATTATTGCACACAGAACTTATCTTTCCTTCCTGGGCCTAGCATTTCATTCAGAAGTACCTTCTAAAGTGTTTAAATACATTCCCCCATCTCTCTCTCCCTCTTCCACACAAAGGCCAAAGTTGAACTGAGACCAAGTGTACTGGATTTGGACAGCCTTGAAGAAGAATTGGCAAAGGAGACTGAATCCAAAGAGCTTTTCATCATAAATAGTAGGTCTTTCTTCTTCTTAGCCAGAGGCATTCTGAAAAGGGCAGTGGGTTCAGTCAGTCAATGCACAGACAGAACGCAGACAGTGGAGAGAGACACTCACATTCCTCTTATGTTTTTTATATATATTTTTCATCTATGACTGCATTGAGTTTTTGTGTGTGTGTGCTTTAGAAACCTTCCTACTGAGCAACCCAAAAGCTTATCGTTATACATGTTTGCTTGAAAAGACGCAATGTTGAGAGGTCTATGGTATTATCAGCAGCAGCTTGTTACATAATATTTATGAAGACCCAAGTTACTATTTTAACTCCCCCTCTGTTTTAGAACTGGAATGCTACTGAATCTCCAAGTACACAGACCATTTGTACACTCCATCCTCACCCTGCAATTTGCACTGCAAAGTTTATTTGAATTGTAAAATCTGAACAATGAGGAAGATATTATATGAAAGGGGCAAAAATCAAATAAATTGTTATGGTTTCTTAGCGTTCAGCTACTACTGTGAGCCTGGCATTACGAAACATGCAAGTAGAGGGGAAGGTAGAGGGGGAAAATTGGCTTACTTTTTGCTGATGTCAATGCGGCTCTCATTTTGGTCCTGACAGATCTGTTTTTTCATTCCTGTCCGACAGCAGAACTGGGTATGATGGGAAAGATTACAGTGGCGGGTTACAAACCGCCATAAAGTACGTGCTCCGCGCGTACTAGGGTTAGGAAGGGCCGTATTAGGGTTAGGAAGGTTCTTACCTTCCTGGCGGCCCTTCCTCCCAGTACGTGCGGAGCGCGTACTTTTTCGCGGTGCCCATCCACATGGGCGCCGCCATTTTGACGTACTGGACGCTGTGCGTCCAGACGTGTCGCGGCGGAAGTGATGTCACGAGGGCGCACTCCACCCCTCGCGGCGCCACTTCCGCGTTCCAAAAAGGAGCGGCATTTCGCCGCTCCTTTTTTGCTGCACGGGGAAGCCTCGCGGTCTGGCAGCTGGGGCTTCCCTACGCAGCGAATGGCGGCGGGGGGAAAACGGCCCCTTGAGGGCCGTTTGTAACCCGCCAGTCTCTTTCACATGAAAGCTGGCGTATTTCTCATCCCTCTCTGGGCTTCTCTAGATTTGCCAGAATACTCTGGGTTGCTCCCAGAATATTCTGGCCCCAAATCCCCACCGTGAATCCCCCCTTGCCTGCTGTGGGTTTTAGTGAACTCTGGGCAACTGCCTCCTCATGTGGCATCTGCAAGTTAGCTGGCAGCATTGTTACAGGCATTCTGATGCCAGAAAAAGGTGCCAAGCTTCATTCTGACCTCAAAGCAACTCGTAGCCACAAAGCAACTTGGCAGGGATGATCATAGGTTCCACCATTGTCGCTGTGTATTGTCCAAGCTTTTCTGGAAAATCCAGAGCAAAGGATCTTTTTAATGCAGAACAGGTTGTTGTTGTGTAAACAGCCCAGACCTGATTTGCAGGTTTGGGCCTTGTAATGCAAGCAGCATGCAGCAAGCCTAGGGGGAATTCAGGACCTACCAGTAATGTAGACAAGCCCTCTGTCATATTTCTGACATTATTTTG
This sequence comes from Sceloporus undulatus, assembly GCF_019175285.1. Lineage (NCBI taxonomy): Eukaryota > Metazoa > Chordata > Lepidosauria > Squamata > Phrynosomatidae > Sceloporus > Sceloporus undulatus. Next base: position 78,600,827 of record NC_056522.1, on the reverse strand, counting down.
TTTTGTTTTTGGCCACACTGGTGAATAGGCTCAGGAGAAAGTGGTTGTGGTGGATAGATTATCTGGACCCATTTCAAACTGGCTTCCGGGCGGGTCACGGGGTTGAGACAGCCATGGTCGCCTTGGTCGATGATCTCCGTCTGGGCATTGACAGGGGAAGCGTGTCCCTGCTGGTGCTCTTGGACATCTCAGCGGCTTTCGATACCATAGACCATGGTATCCTTCTGGGGCGCCTGGCTGAGGTGGGAGTCGGGGGCACTGTGCTCCAGTGGTTCCGCTCCTACCTCTCTGGGAGGTCCCAGATGGTGCAGCTGGGAGACGTGTGCTCCAGCGAGCGGGCCCTTAAAACCGGGGTCCCTCAAGGAGCCATTCTGTCTCCCATGCTATTTAACATTTACATGAAACCGCTGGGAGAGATCATCCAGAGACATGGGGCGCGGGGTTATCAGTACGCTGATGACACCCAAATCATTTTCTCTATGTCTCCGACTGATGCAGTGACTGGGGATGGCGTCTCTCCTCTCGTGGCCTGTCTGGAGTCAGTAATGGGCTGGATGAGGAAAAACCGACTCAAACTAAATCCAGAGAAAACGGAGGTACTAGTGATAGGTTCCCCTGGTCCAGGAATGGCGGTGGTTCCACCTGTCCTGAACGGGGTCACGCTCCCTGTGAAGGACTCCGTGCGCAGTCTGGGGGTGCTTCTTGACTCGTCGCTTCACCTGACTGCTCAGGTGAATGCGACGATCAAGAGCACCTGTTATCAGCTTCGGCTGATTCGCCAGCTGCGCCCATACCTGGCCCAGAGGGACCTAGAAACTGTTGTACATGCTCTGGTAACTTCGAGACTGGATTTCTGCAACGTACTCTACATGGGGCAACCCTTATACCAAACTCGGAAGCTGCAAATGGTACAGAATATGGCAGCCCGGCTGGTCACTGGCGTATCCAGGACCAGCCACATAACACCTGTGCTAAAAGATCTTCATTGGCTGCCCATCCGCTTCCGAGCTCAATATAAGGCGTTGGTTATTACCTATAAAGCCCTAAATGGCTTGGGCCCAGGATACCTAAAGGACCGCCTCTCCCCGTACATTCCGCCTCGCACCCTCAGAACATCTGGGCAGCAATTACTGAAGGTGCCTGGGGCCAGGTTAGCTTCCACTTCGAGAAGGGCCTTTTCCACAGCTGCCCCAGCCCTTTGGAACACGCTGCCCACGGAGCTCCGCTCATCTACCACCCTGGCCCAATTTAGGAAGGACCTCAAAACCTTCCTATTCAAGCAGGCATTCCCCGATTAAATATCCTGTGGGCCTCCCTCCTCTTCCGTGGCCATGAGGTTGGGCTAAGGGGCTTTTATTGTTGTTTTTTAGATTATTGTTGTTGTTGTGTATATGTTTTTAACCTTTGTATTTTGCTTGCACTTGCTGCATCATTGTAAGCCGCCCTGATCGTTTGGAAGGGCGGGATACAAATAAAGATTTTATTATTATTATTATTAGATGGCTCACAGAAATCTTAGACTTGCTTTTGAAGACCACTTACAGTGTCCCATTATACTAAAACCTTGTAGCTGAAGGACCAGTCTGAACAATAAGAAAATAGAAGGAGAAAAAAATCAGTAACTTTTATATTATGGGAAGAGGGGAAGATATCTGTACAAGACAAAGGACTGCAGCCAGGGTCCAAAACATCATGGTCTGGTCTACACTTGTCAATATGGGCTCTGTTCCCATACCAGCACCACATGCGATATACACAATTTCATGAATTAGAAAAAAATGCCTTTTTAAAAAACTGAAATTACTACTACATAGCCTATATTTCTGAAAAATGAGTCCCTATATTGGGAGAAAGGTGGGATATAAGAAAATAATAATAATAATAATAATAATAATAATAATAATAATAATAATATCCCCAGATTTGTTTAATAGCAATTCTGCTTGAAACTCCCACAAGCTTGCTAACTATTTTGTAATGTTTAAGTAACTAATAAAGGGATTATCTGTCATTACCTTGATCTTTTTATTCTAACAGAACAATAAGGCTACAAATATTAGGTCAATTGATTCTAAATTTTTATTTCTATCGCTTTCCCCCCTGCAAATTCATGAATTAATTGCACAAAGTCAATTTCACTCATACATTCAAAATCAGTTAAAGAAGACAAAGTTTAATTTAATTGTCCTTCTTGTTGATTTTTTGTTTTCATCTTTCAGGTTCTGTCACAGGCAACGGCAGCATGCAAACTCTTTCTCCACCCCGTAGTGCTATGCATTCTTATCTATTGCTTCTTGCCCTTGTTTTTTGTTAAAAACTTGTAAATCCAATTTAATCTTAATTTGAGTAGTTAATAAGTAGGCTTTACAAATTTTAGGTGAAATATTTCACAAAGAAAATGCCCAGAAATTCACACTAGTATATCAACAGCACATTGTGAATTCAAAGCTTCCTTCATTTCCAAAAGCTCTGATGTCACATATTTAAAGACTGAATGGAATGGAAAGCAAAGGTTATTGGTTGCTTAAAATTTGTGCTCTGATGAACAGATGTTGTATAATGCTACATCAGAAACTGTGGCCTTGAGTGACCTCAGGAGCCCACAAACCTACCAGAAGTAAAATAAGCCATTGTTCCTACTGTCTTACTTTGACCCTTCCTACAAGTATCCTTCCATGCTGCCTAAGGATCTCTGTGACTTGTGGCTCTTGAGTATGATAGATCATGTAAAAAAATCATCTTTCAGTCTCACACATCTCTCTCTGATTAAACGGCACAAGCATATTCTTCTCTGATCTAGGGCATGGCCCAAGACTGGGCCACACTTCAACTGTTCAGAATACTTCTTGAGCTTTCCTCAGTCCTGTTTTTGATTGAGTCCAGCAGATCTCATAAGATTTGGATTGAGAGATATAAGTCAATGAATTCCTAAAAATATTCAGTGATATACAGTTTAGAGACAAATTTTGGGACTAACAGCTTTGGCTCTGCAATTGGTCTTCTGAGCCACTCTGCCAGTTAACTGTAACCTCCCCCCTCCAAGGGAAGGGGCCCCTAAGGGCCGGATACTGTCAAGAATGGGATGCATGTGATGTTATCCCACAATAAATGTAGAAATAATCAATAGGTAACTAGCTGCTTAGAAATAAATTGTGAATAAATCTCCCCTCAGCCCATGGGAGGGTACATCTGTTCTCTAGTATAACAGGTCTACATCAGTCTCTTCCACAGATTGCTCTTAAGTGTGGTAAGCCTGGTTAGTCTTCCTCTTCAAGCAAGCTCTCCCCAGAAGAAGAGATGAGGTCTCTTCCACTAACCTTGATTGGCCTACTTATTGTTCATGTTCCCAGATATATATGAGGCCATTCTACATCTTATTTCTGCTGCAACACTAAAGCTAGAGGTCATTGTTTGCTCAATCCAGCCTTAATTAACGGACAAGGTGCATGCAAGCAATACATGTTAAATCTCAATTCGTCCTAGCTGTGTTCTACCCAATCCACTACATTATCATATAGATTGTTAAAGATATTCATGGTTGAAGTGCTTATATGGGCAACAAATAAATCCTGGCATCAGAAAAGCTATTTAAAATGTATCATCTTAGGCTAGACATCGCTGTTAATTTCTGGGTCTTACATGTACAATTCAGTCCTTAGAATAGAATCCAACTGTTCAAATTTATTATCAAGGGTCTCCTGTAGAGAATCTACCCATTCCTCCAAGTTTAATTTCCATAGGCAATCATATTTGAATTTTTATGCCAATTTAAGACACCAAAGGGACTCCACAAAGGAGAAAAGTTCAAATAAATGAAAAGATTGAGTCTTCTGGTTATGCCTCTCATAGCTGAAAAGAAATACTGCCCTTTATTTTCAAATTCATTACCCCCCACCATCTTTCACACATGCTAACCAAATAGTCAAGGAAAAGACACAGCACCAAGATTCATAATTGCAGAAATATCTTGAAACTGAAAAGAAAGGGATCTAATTCATTAGTGAACAGACCTACAAGGCAAAATATGTACATAGCCATGCTGAAGTTAAAAATGTTTGTCCCTCTGTTATCTGTATGCTTGATCACAGAGAAACCAAACTAGGTGTGCTATCTTAATATGATCAAAACAATGAACACTGTAAAGTTTGGATCCAATATGTCAATTACTTGAGGTACCTTCCAAACAAATGCATCAGATTTCTGATTTAGTTTTGCTTCATGTTTTAGTCTGTGGAGCACATTTATTTTGATATGATTTTCACCAAACCTATTTATTTGCACTGATGACATTTTCAAGCTAGTAACATTTTTAGATAGGAAAGAATTGGACAAGATCCTAAAATGTAAAGATATAACTCAGTAGACTAAAATGAGGGTAGCCCAAGCCATTGTATTCCCTATCAATAGCAACAGCAATAGCATGTACATTTCTATACCACTTATCGGTGAACTCGGTACTCTCTAAGCTGCTCCCAACAAGCTGGGTACTCATTTTACCTACAAAAGTTGGAAGGCTGAGTCAACCTTGAAGCCCCTGGGATCAATCTCATAACCTTGTGGCTGTAGTACCTGCATTTAACCATTGCACCAACATGTACACATGTGAGAGCTGGACAATGAAGAAAGCTGATAGAAAATCAACTCATTTGAGATGTGGTGCTGGAGAAGAGTGCTGAGGATACTATAGATGGTGAGGAGGACAAGCAAATGGGTTCTAGAAAGGATCAAGCCTGAACTCTCCTTTGGAAACCAAGGCCTGTTACAGACAGCCAAAATAAATCTGCTTCGAGTTACAGTGGAGGTATGGTGTTTCAATGATGCATGCGTCCTGAGAGTCCAGGAACCACACCAAAGCCACGCTCCAGTCCTTAGGGCTGGAGCGTGGCTTTGGTGTGACTTCTGGACTCTTAGGACGCATGCATCATTGAAACACCATACCTCCACTGTGACTCGAAGCAGATTTATTTTGGCTGTCTGTAACAGGCCCAAGATGACTAAATTGAGGCAGTCATACTTTGGTTACACTGTGAGGAGGCATGAATCATTAGAAAAGGAAATGATGCTGGGAAAGGTAGAGAGCAGTAGAAAGAGAGGAAGACCACACATCAGATGGATAGACTCAATTAGGGAGGCTATGGGCCTGAAAGTACAAGACCTAAGCAGAACAGTGAAGGATAGAGGATCTTCATAGATTCATAGAATTGAAAGAGACCACTAGGACCATCCAATCCAACCCCCTGTCATGCAGGAAGTCTCAGTCAAAGCACTCCTTACAGATGGCCATCCAGCCTTTGTTTAAAGACCGCCAAAGAATGAGACACCACCACTCTCCAAGGCAGCATATTGCACTGTCAAACAGCCTTATTGTCAAGAAGTTCCTCCTATTGTTTTAGTGGAATCGCTTTTCCTTTAAAGGCTGTCTCCGCCATGTAAACACACTGGGTGGCCTTAAGCAAGCCACACTCTCTCAGCCTCAAATTGTAGCAGTGGCAAAACCCCTCTGAAGGGACTTTCTAAGTAAACGTCTCTAATGGATGTGTAGTTTTGTGAGGCATTTACCCTTCTCTGACAGACACCTCTTGTGTGCCACATGAAAACTACAGTCTCGAGATGTCTCATCCATGGAGTTGCCATGAGTCGAGTCAACTAGAGGGCAGTTAGCAGCAGCAACAAATATTTTCATACAAACATGAGACCAATCTGGAATCTCCAGCCTTGCCTCCTCCTACCCCAAACATTGCTGGCTATGGTTTGTTTTCCAGGGATCCAAATGTGAAACAAATTTTATGGATTTTAGGTGGCACTACTCAGACTGCTGTTTCAGTTAAAATCACAAACAAAAGTAAGAGCTGTTTTACAATAGAACACACTGCCTTGAAAGCGATGGAATTGTTCTTTGGAGGTTTTTTAAACAGAGGCTGGATGGCCATCTGTCAGAGGTGCTTTGATTGTGTATTCCTGCATGGCAGGGGGTTGGAGTGGTTAGCCCTTGTGGTCTTTTCCAACTTTATGATTCTATAAAATCATAAACATTAACTCAGACAAATAAAGGTACAGTTTGAATCTGTCTTATCCAAAATACTTGGGTCCAGAAGTGTTTTGGATTTTGGATTTTCACAGATTTTGGAATATTGGCATATATGTAGCGACATATCTTGGAGATGGGGTCCAAGTCTAAACATGAAATTAATATATGTTTTATACACACATTATACACACAGCCTGAAGGTAATACTTTTAGTATTTGTATGTGAAACAAAGTTTGTATACACCGGTTCATCAGAAACCATAGGTATTACTATCTCAGCCAAAATGTGGACAATTTTGGATTTTGGAGTATTTCAGATTTGGGGGTTCCAGATAAGGGAGACTTTGGCTACTGGTATATATTTCCTAGCACCAGTATATTCTTCATATGACACATTCATGAAGTATATAGGCCAGGAAAGAAATTTCAGCTTCTCAACATAGTCCATCCAATTCCCTCAGGCCTCTCCGAGTGCAAAAGAACTGCTGAACACATTTTAAATTATTTTGGGTACAGTATATCTTGAATTTAAAGATATTAAATTGAAGTTAATTTAAAACTCAGGCTTCGCCCTTTCTGTTCAAGGGTTCATGCACAGCTTTAAAAATAAAACAAAGGGAGATTTCTCTCTTAAAGAAAAGTCAACGAAGATTTCCACATTGCAATCTCAAGATGCTTTTGATACTGTGCCCTACTGGCAGTTAACACCCCATCCTAGCTTCACAGTTCCATGTAGATAGCAAAATGCATTTTTATCATCACTGACCATGGAATCCTTTGGGACTTGACTAGATTGGGAACTACATACATTGTATTCTAGTTGTTCTAATCCTTCGATTGGATCATAGTCAGAAGATGGTATGGAGAGGCAGGAGTCGCTGCTCAACCCTGTGGCCTTTAGTATATGGCAGGTGTGAGCAACTACCTGAATTCTGCTGACTTGGCAACAACAATAATCCATTTTTTATTCAAAGACATAGCTATGTTAGTCTGTGAAATCAGTATGCAAAGGGATCTTGCAGAATCTTTGAGACTAGCTGAAAGATAGACACTGGTAGCATGAACTTTCATAGACTGGTGCCTACTTCCTTCCAAATGGATGCATTTGGTGCATCTGAGGAAGTAGGATTTACGAAAGTTCATGTTACCAACTTCTGTCTTTCAGTTCATCTCAAAGGTGCTGCAAAATCCGGTTGCATATCCATTCTTTATGTACAAGACATTTTGACTGTTATCATGTGTTCTGTGTGTGGCTACCCTTTAAAGAGTGCATGAGAGCTTCCGCTCGTGCAACATGTGAACACTATCAAAATCATATTATCCTCAAACAGAAAGACTTGTCATGGATGTCAATTGCTTTCCAGAACTAATTCAAGATGCTGAAATGTTATCCTTAAACCCTTCAATAACTTAAGAACTGGCTATCCATGGGACTCTCTTTTTTGTTAGACAAAGTCTCCTTGAGAGTATCATCACCTGAAGAGACTCACTGAATGGGCATGTGGGAGAGAGCATTGTTCAGTATTGCTTATAGATTATAGAATGCGGTTCCAGCAAAACTGTGGTAAACTCTAATTCCCATTCCTTTTAGAAAGGATATGAAGTCACATCTCTTCAAACTGGACTATACAAACTAGTCTCTACAAAAAAACGCACTTTTTGCTCTGAAAACAGAGATTTCTTCCCAGAAATGGGTGTAGCTGACGACTTATTCCGCCATAACTTCAACATCTTTAGTGCAGAAAATAATATAGTTCTATGCAAAAACCATGTACAGATTTTGTGCAGAATAACTCCCAATCTGTGAGCTTTTTTTAAATTATCAATCCAGGATTCTCTTCATCTGAGTTTCATAAGATACAAATAAACTACCATATTGGGTGAGTTGCATTCAGTATAGTGAGACAGATAAATTGTTCAAGTCTTACGTAACTGATTTGCATGGACCCACACAATTTAGAGCTTTTCTTTGTGCTCTAATTTTAACTGTGCAATAGAAGCCCTTTTAGTGTTGTTTTTAAAATCAAATTAAAATGGGATAAAAATTGATTTACAATAGCAGGTGGTATGTATGAGTTCGCAAAAACAAATATTCCAGCAAAGCTCTAAAACTAAAAAGAGTACTGCAAAATGGGTCATTTCAAAATGTATTAGGATTGTACAAAAGGTGATACATATTTTATGAAAGGCAGAATTGAGTTTTTTGTTCTGTCATATTTCTTTGCTGTAGTGGAAATGAGTTTAACTTCTAGCAAAGTTTTGCTTAATGGGAAAGTAATGTATTTCTTGTTTTCCAACTTTCCTTCTAAGTTTCTCTAAAATGTGCCTGGGAGTTACCATACTTCAGTAAATATATGCATAGTTTGGTCCTAGCAGACTTTCTCTTTTGTACAGTATGTCACCAAATACTGGACACAATGGTGCAAACAGAGAAATGTTGGGGTAAAAAATGATCCTTTTAGTGCATTATGGGGCTGTACAGACAGGCGGTGAGACACCGCCCCTTTTCACTCCGGACTGGGGCTGCAGTAACCACATGCCATGGTCTCCGCAGGGAGCAAAAGGAAGCAGTGAAAAGCAGGTTGTTTTTGCTTCCTGGAAAGGATTCACAGGCATGGCACTGCCCATGATGACGCCTCTTCCATGCTGCACTGTTTAGGTGCTGCACCAGACGTGTGTCATCATGGCGCATGCCGTGTAGACCGGGGCGCGCCACAAAGCCACCTTGCCGGTGGCAGTAGGGCTTGGAGTGTGCAGATGCTCAGCCCTCACCCGGCGCACAGGCCAGCACAAAGTGCCAATCTGTATAGCCCTTCTATATCAATTTATCCCATCCTCCTGTATATTAGTACTTTTAAAACCATCAGTAGCTACTACTCATGAGGGTGTCATATTACCTCCACGATCAGGCACAGTATACCTCCCAGTATCAGCTGCTGTGATACAGAAGTAGAAGGAGACCCTCACATCTGTTTGTGCATTTTTCCAGAGGTATATGGTTTTTAGGCAAGTAATACCCAGAGGTGGTTCACCATTGCTTTCCTCTGAAATATAGCTTACATCACCTGTTACTCCTTAGCAGCTCCCCATCCAAGAACTAACCAGGCCTGACCCAGTATAGCTTCCAAGATCAGACAGGATCTAATACTTCTAATCCTACTGGATTCAATGAGACTTATTCTCATCTAGGTGAATATGGAACTGTAGCCTTAGGTGCTGCTGGACTGTAATGTCCTGAGTTTATACTATTTTAATTTTATTTTCAAACCTCTTATGATTTCTTATTATATATTTATCTGTCCTCAGAATTTATTCTATCTCCCTTTAACACATTAAAATTATAAATATATTTAAATTAATATGTTTAATTTAAGGCTGTCTTCAATTTGCCTTCCTAATTGCAATATTATAGAATTCAGACACACAGTTGTGTTAAGTCTGGCTACATCTGCACTGCAGAATTAATGCTGCCATGGCTCAGTTCTATGTAATTATGAGATTTGTAATTTGTTATGGCACCAAAGTGCTCTGACAGAGAAAGCTAAATAGCTGACAAAACTACAAACCCCAGAATTCCACAACATTGAGCTATGGCAGTTAAAGTGGTGCCAAACTGCATTGTTTCTACAGTGCAGATGCAGCCTGGGTCATGCTTCTGAGGAAACAGAGCAAGTCTAGGAAAGCTTATGCTACAATTTCTTTCACTCAGGGGTCATGCAGATGGGTCTGAAAGAGTGGTGTGAGGCCACACTGGCGTCAACTGTGTTTAGGCTGCAGCAACCACATGTGCCCAGCCCCGGTCTGGGCCACTGCCACGGTCCTCAACCTGGCCGCCAGCAAGGAGCTGCTTTTCATCACTCCGTTTTGTGCTGGCTCTTCTGGGTTGGGATCAGCTCGATGCAGCTTCCAGCCACATTGGGGCGGCGCCAGTGTGTGTCAACTCATGCCTCCAACACAGCCTGAAGCTGGCATATTTGGCCCATCTGCTTTGGGCCTGAAACAGATAGGCCCCAAATGTTGGCTTTGGACCAGTGTGTCATCTGAAAACCATGCCCCCGGATCAGGCTGAAGCTGCGCCACAGCCGCCTATGGAGACCCAAACCCAGCCACAAAAGGAGTGCAATAAAAGGAGTCCTTGCTAGTGGTTTATTGTGGGCTGCAGCAACTGACCTCAGGACCACGGCATCTGGTCACCATGTCCCATGCTGCTCAGGGTGTGTTCACAGCTGGAGCAGCCTGTCTGCTTGAGGCCTTAGTCTCGAGGGGTTACAAGAATCCTTTGCATGAAATACCATAGTTTACTCTTAAGGTGCTTGTATTTTAATATCATAGGGGCTGGAACCACTCTATAGCAAGCAGAGTAACAGGAATTGGTCAGACTGCTCCCCACCAAAAGATCCCCAAAAGGAATTTTGTTCAGTGCCCCATTCTAGCTTGGAAGGGTGGGGTATCTATCTATCATGCAAGATGGCCCATGTTATCATTTCACACCATGAAGAGCCAATATTCCTGTCACTCCTATCAATGTTATCCCAGCACATAGGCTGGTTTATTGCTGGTGATCAGCAGTCAAGATGCCCACAGATTTAAACAATGCCTATGCCACCCCAAACTCTGCATGCTGTAACCAATGAAAATTTGATCACTGAGCTGAGTGTTTTGAGAGTATTTCCATATGACACCATGCCACGGGCACAACAGAATATTTATTAATGTCATAGGAAGATCTCATATAAAAATATGGGGAGCAATATGGATGAGAGAATTTTCAGAAGCTTCCCTACAGAAAGATGCTACTAAATCACTATATAATATACATTATGTTGCTTTAAAAACAAACAAACACTGTAAGCATTCATGTATATCAGGAAGTGCATTACTAGAGGAGTTTAACTTCATTTAAAGAATCAAATTGTAAATATAGTCAGCTGCTTAGATTTTAATGGGGATTTCTCTGCAGCAGATAAGCTCATTGCTCTGCTGAGACTCATGCTATCAGGTTTGTGTATAATTGCTTGAGATATATTTTCTCTGTCACACTTACTGCTATCCTCTCATGGAAACAAAATCCCCCATCATCAAACCTTTGGCTGCAAAGAATGAGTCAGCAGTCTTTGGATGTCACAGCCAACCTTTCAAGTTGCTCAGTTCTTTCTTTCTCAAAGAGAAGTACCTCTTTTTATAGTAACTAACTGTCTAGCAGGGAAATTCAATGAAGACAGAGCAACAGCAAACCTACATGCACTATGTGGTCACACCCTGCTCAGAGTAAAGAATATTTCTGTGACACCAGCGTGAATGGAACAAACCTGACACTGCAAGACAGGGCTACCAATTTCAAGATGACCACCAACAACACTTGTTGCTCTCAAGCAACAGTTAACTGTCTCATTTACAAAACCTTTCAAAATAGATTACAATACAGAGATTACAATATATACATATAAAGCTCAATAAAACAAAGGTAGCGAATAAATATTTTAAAAAGGTATTTTAAAATGATCACATCAAAGTGGAGATCAGGGGGCTTTCACATGTGCCATCAAACCATTTGAATGTGTCCTGCTTGGCTTTGAACCTTATCGCACTCACAGTTTTCCCATTCCGTTCCTGTTGACAAGGCGGACAGATCAGGAAACGGGCTGATGATGAACACTATCGCATTAAGTCTTCTTAGCGTTATGTGAACGCGAAAAGAACGATCGCTATCGCACACCGCTAAGGGAGAAAATGACCTGTTGTCGTTTTTGGACCTCGCTGTGAATGGATATCACCGCACAGCCAGGTCCCATCCCGATGATGCCCCGACCATCCCCTGTCTTTGCGCATGCACAGTTTACAAAGAAAATTGTGTGCGGTTTTCAAAGGGAGCTTGGGGCATTCTCGTTCCCTGTGTGTTCTATCCTAAGATGGATTCTCATGTTTTGGTCCTTCTCCATACCATCTCCCGTTACCTGATAATGGAGCAGGAACGGAGAAGAAGGAGGACACTTATGCACCGCTTGTTTTTTTAAAAAAGTTGCTCTCAGACATGCCCTTGCTGAGCTCATGGATGTAGAGGATGCACCCCCCACAGATCTCCTTGAATCACCTCAGAGATGGTGGTTACGTCCAATTCTTAGGAAGAATTGGTGGAGTGAAGAGGTGATGACTTTGTGGGATGACGACATGTGGGAGACACATTTCCGCATGAAACATTCAAATTTTTTTGATCTGGTAGAAGTACTCCAGCCCGACCTACAGAGAAGCACCAGTCGTATGAGGAAGCCAATCTCTGTAGAAGAGAGGGTGGCTATCACGTTGTGGTGGTTGTCCAGATATCATGATGTCCCGTCATAACTGTAGGGATCGGACAGGGATGCAATTGGAACGCCTAGGATATCGCACACAGAGGATTTTCCGTTCTCATAACGTTTACTGGTGAGGGAGGACGGAAGAGAATCATCGGGGACATTTTACGCGAATGGAACGGAACGGGAACCCATTGCAAATGTCTCGGTAACGAGGCTATGCGATAAAATCCATTCCGTTCTGTTACCATTGAGACCTCGGAACATTTACAAACATGTGTGCGATAAACTCCCTTGTCTTAGCAGCAATTAGCACCCAGGATTTAGTTCATGAAAGGTGAAGGCCATATGAACATTGTGGGGTAAACAAGAGAGGGTGTGTATGTTCATTCAGTCATTCATGATGTTTGAAATGGCTGGCCTATTTTTGAATCAATCTGAAGGTAGTTCACCCATCTCCAATACCTTGAGCCCCTTCACTCTGTACTTAGGTAGCACAACTATTACACTTTAACTGCCATAGCTGAATCATGTGAAATCCCAGAGTTCATAGTTTCATGAGACACTAGAGCTTAAACTGCAAATCGCAGGATTCCACATGTTGGAACTATATCCTTTAAACTGGAATTGTATTGCTATATAGTATGTAAGGGTCTTTGTATTCTGACAAGCATTTATCACAATCCTACTGGAATACCTTATGAGTATACCCACTGAATCAACATTTTTTAGCATTATGGGTAGTGCTGGGGTTTGCTGTTCATTAGCTAGGATGGTTCACTTCCAAGAGTAGGCCTATAGCCAAGCAGTCACAAAACAACAAGAACAAGACAACCTTTAGAGGATTCAGGATCTGCTCCTGAGTTCCTCCACCAACCTACAGCCCTTCTGGGCTGCAAACTGAACTGGCTGCTAGAGACTATGAAAGGAGGAATAACATGCCACATCTGTTTCCTACGAACAACAATTCAGAGTAAAAAAAAACAGGTTAGTATTTTTGGAGGAGAGAGGAAGGTAATTTTAACGGTAGGCACAGTTGAATGTGAATGGCTATTTGAACCTAACACTGTTCCAAGGAAGATTGGTTTTTAAGGAGGAACAAGAACAACTACTTTAATTGATGTTCAGATTGTTTGGTGTTTCCAACTAATAATTTTTTTTAAAAAAGAAGAACAACAACTACTGAAGCTGATCAGAATCATCAACAACATAAGATAAACCATCATGAAAAAAGCAGGTATTCTATCCCGAATTCCTTTCCACATCAAAATCCTTCATTAGACGCAGACCTATACAGAAACAAATCTACCAATTAGGCTTTCTTTTTAAAAACATGACAGGCTTCCAATTTAACTTTCAGTCCTTAACGACTTGCCCACCAGCCTTGTAAGCAATGGTGAGTAAAAGCATGACAGAATGAGTCCTGTCCTTTCATAGGGTAAGATGCTTTACCCACCGCAGCCCAGCTCTAATGAAGTCCAGATTAGCCTAATGCACCATAGTCTTCAAATCTCACAGATCTCTACCCTGCAGCAGGCCAGGTTTATGTTACCTCACCTTTTAAAATATTTTTTGGTAGTGAAATCTAATTTGCAAAACACGGATCAACAAATATGGACATAAGATGCTTTTCAGCTAATGCACCATGACTTCTGAGCGATCAGAGCATTCATTCACAGACTGAGCCTTAAAAGCTCCAGAAAGAGACATTACAGTAAACTGTATCATTGATCAGGAGATTAATTGTAGATTGGCACAACAGGCTGCCCAGGCTCAGAAAGAAGCTGTTACAGACCACTGACATGATAGACTGTGGATAACAGGCCACTTGGAATCTATTTATTTTCCCCACTATAACATTTTAAGCCATCCCAGGGCACTTCAAGGAGGTGTTCAGACAGACTGACACTGGACACAAATCGCTACACGTCCATGCATCCTCCAAAGCTTCTTGTCTGGAGACTTAAGTGATCTCAGTGACACTGCAATGGTTATGATGGGTTATTTTTACCTACTGATAGTCACTATAATGTTAAGCCCTTACTAAGAGTGTTACCTCAAACCACCAATTCAACTTGTAATAATCCCACAGATACCTAGATAGTTATTGCCTTATCAAACAAACAAAGATATCACCACTCCAAAATCAATATACCAAGACACATGGATGAATGCTAAACCGGCACTGACAAAATTACAACTCAGATGGTGGGAAGTATCTTGGTGAATGCAAGTGGAAAGGAAGTAGCACTAATTCTCAGCGATTCCACCACCACCAGTATTATCTTTGTCACCAATGTCCCCAAATAGAATGGAGGGACAGTCAGCCCTCTGTATCCACAGATTTTCATTCATGGATTCAACCATCCCTGGCTTGAAAATATTATATATATATATATATATATATATATATATATAAGCAAACCTTGATTTTGCCACTTTATATAAGGGAAACCATTTCACTATGTCACTGTATTTAATGGGACCTGAACAGCCACAGATTTTGCTATCCATGGGGGGTCCTGGAACCAAACTCCAATGTATACCAAGAGCTCACCATACATTCATCGGGGGGGGGGGGGGGGGGGAGATAGATAGAGAACTGTGTACTTCTCCACACAATCACTGGTGGCTGGTTGCTTTATTTTCATTGGGATGGATTTTAGTTCAGATGTCAGAGGAGCTATCTGAGGTTCTGGGCATTATCCATAATATAAGGACCATTACACTTCAAACTAAAACCTAGAGTTGATTCACCACTTCACTGACATGGGAGACACCAGTCACCACTGCCTTAATCAAAACACTTAAAGTTCCACGGGTGGAATTCATAAATAAATTAAGAGACTTTTGGAAAGTGCTTCTCATTGTTTGTGCCTTCAAGTTGTTTCCAACTTATAGTAACCCTAAGGTGATCCAATCATGTGGTTTTCTGGGGTTGAGAGGGTGTGATCTGTCCAAGATCACCCAGCAAGTTTCCATGGCTGAGAAGGGAATCAAACTCTGATCTCCTACATGCAAACCACTATACCACACTGTTTCAAGAAAAAGAAAGAAAGAAAGAAAGAGATCATGTGGAAAAAATCACAATAAATCACACACATGGTATGATGAGTTACTTACTAGGAACATTTGGCTCTTAAGTTACACCATCTGTGATCCCCCCCCAATTCCATAATTATAAGCTGTTTTAGTTGCCACGGCTACATCCTATGGAATCTTGGGACTTATAGTTTAGTAAGGTACTAAAGGACCCTGGCAGAAAATTCAAAATACCTCACATCCCACCAAATCCCATGACTCCATACGCTGGAACCATGGATGTTAGTGGTATCAAAGATGTATAACTACAGTGTGAAAGAAACCTGTGTGAGGGAGAGGTAAGTACACACTGAGGGCCCTCCTGTGGCACTCAGGTGATGTCTGGGTCCAGAACAGTGATGCTTCAGTACCTGCTTTGTTACTGTTTCCTTTCAGAGTAAAGAAATTGTCTAGGGGGTATTTAAATGCTTAACGAGTCTTAACACTTAAGCGGCAACTTCATTTCCATGTTCCATGACCTGATCCTAACCTCTAACTATTATCATCCTTTTAAAGATCAGATTTGTTAGCAGCCTCTTAAAACAGATAGAGCAGTAGCAGCCTCCAGGTTTACCAAAGCACTTCCCATGTAACTAACTAGTTAAGTGCCAGATCAAGAGCACATTTAGATAATAATGCCATTTGCATGAGCCCCAAGATCAAGAATGTAACACTTTCTGACTTATCTGAACCCCATGTCTACTATTTCCCCACTGAGACCAGATAAATCTCATAGCCTGATATATTCTCTAGTGCGTCACACTGGGCTGATGAGTCCCTTGTGGCTGAATTACTTCAAAGTGATTCTCAGCAAGGTCACGGCTTCGTCTCTTTGCTCACCTTCTCAAAAGCCTGATTCTGTAAGAGACTCTTGATGATCCTTTCATGCGATCACATCTTAGCTATGGAAAAGAGACTGCTTAATTGCCTGGCTCTTAAAAATGAGATACAGAACATTCATTCATTTCACAATCAGGAGGACTCTGCAGTGTTACGTGATAATGCCTTTAACAATACAGTAATTTCTCATTACACATTTTAAAGTTTTAAAATTAGAATGGTGACATTTTCACCTGGCAAGAAATGTATGCAGCAATACTAAACTTTAAGGAAGAAGAATATATCCATCAGGTTGTAAGAGCAGAAATATTTTATTTATAACTGGCTATAGACAGCTTGTATTGGAAGCACCATATATTTTAGTCATAATACAAATTATGGAACCCATAATTTCCAAAGGAGTTAAAGAGAGGCCTGATCTCACTGATAGTGATGCAAATTCCCCCCCTTTATTTCCCCCCTCCTCCCCTCATAGGAAACTGAACCTTTCCTGACAAAGTCCTGAAGAATGAGAAGCAGAAAATCCCCAGAGAACATTTGCTCAAGTTGCAGTACTAATGCTATTTGGATAGTGGGTTATGTCAAGCCAGTAGATGATGCCTTTAACTTTCACAGAATTGGTATATGTTGAGGCTTTAACAGACACAAAACCCTCCAACCCAGATATTTCCTCAATTTTCTTGTTCCTAAAGTGTCCCTCCTTGCTTTTTTGGCCTTTTGCAAATCCTGCATAGGAACATGCTGAGGAAGAAGAAGCAGAGGGAAAAAGGAAAAACCCTGAAAATTTTCAGCCCGTTCTGCCACCCTTTATGATGGCAGCAGTCCCTCTCATCTTGTCCTGTTCTACCTTCTGACAAGTTAAGTGAAGACTGGAAATTATTTCATTGTGATTTTGTTGTAGTGAAAGCACATACATAATTTGCTTTTAGATGTCTTTTGAATGAAATAACATTGGAACCTTGTAAGAAAAAGCTCATTTATCAAATGGCATGGTGTGGTGGAGTGGGGTGGGGGATGAAAAGGGTTCTGCCCCAATGAAATCTTCTGTGTTTCATACTCAAGCAAAGTAAGAATTGAATCAGGTTTGGGGATATTTTGGCATCTTGGCAGAGTATCCCTTTCCAGGGAATAGTTTAAGAACTGGTGTAAATTACAAGATGCAAGTTATATGTATGGACATTTTAGAAACAACAATCAGTTCCATGGGAAGCTCAAAAAAATCAAAGCAGAATCCTGATGTGTAGCACTTGGAAAAATGCTGCTGTGCCATTTGGTTAAGGAGGTAATCAGGCTATTTATTATTCTAAGATAGTAGTATCCAAACTGTGCTCTTTAAGAGATTTTGGACTTCATCTCCCAGAATTCCAGACTATTGGTCAACATGGCTGAGGCTTCTGAGAGCTGAAGTCCAAAATCTCTTAAAGATTTTGGTTATCACAGTGACCACATATTCAATCTTCACATACTAGGTTTATTGAGGTTATTTGTTTGGATGTACCATGTGGTTTGGCTTGGGCATTTTCCTTAAGCAAAAGCTATAATGGGGGGGGGGTGAATCACATAACGTAACCCTCTTCCGTCTCTTCCCCCACAATTTTGGTGGTACAGTGAGAAGATTATATAATAACCAGCTGTCTTTTGTTCCCTAAACTCTTGCAACTAGCAGCATGAACCATAAAACTTTATTTGCTTCTACAGACTTAGAACAAAGACAAGAACATTGTCTCAGAACATTTACTCATGGGGGGGGGGGGCCAAGATTATCAGAGCCATTGCTACCATCACCAGACACCTGCTTTCTCCCATACCTTTCCTCTGGATCTATGGAGTAATTCAAGGTTTTTATTTTATTTTTATTTATTTTTTCCATTATGATTATTTCTTCATGCAAAAAATCATAAAGAACCAAGATTGGTCCAGCATGCTTTAGAATGTGTAGGCTACATTGATTGCACTGAAATCAATGGGATGGACAAGGTTAAATAATCAGGATCTAGTTAATGCTGAGAACTAGAAAAACATCATCTCTTCACCACCATGCCCATCCCCAGTCCATAAGGAAGTGTCTCAATCCAAATCAGTGTACTGACCCCAGAACATTTGAGCTTCTTCTGTAAGAATCCCAGTATCTTTAGAATGGATTTCCTCTCTCCTCAGCTTCCTTCTCCCCCTTCTCTCTTGCAGAAAACAATCCCCCCCCCGCCATTTCCCTCTATCATTCATTAACTTGTATTATTAGATCAGTTTAGAGTTCCCATTGCCTACTGTACTTAACCAGGCTAGGTAATCTTCTAGAGACCGACCACTTGAAAGATTCTTTCAAAATGAATCCTGGAATGCTTTTTTTTTTTCCTTTCAGCTCCCTCAACTCTTTTGATGATTTCCATTTTGGGTAGCAAACTTACAGATCCATGCATTTTTTTATATATTAGGCTAGCTAGTCAGTCCGGCTGAAATACTTCCCCCCTTTTCTTTCTGTTTTGCTCCTTGCATGCTTAGTAAGTAATTATCGAGGCAACAGTTATTGTATGGAGGCATACAGAGCTACAACAACATAAGCAAGGCTGCATCTACACTGCAGATTTAATGCAGTTTGACACCACTTTAACTGCCAAGTGGTGTTAAACTCCTTTAATTCTGCAGTGTAGATGCACTGTCTGTGAATCTGTAGAATCCTATTGTCCTCCTGCCACTAATAATAGAATCTTAAATAGGTCTACTCAGAAGTAAGTCTTGTAAATCTGTGGAATCTTATACAGTATTTAGAATTGTGTACTTAAAGGCAAAGTCCAGATGCTTCATTATGTATAGACAAGGTGTTTGGATTGCACTATACATCTCTGTAGTACAGAAGCCTAGACAGGTCTACTCTGAAGTAAATCCCATTAAGTATAATGGAACTGATTTCCCCAGTCTTGGTAAGATTTCATTTCTCTCATTTTACTCAGACAGGGCACTCCAGACTAAAGAAACACTGAAATTATAAAGTAACATCTTACTGCTCTTATAAAAGAGACCTTGTTGTTGCTTTTATAGAAGCAGAATGAATGACATTTCATGGGTTTACCTGCTCAACTTAATACCTTATCTGAATAGCTTGAGCAGGTAACACCATGTTTACATAAAGTACTTAAGCAATAAAAACATCTTACCCATTGAATTTCTCATTGAAGTGCCTGCCCTGTTACTTTATTTGCAAATGAAGTATCGCAAAATTATCACACCTTAAGCAGCAGGCAATTTCAGAGCTCAAAAAGACTTGAGCCAAAGATCCCTTTTGTTTTGTGAACAAATTTTCATCATTTTCTTACCCACAAATAGGTTCTCACAGAAGTCTCTGTTACGTTCAGTGGAATTTACTTCTTAGAAAGCAAACTTGGGACTGCAGTCTAAGTTACAACCTGGTTTTATTTTGTTTACTCAGAAAGCATGCCTCCTGGTGTAAGTGAGACCTCTGTGTGTACAGCGGCATTTTTAAGCACAGTAGCCAGTGACATCACTGGGACAGTATGCAAGGAATGCGGATCACAGCAGGTGACACCCGGTTGGGCCCTCCTCTCCCTTCAGGGCAGAAAGGACGAAGACTTGCCCTTCCTGGCTGCTCCATTGCCAAGCTGCCTCCCTGGAGAGAAAGTCTGGTGACAGTGGAGAGGATGAGGAAACATTCACCCTTCTCGGGTGCTCTATCATTGGGTTTTCACCCTGGGGAGGAAGCCCTGCAACAGAGGAAAGGAGGGACGAACATTCACCCTTCCTGGGTGACAGCCTCTACACCAAGTGGCACTCTAGCTAGGAACATCACTAACACTAGCATGAAGGAAATATATTGTTTCATCTGAGTTAAAAAAAAACCTGTAAATTCTCCAAATCAAAGGCACGAAAACTTTGGCCTTGCCAATATTTTCAACTGCAACTCTCCCAAGCCCTTGACCATGGTGTCTTGAGCTTCTGAGACTTGAAATCCCTAACATCTGATGGGCCATTGCTTCTCAAAATTGTGCTCAGTTGTGTACTTTTAGCAGCACCATATGTTTTAATTATTATTACTGCTGCACAGACATGGAAAAGCTGCTGGGTGAATACCATCAGCTCAAACCAGGATGGGGTATAATTGCTCCCAGTTTTCACCTTAATAATCAATGCTTATTTCATGCACTGTCTTATATATAATACAAATTCATATCACTATATGAAGGTGAAAATGTGAACAGGACCTTAGTTAAATGTATGAAGAAAATAGGCATCTCATCCTCCTAATTTAGGATCCTATGACCTTAATAGCACCCTGTAGATACTTAAATAGGGTCCTGTAACACTGGATTCCAAATTATGCACATTTTAAAAATGTAATGCATTTCCTCTTGGCTCTCATCAATAACCCTATGCACTCTTTCATTAAAGAGTTTTGAATCAGGTGAAGAGGTGATTAAGCTAGCCCTATCTGTCTTTTGTCTGAAGAGCTTCTTCCACACATGGGAGCTCTCCACATGACTGAGAACTCCACATTTTTTTTTTAAATCTCAAGGTTATTTCACCATAGATATGAAGACATGTACAAATTTTGACAAATTCTTACCAACAAACAGAATGGAATGGAATTCTTGCCCATCCTCAATAGCCTGCCAGGGCAGAAGAAGCAGAACTTCCATGGAACAGAAGATAAATACTGTACACAACTATAAACTATAAATCTCTGGGATCATTTGTCCTATGACTTACAAGTATGTGACTTCTGATTGTGAGTCCTACGAATCTACAAATCTGAATTACTGCCATTAAGTGAGACTGCTGCCTTTGATTTTTGTTCATGCATTGCTGTTAATAGGATAAAGAAAAGGATTTTGGGTGGATTTCACTAGTATTGGGGTTTTTTTCCCCATGTGTGTAATTACTATTTTGTACACTGTGAACCTCTCTGCAGTTGTCCTGAATGTTGGTTACTCCTCTTAAGACCACCTCACATTTGCTGTACAGATACAAGTAAGAAGCAAGAGTGGGCAGGACATAATTCAGGTGCCTCCATTTCAGTACCCTATTTTTACCAAACAGTTCACTGGTATGATTTTTCCTTTTTCTAAAGTAGTACCTGCACACAACTGTTCTGTGCATGCTCTCTTGGATTCATGACAAGTACAAGTCATCTACCTAGGACAAGGCAACATTTTATTTCTGTCATAGCTACATTATCCTGGGGCAATCTGTCATGGTCACTGCCCGTGGTGAGCAAATCCAAAGCCTAAAGTAGGCAAATCCACCTCTTTCTTCTTTCTCTGCCTACTCTTTTCTTTCCAACCTTCTTCCCTATCTCACAGGAGACTTGAAAGGAGCAAATTGTTCTTGCAGAGTCCTGATTTGAGAGGGTATTTCAAAATCAGAATAAAAGCTGCAGATTGATATAACTGATCTGATGGGATAAAAAACAACAGCAAAGACACAGGAGTGATCAAGAGGTACATCTGGGATTGGAACTCTTCCTTCCTTCCTGAACCACAAACAGGCAGAGAAACAAATGTGAATGAATGCACAAAAAAGGTTGTGTCACTCATTTAGTGACAACTTTTCTCACTAAATGAGTGACACAACCTTTTTTGTATATTCTTTTGCAGGAAGTGGGTATCCTGGACAAGATTTTCTCTTTCTAACCAAAGAACTCGTTTTTTGATGTGAACCATAAATGCTTTATTTATTAGAAATATGGTATCTCTTAACACAGGCTTTCATCAGCAACATTATTTAACTGTCAAATAGAGAATTGTGGCATACCTCTAAAATGCCCACTAGTCTACATACTTTTCCTTGCTGCCCTTAAAATACATCATATGGTTAATGTGAACAACATATACATTATCCATGAAATATCTGTTTTAGGCAAAATTTCAGGGCAACCTGAGGATGTGCAGACCACCTCCAAGAAACCATCGCCTTAATCTCAACACTGTATTTACTTCCCTCAACATTCCCTGAATGTCCTGCCTGAGCTGCAACATCCCAACTGAGTTCCCAAGTTTGCTTTAGGAAAAACTCTGTAGCATCTCTGATGGCTGAGTCTGTACAATTTCTCAGGAAACCAGATCACTGTGATAATACAGTAACCATATTGTGCAGTTTAAGACTCTAATATAGATATTTACAGCACCCTCACCAACATTGTATGATAGTGTGTAAATGTGATATTAAAAACCATACCCTCATAATACTCAATATCTTACAGGATAAAGGTATCACATGCCCAGGAGATTATGGCAATTGGATTCTGGTTATGATGACATGGTAAGGTTATTCCTTTGGACTGAGATGTATTTCTATTTCTAATCATAGATTAAAGTTAGGATTACATGACATAATCAAGGATTATCTGTAAGGAAGTCTTCTTGCTAGGAAGCACTAAAATGCTATGGGGAAAGATGTTGACAAACTAACTGCCTTCATTCTCCATATCAGGCAGGAATCAGGCAATGCCCAGGAATAGTTCAGAAGTGAACCTTTCCACAAGAGGGTCAAACACAGCTTTTAACCTTTTTTAAGAGTAGTTATAAATCATCACAAGAGAATGTTGCTGAAAGATCTAGTCAGAACTTATTTAGCCTACTATAATTATCCATAGTGGCATGTGTAGCCACTACAAATCCAGTTACTCTTATGATAATCAGGAGATTAAATCATTAATGAAAACACATTTAGGGGTTATGTAGCCTAATGATTACACCACAATGCTTGAAGAGTTTAGCTACCATCAGGTTTCTTGTGACAGTTTTTGACCATACCCAATAGTTGTTAATTTCCTGTCAGCAAAAGGCAGTTTAGAGGCAAGATTAACGCTGCTCCAAAGCCACTATCCCTAAAATATATTACAGTACGTCTTAAAATTCTGTGCAAGGCCCAGTATAAGCAGAGAGAAATCATCTGTTGTGCTTTGGCAAATATAGGCGAGAACTAGCTATGGGTATTTAACACTATGGAAAACTTGAAGGACTGGTTGAGATGCTGTTATTTCAAAATTATTTTCCAAGCTGTTTTAGGCTGCATCTGCACTGGCAATATAATGCAGTTTGACACCACTTTAACTGCCATGGCTCAATGCTGTGGAATTCTGGGATCTGCAGTTTTGTGAGGGATTTAGCCTTCTCTGACAAAGGCCTCCAGCACCACAACAAATTACAGTTCTCAGAATTCCATAGGATGGAGCCAGGGCAGTTAAAGATGTGCCAAACAGTCTTATTTCTGCAGAGCAGAATCAGTTATTTGTCCTACCACATATGTCAATACTTATCTGGGGAGAGCATTCACTATATATAATGACATTGATGTTAATTCTGTATTTGACTGTGGCCATCGTTCTTAAAATTCCAAAGGCTATCTGCATATTTCTAGGAACAGGAAAACTGGACTGGCTCAGATAACTCCCCTGATGCATTGTAAATTTGGTTGTATTAATGGTAATACATGGGATGTATGAAACCACTTGGTTAGTGTTATTACCCTGACTGCACTCTCTTATATCCTCTCCTCATTCCTCACCTGTGTTTCTTCAAGAAGACACCCAAAAATTAATCAAAAATACGACTATGGACAAATGTAGGTGGTCCTGAAATTCAAAGGCAAGGATGGGATACAAATTACAAGCCAACCAGTAGCATTTGTATGTAGCAGAGGAAATTTTCAATCATGTTGTTGTGTGGGAAGGACATCCGTAGAATTTATTGTTCAAACAGGCATTTATCTTAGTATTTTTTCCCTCAAAGATGATTTTCACACCCCAACAATGCTGGGAGGTTTTTAGAGGAAAGTTTAGGAATATTATAAGAATACACTCATATGTGAAAACTTAGATTTTCATCTCAACAGATCTCACTTCAGTGTAATTTTAAAATGTTGAAGCTATGTTATGTTTGACTCAGCTGATGACCTGTGATCATCAATCTCAATTCAATCAAAACACACAACCCAGGACTATGTAGTCCTTGTGTTTAATTTCTGTAAGTGATTCAGTCTACTTTTTTTTATAGCCATTACATTTTCACAATCTCTTACCGCTATTTCTCCACTGCAGTTTTGGGATTGGCAAATACCAGTTATTCTGTTTGGAGTCAGAACGTCATCCCAGCAAGAAGGACCCTTTCCAAAAGAAAAACAAAAAAGAAAATTACATTTTAAAATGCAGTTTGAAAGAAATTGTATATTTTCCTTTTGAATGTTCCAGGCAGAAAGGAGCACAAGGAAAAACATCATAGTTTAAAAACAGGAACAGAAAAAGAAAGCCCTGAATAGATACAAATATAATAAATATGGAGCATACCAAAAAATGTACATGAGATGCATTAAATATTAAATCATAATATAGAAATATGCAATACAAAACATAAGAAATGTAAACCAAATCCAAATGTATCATTGTCAAAGTTGATCCTACCACATAAACCAAATGTAGCATTATTTAAATCAAGGATGAAACTCATATGACCTTTGAGATGTTTTTGGACAGTGATTCCCAGCAGCCCTTGCCAGCATAGCCAATGGTGAGGAATGCTGGGAATTGCAGTCCAGTTTTCCACCTGTTTTAAATATAGTTTAGAATCCAATAGCCAGGACTTGCCATGCTAAATGGAATTTGCCAGTGATAAAAGATCCTTAACTGTCCTTTAGTTTACTCCTGGGTACAATTCAAAGCACTGTATCTGACTTATTAAAGTTTCTAATAGCCTAGAGCCCAAGTATCCAAAGGATGACTTCACCTATATAAATCTGACTTATCTTTGAAAATCTTGATTAGATCCCTCCTTCAAGTCACCCTGGCATGGCAGGTCAGGCAGGTGGGAATCATGGAGAGGCCTTTCTGTGTGGTGATACATCTTTCTGTGTGCTTTGGCATTTCAATTGCTGTTTTTATGAGATTTCATTGCAGATAATATTCACTGTTGATTTCACTTGTTTTAGTGAAAAAAATGAGGGAGGGAATATCTTGTCTCCAAATCCCAACAGACTTTAGGACTCCAATATTTAAAAGTCTACATTCTTCCATGACCCCGTCTTCCTAAAGCAGTGATGTCCAAACTCTGGCCTTCCAGGTGTTTTGGACTTCATCTCCCAGCATCCCAGACCATTGGCTAAGGTGGCTGAGGCTTCTGGGAGCTGAAGTCCAAAAACCTGGAGGGCCAGAGTTTGGACATTGCTGACCTGAAGTTTAAAAACCTGGAGTGATGCTTCTCTTTCTGAACATCCATCACCTGAAACAATTCTGGTAGACACTTGAGACCATGTTTTGCTAGTTACATCTATTTTTTTTTTTGGAAAAACCAAACTAGGCCTGCCTCTGATGACCTTCTCCATATACTGTAGGCAAGAGCATGTTTATTTAGTGCGATCTTTGGGCCATAAACTATCCCATAAATACACGGTTATAGGCTTCCACTGGTTATTCTGTTGTTTTGCCTGCTTTGTTTTGTTTTTAAACTGATTTTTATTAATGTTTGTTGTATTTCATTATAGTCTGTTTCATCATACTGTTGTTAATTACTTTGAGCACCATGTAGAGGATGCCAAGGTATAAATGAAACAACTAACATGAAACAAAGAAATATAAATATAATCTAAATGTTTGCAAAACACCCCAACTGCTGCACAAGACAAGTTTCTAAATGTATACATGTATAAATTAAATTGTTACAAGCAAGTCAATTATAACTCCTCACCATGTCTTGGTTCTTCATTACTACAATGAAGGTGATGGAATAAAAGGATTGCCTTTTCTTTGTGGTCTTATCCATTTCTTCCCTGCACCAGTCTTTAATCTGGTAAGAGTCATTAAAAATAACGCAACCTGTTTAAAGTCTTGGGAAAGGAGAGGCCCCAGAGTTTTTTAAAATTAAAATTTCAAAATTCAAAATTTGAACTTAAAAAAATGATGTTTGTTATTTTTTTAAATATATATTCTTTTTAAATGTTCTTTAAAAACATCACATTTAAACTAAATCTTCACTATGTATATATAAATATATTTATGCTGTGCATATGATATTGTAATTTCAAGGTATAATTTTAATTAATAGTTATCACAACTATTAGCATTACATTCAGTGGTAGATAGGAATTATGACTGACGAGTAACACTAGTGCAAAAAAGCATTACTAAGGATTCTGTATGGTGTGAAATGGGAGGAAGTCATAGAATCTTAGGCCTGTTACAGACAGCCAAAATAAAGCTGCTTCGAGTCACAGTGGAGGTATGGTGTTTCAATGATGCATGCGTCCTAAGAGTCCAGAAGCCACACCAAAGCCACGCTCCAGTTCTTAGGGCCACGCTCCAGTCCTTAGGGCTGGAGCGTGGCTTTGGTGCGACTTCTGGACTCTTAGGACGCATGCATCATTGAAACAGCATATCTCCACTGTGACTCGAAGCAGCTTTATTTTGGCTGTCTGTAACAGGCCATAGAATCATAGAGTTGGAAGAGACCGCAAGGGCCATCCAGTCCAACCCCCTGCCATGCAGGAAATTCAATCAAAGCATCCCCGACAGATGGCCATCCAGCCTCTGCTTAAAGACCTCCAAACTCCAGGGGAGTTTGTTCCACTGTCGAACAGCCCTTACTGTCAGGAAGTTCCTCCTAATGTTGAGGTGGAACCTCTTTTCCTGCAGCTTGGATCCATTGTTCCTGGTCCTGTTCTCTGGAGCAGCAGAAAACAAGCTTGTTCCCTCCTCAATGGGACACCCCTTCAAATAATTAAACAGGGCTATCATATCACCCCTTAATCTTCTCTTTTCCAGGCTAAACATCCCCAGCTCCCTGAGTAGTTCCGCATAGGGCATGGTTTCCAGACCCTTCACTATTTTAGTCGCCCTCCTTTGGACACGCTCGTTTCTCAATGTCCTTTTTTAATTGTTGTGCCCAGAACTGGACACAATATTCCAGGTGGGGCCTGACCAAAGCAGAATACAGTGGCACTATTACTTCTCTTGATCTAGACACTATACTTTTATTGATGCAGCCTAAAATTGCATTGGCCTTTTTAGCTGCCGCATCGCACTGTTGACTCATGTTCAACTTGTTGTCTGCTTGGACTCCCAGATCCCTTTCACATGTAGTCTCATTCAGCCAGGTGTCCCCCATCCTATATCTGTGCATTTTATTTTTCTGCCCTAAGTGCAGTATCTTACATTTCTCCGTGTTGAATTTCATTTTGTTACCTTTGGCCCAGCTTTCAAATCTATTCAGCTCATTTTGAATTTTGATCCTGTCATCTGGAGTATTAGCTATTCCCCCTAATTTGGTGTCATCTGCAAATTTGATAAGTATGCTCCCAATTCTGTCATCCAGGTCATTGATAAAGATGTTGAATAGCACTGATCCCAGGACAGACCCCTGTGGGGCCCCAGTGGTCACTTCCCTCCAGGATGAAAAGGTGCCATTGTTGAGTACCCTTTGGATTCGGCTGGCCAACCAGTTACAAATCCATGTAACAGTTACTTTGTCTAGCCCACTTTTTACAAGCTTGTTTGCAAGAATGTCATGGGAAGCCTTGTCAAAGGCCTTACTGAAATCAAGATATACTATATCCACAGCATTCCCTTCATCTACCAAGCTAGTAATTTTATCAAAGAAAGAGATTCGATTTGTCTGGCATGACTTGTTTCTCTGGGCGGGGTGACACCATGAGTTTCCACACCGGGTGACATCAACCTTAGCGATGCCACTGCCTACCAGGCCATTTTATAGTGAAGATTTGCAAAGTGTATATTAGAAGCCAGTGTGATCTGAGTGTTTGACACTGCTTTAACTGCCATAGCTCAATGCTACGGTATTGTAGGCTCTGACAGGGAAGTCTAAATATCTCACAAAACTACAAATGCCAGAATTCCTTAACATTGAGCCATGGCAGTTAAAACATTGTCAAACTGCATTAATTCTGCCATGTAGATGCAGTCGAGAATTCTGGGAGACCCTGTTTGACCATGAAAACACAATGGCTGACCTTGAGCAAATCACTCTCTTTCAGCCTCAGAGGAAAGCAATGGCCAAACTACTCTCAATAAATCTTGCAAAGAAAACCCTATGAGATTGTCACTATAAGTTTGCATTGAAATGAAAGAACAAAACACCAACAAATGTGTGATATTCACAATAACTCAAGACAAAAAAAATGAAAAAGATGACACTATATCAGCCAGACTGGTACTAAATAGCTGCACCAAAACAAAACATCCCCTCCCCACATGAGAGGAGCACTTCAAGCGTGATTATTGTGTTCGCTCTAAGATTTAGAGAATTCTATCAACCTGTAATCAGCCAGTCAAATGAACTATTGAAATCCACTGCACATTACATGACTTACAATTATCAGCTTACTTTAATCAAAGAAAAGGAAAAGCTTCCTGATTGCAAGATTAAAAAGACAACCACTTTTGTAGAGATTCTCAGCTGGCTACTAGAGTACGTTCCAGTTAGTAAGGAAAATGTCATAGTTTTGTTTTGCAAAGGAAACTGGCATAACTAAAACTTGTAAAAAAAAAAAAGTTTCTAAAAACTCTGTGTAATAGAAAGTTGGCAACTTCTATTGCATAAAGGACCATGCTGGAAGAAATAGGGGAGGCAAAAAACTAAATTCACCTGGTAGTCCCCATATGGTGCCTCTCCCCATATGTGTCTGCCTGAGGATTAAGTGCTGTTGCAGGAGGGGTCCCCCTGCATGAGATCAATGCACTGTGTTGGAGCATGGGACAGGGCTTTATTAGCCATGACAGCTCAACTACTGAATGTCTCCCCTTTGAAGGCCCAAGTGGCACCAAAGTTAATGTCATTTAGGCACTAGGTCAAAACTTGGTGCCTAGCTACAACTTGGTGCCTGTTCATCAAAGCGTTTGGGCATCGTTAACTCATCCCAAATACAGTGGTACCCCGGGTTACGAAATTAATTCGTTCCGCGGTTAATTTCGTAACCCGAAATACCTTCGTAAGCCGAATTCCCATAGGCGCTAATGCAAAAATAGCTCTCTGCTGCCCTCCGGTGGCGGAAAATTTTTTCGTAACCCGAAGAAACCTTCGTAAGCCGAAGCAATAAATCCCTATGGGATTTTTTCGTATCCCGAAAAATTCGTAACCCGGCGCATTCGTATCCCGGGGTACCACTGTATGGTGTACATAGTTTTAAAGACTTTTAAAATATTTTAAATCTGTTTTTAACTTATTACAGAAGTTTAATATGCCATAGGTAATTTAATTATTTGTTTGAAATTGTGTCACTTGTTCTAATGCTTTTTGTAAGCCACCCTGAGATCTTTTGATATAAAAACATTTTATTATTAAACAAACAAACAAATATTATACACCCCAGGCCAAATATATGGGAAATGATGCAATGCTTAAGAGCACAGACATGCTCATCCTCTGATCTCGAAAACATTTCATCTCCATTTTGCACTTCTGTGTAAGGTTTTCTGTGTAAAAATATGGATTTCCTTTATTTAAAGTTTTAAAAAATGCTGATATTTAGGAAAGTGGGAAGCTGCAACCCAAGGTAATTACTAAAATAAAAGACACAAAATATTAAATATATAAAGACCTATTGATTCTATCCTGTTATCAAATGTTTCTCCAATGTTTTCAACTATTCCTCTTTTCAAAATTCACTTCTTTTTCTAGGGGTTCTTTATCAGCTTGTGTTTGAATATCTGTTGAGTGGGACAGTAAAAAACAAAACACAGTGTCATTGAACTAAGAATAGAGGAGAAGGATGCTTATGTCCTCTTAAAAGAAGATCATGGAAAAGTGCAGCCTGTGGTTCTCATATACCCAGGGCCACCAATACTCCCCAAAATAATTTTTTTAAAAATAAAAATGGCGAAAATGCTTCCTGACATTTCCCTGGTGGCATGGAGGAGAATTTGAGTAATTTTCCAAAAACCAAAATAATCTTTTTTAAATTATGTATTTGAGCATGAATTGATATCATCTAATTGCCCATCTCTGTCCAGAAACCATGCACAGGGAAATATAAGATCAATGTAACACTTCCTTCTCCCCAATAGCATTACACAATGGGGTGGGTAAGGATTCAGTTCTTGTTATTACATGTCTTCAGGTTGATCTTACTTACAGTAACTCTGTCATAGAGTTTTCTTGGCAAGATTTTTCCAGAGGAGGTTTGCTACTGACTTTGTTGAAGACAAAGGCGGGTTACACACTGCCATTAAAGTACGCGCAGAGCGCGTACTAGGGTTAGGGTGGTGCGGTGCTTCCACACCTCCCTAACCCTAAGACGCGCTCTGCGTGTAAAAAATGATGGCGGCCGCCTCTATATGGGGCGGCGTGGATGTGACGTCCTCACTCCGCGCCAGGGCACCTAGTGCGCCCTTAGCGCGGACCAGGAAGGAGCTCCATTTCGGAGCTCCTTCCTGGTTTGCGGCGCCACTTTGCGTCGCTGGGCACAGCCTTCAGACGGCTGCGCCCAGCGAAGCAAGGGAGAAAGGGGCCAAGTGGCCCCTTTGTCCTCCTCCCCGCCGCCACGGGGTGTCTTTGGGGCTTGAAGCCCCAAGGACACCCCTTTTCAGGCTGTGGGGAAGCGGCGTTTTGCCGCTTCCCCGCAGCCTGAAAAGCGGCGGATCGGGGCCTCAGTGGCTGCCGTTCTGGCAGCTGAGGCCCCGATACACCGGGGAAAGTGGCGGTTACAGACCGCCCCAAATGGGGCGGTCTGTAATCCACCAAGGAGAGGGTGGCTTGTCCAAAGTCACCCAGTAGGTTTCCATGGCAGATCAGGTGTTCAAATCATGGAGCTCATTCACATTACACAAAGACAGCACTATTTTAAAATGTTAACTACCTTGGTCCTGTCCTGTGGAATTCTGGGATTTATAGTTTGGTGAGTCGCCAGAGTTCTCTGGCCAAGAATTCTAAATGCCCTCCCCTATACTGCAAATCCCAGGATTCTATAGGACAGAACCAAGATGGTTACAGTGGAATAACAGTGCTATTTGTGCATATTGTAAATGAGTCCCAGATCTCCTGAGCTCCATTCCATCCCTCAAACCACAGAATTACACTAGATCTCACTTCACTGCTCTCTATAAAAACAATGTGTGTATTGGTGTGGTGTATTGTCACGAGGCACTCAATATTACCAGGCCATAGTTGATAAAGCAGAAATGTGCTACCTGTTTCAGAAAATTATGCCTAACCTTTGGGCTCCATCTTCATGTGGCCCTTAGTCCAATGAGAGGACTCACTTCACATTTTTAGAATCATTATGATATGCAGTAACTGTGTTTGAACTGAAGTTGAACTGGGCAGATTTCAGATACCATTTTAGAAAGGGGGAAAACAATAACAGGAGAAGTGTACTAAAGAAATTCAGCCGAATGAGAAATTAATCAAATGCAGTGCTTGAACTGAGCTTTTTAACTTGTGAAACCAGGAAAAGGTCAGAAACTCAGGTCAGCACTAGAAAGTCAATGAATCATCAAATAGTTTGAAGCATTTAGAAGGACTGAACTTTTAAAATGTTTCATACTTCCTCTGCCTGATAGTTTTCTCCAGTGAACAATACAGTGCTGTACATCATTTTAAAATATCATATCAGTGGAGATGTACATGAAAGATATAAAACATTAAAATGCTCTGCAAATTTATTTTTATTGTTTATTCAGAAATGTTTGGGTTACCTTTCTGACAAAATACAATTAAAAATTTAATACATTGTTTAAACTCAGCAGAAATATCAACAGAAGTATGAGCTGGAGAAAATCTTAAAAAGAAAGTGTAGAGCTAATTATCATCATCAACAACATCAACATCAATTTTGTTTTGCAAATGAATGTTAAATTTATTGGACTTTGAGAATCTCCCAGTAGCCACATGGCCAGAAGGAGGAAGTGCCAAGCTGCAAGATATACCCATCCATATCATCTAAACTGAGAACAAAAACAGCAAAATGCAGGCATATGACTAACATCTTCAGCATTACCCAAGATCCAATGTGAAACATAGTGTATGGTTATACTATGTAATGACAATAAGGTTATTAAAAGTCAACATATATGCAATGGTACGTGTAGTATGGTATAGTGATTTGAGTTTGGGATTATGATTCTGGAGATCAGGGTTTCAATCCCCACTCAGCCATGAAAACCCACTGGGTGACCCTGGGCAAGTCACTCTCTCTCAGCCACAGAGGGAGGCAAAGGTCACCCAGACTGAACAAATCTTGCAAAGAAAACTCTGTGATAGGCTTGCCTTAGGGTCACCATAAGTTGTAAATGACTTAAGGCACACCACCACCACCACCACATGGCACAATGAGCTGCTGATTTTTTTGTGCCATCAAAGCTAAAAATCACTGTATTATTTTTTTCATTGTCACAGAAATTTCTGCTTCCAGAAACATGAATTTCCACAAGAACAAAGCACCCTCTTTACCCAGAAATGTGGGGCGATATTGTTTTTGGCCTTTGGGAAACTGGAAATAGGATTTTCACACTTGGTTGTTATTGTAGGTTTATTTTTATTTGTTGCTTGCTGTATTTTATTATTTAATGTTAATATGTATTAATATATATTTTGTTAAATTATTTTAGTAGAATGTACACCTTAACCTGATTTTATTTTATTTTATTCTATTTTTAACTGATTGTATGCACACTGGATTTTAATGGCAGGAGGGATAGACTCAATGAAGGAAGCCACGGCCCTGAGTTTACAAGACCTGAACACAGCTGTTAATGACAGGGTGGCGGGTTATACACCGCCATTAAAGTACGCACAGAGCGCGTACTAGAGTTAGGGAGGTGCGGTGCTTCCGCACTTCCCTAACCCTAATACGCGCTCTGCGCATAAAAAATGACGGCGGCAGTTCCAGATGGCCGCCGCCATGAGGACGTCACGGCTGCGCCGCCTCTATATGTGGTGGCACGGATGTGATGTCCTCACTCTGCGCCAGGGCGCCTAGTGCGCCCTTTCCGCGGACCAGGAAGGAGCTCAGTTTCGGAGCTCCTTCCTGGTTTGCGGCGCCGCTTTGCATCGCTGGGCGCAGCCTTCAGATGGCTGCGCCCAGTGAAGCAAGGAAGAAAGGGGCCAAGCAGCCCCTTTCTCATTCTCCCCACCACCGCAGGGTGTCCTTGGGGCTTGAAGCCCCAAGGACACCCCTTTTCAGGCTGCAGGGAAGCAGCGTTTTGCCGCTTCCCCGCAGCCTGAAAAGCGGCGGATCGGGGCCTCAACAGCTGCCGTTCTGGCAGCTGAGGCCCCGATACACCTGGGAAAGGGGCGGGTACAGCCTGCCCCAAATGGGCGGTCTGTAACCCGCCGGTGTCTTGGAGGTCTCTCCTCCATACGGTTGCCTTAAGTCAAAGCTGATGTGATGTCAATTAATAAAAACTAGAAGTGGGGTACATCCCATCCAGTCTACCTATATTCTATCTAATTTTAAAAGAGAAAAGTTCAGTAAAAATGAGACGATTAGTTAGTAACCAAATTATGGAAGAAAAAGTCTGAGAAGGGTCAGTTCTCTTCAGTAAGTCTATTTAAAAGTACTATGATAGCATGTTAAATAAAAGATACAGCACAGGTTACAAAAGGGATTGATGAAATCCAAAATGATGTCGGTAGAGTTAAATAATAAAGGCAAAGGAACTAGTGAAATTTATTTATTTCCCGTATAAAAGAAATTAGAGAACATAAACAGGAAACCAAAGCCTATGTGCAAATCACAGAAATGCCTTTTAAAATACCCCACTTCTTGAAGACCATCCTGTTCAGAGAAGCATTCCCAGGCATTGCATAATTGTCACTTGCTATTTGATGTTCTTTTGTTGCTTGTTTTATTGAATCATTTCCTGTATTGCTATGTATTTTATATGTATTATCCTACTACAGAGGCAGGCTAGCTCCAACAGGCTTAATGTAAATTAAGCTTTCACATGAATGTCATAAGTATAGCCAACTGAAGGGAATTTGCCTTGGTATGACAGTTTGAGTATCCCTTATCTGGACTTCCAAAATCCAAAATATTCCAAAAAACCAAACCTTTTTTATGGGTGGCTCCTATAATGACACCTTTGTTTTTTTTATGTTTTATGTTATTTTTTTTAAAATATTGTGTGAAATTACATTCAGGCAATGTGTATAAAGTGTATATAAAACAGAAATAAATTTTATGTTTAGACTTGGGTCTCATTTCCAAGATATCTCATTATGTATGTATATGCTAATACAGTTATTCCAAATTAATAATAAAAAACCAAATCCAAAACACATCTGGTCCAAAGCATTTCAGATAAAGGAGACTCAGCCTGTACAATGTGTACAGCCTGTACAAGCTAGTCACTCCTAAAATCAGCCCATGTGCTACCAATAATGCAGAAATGGTTTGGAAATATTCCCGATTAGCCCCACAATGAGGTTCTGCAGTATATTAGGCCAGGGAAGTTGTTGAGAAGCTTAATAAATTATTAAAGGTGTAAACTGGACTACAGCACAAAAAATGCCACGAAGATCACAACAGAGCCACTGTCATTTAGAATTTGCTTTAAAGGATTAGGTTGAAGAGTGGTGAGACAATGGATACAATTATAAAGGTTAATTTACAAGTCACTTGAATGGATGATATTCACTGGATAGTTTCGTAAAGAAATGAAATGTGTAATTGCTGAACTACAAAATAAAATATGTACTACTGTAATCAATTTTCTCTTAACACAGTGCTTTAAGGTCAACTACTTATTTTTTTTTTAAAAAAAACATATTCAAGGGTGTGAGAAATCTAGAAAATCAGCTATAGGAGGTGAGCTTAGCATCTATCCCCAGTAAATCAGAAGAAGTAAGGCTAAACTGCTAAATGTAAGAAATCCATTTTTGGGAGAATCACCATGGTTTCCTTCAAAAGAAGAGCACAGCCTTGCCTTGTTGACCTTTTATAATTTATTTGGGATTGTCAACAACCACTGGAATAAATATGAAGCAGCAGACAGTGTTTACATGGATTTTCAAAAGCTACTGATCAAGTCCCTCATTAGTAACAGAGAAAAGTCTTATGCACTTGTTGAAAAGAAAGTGTTCCCGAAGGATGGAAATAACTACCATATTGGTTTGTTGTTAATTGCCCTCGAATCAGCCAAGACTCACTATTGGATGAGATATCCTTAAGCTTCACTATCCTCCACTGTTCTGCTTAAGTGCTGCAGCTTCATGCCCATGACATCTCTAATGGAATGTTTCCATCTGGCGTGCAGTCTTCCTGTCTTTTTACTACCCTCTACCTTTACAAGCATCATTATCTTTTCAAGAGAATCATGCCTTCTCATGATGTGGACAAAGTACAACAGCCTCAGTTTCATCATCATATTCAAAGACCCGTTTGTTTCTGTTTTTGGCTGTACACTGTATTTCTCCAGCACTACATCTCAAATGAGTTGATTATTTTCCTATCCATTTTACTATTACCTAAACCCCATTCCATCTGTATACACACCAAAGCTGATAACACTTTTAAATAATCCAAAGTCTTGGTTAATAGTATGGTAACCAAACTTTTGTACACTGCACTGAATTATTCAGGGCAACTGATGTTGGAAAAAACTGATGTTGGAGTTCTTGTTTTCAGGTGTTCATCATGGGCTTCCCAGAAGCATCTGATATTTGACTAGCATCTGAAATAGAATTTAAGGTGGTGTCTGATCTAGCAGTTTCTGGTGGCACTCCTTGTATATGTACCTACATCAGATGAAGGAAAGCTAGAATGTCAAGACAGAAGAAATGAAGCCATTGCAACACAGTATGCTAGAGAAAGATTGGACAATTAAAGTTATTCTTGACATCAAGATGCAGCATGATATTAAAAAAAAAAACTATTAAAGTAATATTTTATTTAAATGAAAGGGATAAGAACATAAGAAGCCGGATTGAGCCAATGTTGGATCAGACCAAACCCTGCTCTAGATCAGTATTTTGTTACCAGAGTGGCCAGACAGATGCCTGTAGGAAGCCCAAAAGGAAGAGATAAGTACACATGGTACCCAGCAACTATTATGCAAGGATAGTAGGATTAAAATGTGTCCCTGAACACACACAAGGAATTCTGAGCTCTGTTCCAGAGAACATCAGGAGAGAAAACCTAGGACAAGCGTCATTTTCAGACCAGTTGCAAGGCTGCTATGGTAGGTTTTTGTGGTCACATTTGGTCATTAATGACCATAAACATGAATCCCCAGCAGTTATGAGATTGTAACTGCTTAAAAGGATGCCAGCCACTGGCTTACTGGGGGATGTTGCACAAAATACTTCACAAATGTATTACTCTGATGTCTTACCAAAAAAAAACCTGTCATAAGGTTATCATCAGTCAGAAATGGCTTGAAAACATACAACAACAACAAAGCTGAAACAACAATCTCCTGTTACTTCCACAATGTGTTTTCTTCCAAGTTGTAAAGAAATAACATATTCAAAAACAGACCGACTTTTTTCTAATACAATACTAGTACAAAAAAGAAATTAGGCTTCCAAATGGGGTGATTCATTTTTATGTGTTCTTAACAGGTTTAATTTAGGAGGGCCAACCGATTATCATCATCTGTTTAAATTCCCTGTGTAAAGAATAATCTCACTGCAGCATAAATTAAGCTTTCAACACCTAGGTTAGAGTCAAGCAATGACCACATGATGTGCTTCTAACTGTTACATGATAGGAGATCTCATTTCAATTCAGAGCATGCAACTGTGTTTGAATGGCAATAGATATTATCATGTAAAGCTTCATTTATTTCACTATCCCTTATATCTTGATAATTGCTAATCTAACTGGACTATATTTATTAAATGAGATAACACATACATTAGATTTTAAATGAATGTTTGTGCATTATCATAGTATAAACATTATATCTTTGTTCCCAAATGTTTGCCTAAACTTTGCAGTATATTTTTCACTCCAGCTATGCAAAGCATATATAAAAACATCACTAGCTATTTTTCAGGGGTGGTTGGTAGTGGGAGGAACTGTGTGAAGGAACACCAGAGGGAAAAGACAAGAAACAAGGGAGAAAGAAACCACTACTGCAGCTCTCATCCACTGTGCTCCATTCCTTGTCCTTTATTTTATGTTTGAATGTTTAAAGAGATATGTTAAATTGTCTCTTCAGCTGTCTTGTAGATATATGTCTTGTTTGTTTTATCCAGAGCAAAGAGAGGATCACAAATCGTGTCAGATAAAACTACCACTTCTATCTCAAAATTGTCCTGTGGAATGTTTTTGAGATGAAACAAGGTAACACTAACCCCATGAACATATTTGAAAAAAAATGATTTGATGGGCCTATCCAATATCTGTTGTACATAGGGTTGCCATAGTGCCGGATCTCCAAACCGGGAAAAATGTAGGGCAAAATTTTCAAATGTAGGACACACAAAAATGTGTCCTACATTTGAAAATTATGTCCTACATTTTACCTCATGATCACGACAGGGAGCAGAGGCCAAGTGGCGAGGGAAAGCCTCCACTTAAGGAGGCTTTCCCTCCCCGCCTGGGCCCCGGGCTTCGCCGCGATCGGAGGCCAGGATCGGGGCCTCGCCTCGTTCCTGGCCCCCGCGGGGACCAGAAAGGAGGCGGGGAGAGCGCCGGCCATCGCCACGGCCTCGCCTCGTTCCTGGCCCCCGCGGGGACCAGGAAGGAGGCGGGGAGAGCGCCGGCCATCGCCGCGGCCGGCGGCGATGGCGGGGCTTCGCCTCCTTCTTGGCCCCAGGAGACCAGGAAGGAGGCGAGAAGCTGGTGGCGATGGCCGGCTTCGCTCCTTCTTGCCCCCATGGGAACCAGGAAGGAGGCGAGAGCGGCGTGCTGCCGGGGCTTTGCTCCTTCCTGGCCCCGCAGGACCAGGAAGGAGGAGAGGGAGCCAGCACGCCGGGCTTGCCTCCTCCTGGCCCCTCAGGGCAGAGGGGCAGGAGGCTGCAGGGAGGCGGGATTGGCGCGGCTGCGCACAAGAGTGCCGCCTCCTGCGCCTCCTCTGCCCCAGGCCTCGCTGCCCTCTTTTCCTCCGCGCGGCCGCGGGTGGAGGAGGGGCAGGAGCCCCGGGTGCCTAGCCACCCTGCTGCAACCGGGCCTTTCCCGGTTTTTGGGGCACCCGTTGCCGGACCGGGCGGTGCGCCAAACGGGAAAAAAAACCCGGTTTGCACCGGGTTATGGCAACCTAGTTGCACACAGTATGGGTTTACTTTCTGATACCCCTGAGGAGTTTCCTAGAAGAGCAATATGATTTATATTATGTTCCTCACCGTGAGAAGACAAGCCAACTAACTAGGGTATCAGATATAAATGGAGGGCTCAGGTTCTATCCCATGATCAGGCAATGAAATGGGCTGAGATGCCAGACTCTAGCTCTCAACGGGGATCATAAGCAAAAGGGTGTGTGTGTGGTGCATGTGACTGAGCTCTTGGAGGAGGACAGAACATAGGCGAAACAAAAAATAAAAAGCTACACATGGGGTTGCACACAGCACAAGCAGACCACATACACGCACAAAAATAAACAAAACTAACGGAGAAAAACACATCCCACCCAGATCTCTAACGCAGGGGAGAGAGGGCAAACTGCTATATTGCAAACAGACTATTAGAACAATGATTTTAAAGCAAATAGTCGAAACCTTAGACTGCTCCATTACTTGTCCTCTTGGCATAACTTTAGCGGTTACACTTTATCTGAAATTTTGTTGTAATCCCCTGTGCAGTCTTTAATATTCAAAAACCAGTCGTTAAGTTTTGGACTCCATACCCAAATATTTGAAGGTTTTTTTATCTTTCAGGATGTGGTCATCGGGCTGGATTATTTCTGGACATTTAAATGCCTGTGGGCAATCCACCACTGCTAATGGATTGCCTCTCCCAACCTAATTCTTCCTACTATTGGGTCGCTGGAAGGCTCTGTTTGAGTCCGCCATAAACTGCCAGTCCAAAGAATAGTCTAAACTCCTGTGCTGTCAATCCCCCTGGTTAAATGTATTGCTTCCAACAGCATTTGACTTCATACTGTGTGAGTAGTTTTTTAAAAAAATCAAATAAACACACAAACTGACTGCTTGCTTTATAAACGTTGTATCTGCTTCCTTTGCTTGGTTTTATTGTTGAAAATTTTGTTTTGAATTGGTAGTATGGGCTGTTGGGGCATTGGAAGTGAGCAAAGCAGATATAATATTCAAATCAGTAATTCTTAGTTTCAAGGATATGTTGTTATTCCCCCTCAGTAAATTTATTTATATGGAGAATGGTAGGCAACTAGACAAAATGAATGTACCATATTTCTCACAAGAACATATTAAAGAAAGCCGACCATTAGTAGTACTGGCTCATCAGTAGTCATTCACGGTTTCCTTAAGAGGGACAAGACAGACCTGACTTACTATTCCTTGGAATCGCCTAATTCTGCATCCCTTTCCCAAACTTCCATTTTTTAATGCAGCAAACAAGGAATAGTGTGTAATGCCATTCCTCCCCCTTTCTTGTAAAATAAAGTCACAACAAGCGCATGCAACTGTAACTTGTTCTAAGGGACCTGCTGCACCTTTGAGACTAACTTATGAAATAAATTGTAACATAAGCTTTCATAAACCTGGACTCGAAACAGACAGGCATAAACTGGTTTCCAGCGCTTCGAGATAGCATTAATATAACATGCCCTGAGTGCCCCCGGAAACTGTGCGAGTCCCATCTTTACAAAAACCGGCCAAAAAGGAGCAGGAAAGCCACTCTTTGTGGCCAGTCAACCATGGCGTGGCCCAAATCGTCCGATGCATTGGTGCTGCAGCCTGGCATGAACAGACCAGCAAGCCCCAACATGTTCTTTTAG
Source organism: Sceloporus undulatus (assembly GCF_019175285.1). NCBI lineage: Eukaryota > Metazoa > Chordata > Lepidosauria > Squamata > Phrynosomatidae > Sceloporus > Sceloporus undulatus. The sequence goes on along the minus strand of NC_056522.1, from coordinate 78,560,773 downwards.
CGCTCTTCTCAATGCCTGGATCCCTCCTCAGTGGAAGTAGACCCAGCATCTGCTCCATGCACTTTCGGCTCTGAGGAAGACCAAGCTCAATAGACCTCCAAGCTGTGGCAAGCCGCAGGAGCCAGACTTTTCAAGAGTGGATAAAATTGCTTCTGCCCATGGCCCTTTGGTTCTGTGGCATGCTCGATTGAGAGGAGGCCATTAGTTGCGAGGGTCCAGTGTAATTGGTGTGAGCGCCCGAGGCCCTTTCAGGCTTTCTGTTTTAGCCCCAATCTACAAAAAGCCTATGCTACAATTATTTTGAACAGCTGTCTTGAAGGTCTACTAGATCCTTTTGCCTTGATTTTCCGATTACCACAGTATGTTCTCAGTTGGCTTGATGGGTGTCCCACTACGTTTAAACCAGATCTCGTCCGGTTGAAACCCCATGGTCCCACTTAATTTGAATCCCGAGCATTCAGAAAAGGGGCCCATTTTTACTCATTTAACACACTCAAAGACACTGGTAAAATTGGGTGTTTTTTGACTGATCGATATTTGAAATAATTGTTCGCCAAGTGGGACAGCAGAACCAAATCGATTCGAATCGCCTGGTTCCCACTGGCAGCGGTTTTCCGGCCATCCTCAGCCCATCCTCAGTCCTCTGTCCTCAGTCTGCCCTCTCTTCTCCCTGGCCCTCTCTGCCACCAATATGGCAGGAAGGATGGAGGGCGACTGCGGGGAAGCCGCGGCTATCGCTTCTGCACCAACCTTGAAACGAGCAAACACAGTGGGAACCAGTGTTTGCTGACCAGTTCAGAATCGGTGCAGGAGCAAATCAAGAGGTAAGTGGAATGAGGCCATGAGGTTTATCACTTATTTGTGGTATAAATGATTTTATATTACTTATAATTACAGGCTTGTCTTCAAACGCATAAGAGAATCTTACCTTATGCTATTATCTCAAATATTAGTTTGTGCTGTGCCTTGGTTTGGCTTCATGCTGTTGTGGTGCTGAGAACGACAGTAGGAGGGTTTTGTATCTAGGACAGGCCTCATCTGCACCGCAGAAATACTTACAGTTTACAACTCTTAACTCCCTGCTCAATGCTATGGAACTCTGGGATCTGTAGTTATTGTGGCAGCAGGCTGATAGAAAAAGCTCGTCCGCCCCTTTACCCCCGATTGGGGCAGCAACCACATGCCACAGTGCAGATATGTAATATTTCACAACAAAAGAGTGGCAAAATGCTGCTCCTTTAGGAATAGAAAAGCACCCTTTGCTGTGAGGTGCACATTTTGTTTCTTTCTGTGCAGGTGTAGTTGCCCCCGCCAGAGAACTGCAATGTGCCCACCATCTGTCAGATGGCGGCGTGATATGGCTTGGGGGGGAGTCAGGGTGTATGGTGTGTGGCTCCCTGCCCTCATCCCCCGTGCTGGCCTTCTGGCCTCTGTACCCCCTCAATCTCACAAAAAACTACAAACAAGAATTCCACGCACTGAACTAGACAATTAAAACAGTCAAACTCATATTTGCAGTGCAATAAGGCCAAGTGTTGTATTCAGTTTTAAAGTACTAAATAGCTATTAGTTACTTTTGAGAACTAGATATTAGAAATTAGTGCTGCTTTTTTAAAAAAAATAGCGTAAGTACTAAACACTTGTGGGCTTTGGGAATACTGTAAATAGTAACTATTAATGTTTAAAACTAGCTTTCCATTTCTATCTTGAAAGGAGCAAACGCATGTCATATGAATGAATATTATAATTTTTTTTTCAAATTAACTGCATGAATGTTTATTTGATAAGCATAGAGTCAGTATCTTTGAAAAATTACGATGAGATATTATATAATGATCACCTGTATTATGGAATTCACTTAAGGAAAAAAACTACAAAATACACTTTAATAAGATTTTTCAATCATTCTCCACCCGAGGAAGACAACCCCCCCCCCTGCATGTGAATTCCCACTTCAGCACATCTTTACTAAACATTATAATGCAATGCATATAAATTGCCAGACAACTTAATTCAAATGAAGACTTTTATTTGCATTATTACTTAAACAATAATTCTGACCTTGTCTTACAAATACTTGCAACTCCCTTCCATGTAACATTTCTGCCACATATTAACAGAAGAGGTAATATATCAAAATATCTGAGTCAATCCCTACAGCCTCTTTATGATATTATGAAATTATTAAAATGGTTTAAACTATAATTGGTATCTTGCTTACAGGGCTAGTTACAAGGATCAAAAACTCTACTGGTTGCAGTCTTTCTCACAATCAAAGTGTGGTAAACCCTAAGGGCTATATGTCTTAGGTTCATGCTAACGGCATCTCCCTTAAAAGCCTGGCCAATGTGAACTCATGGAGAGCTCTTCTTTCGTCCTACCCCTCACATGTATGTTGTGGAACACAAGATAGGGCCTTCTTGGCGGCTGCCCCTAGACTTTGAAACTTTCTCACTGGATGTAGAATCCCTCCATCTAGTCCTTCTATCGAAGGTGCAGACTTTAAAAAAAAAAACAAAACAAACAGCTTCATTTCATACCCACTCATACCGAACTAGCAGCGTCAACCGGTTACAATGTAAGCTAATTGCCCCAACAATCTGAGTATCATTTTAGCGACTTGGAAGTGCAAGCCTGAGTCGGTTGACCCTTTTGCTGGGAGTGCTGCGACAGCTTAACCACTGTGCCACCAGGGCTCTATTAAGTAAATGTGCTCGGCTGGTTCACAATGCAGAAATAATAGTCTGACACCACTTTAACTGTCATGGTCAGCTTGAAATGTAATTTGTGAAACATTTAGCCTTCTCGGTCACGAGCTCTGGTGTCACAACACAAATTTCCAGGAACCCAGCATGAGCCATGACAGCTGAGTGGAATCAAACTTTTACTTGCATGCAGATGCAGCCTAGGTAGGCTTCAGAACAGAGGCATTTAGGAGTGTTATGATTTTTTTTAAAAAAATTACTATTCTAACCTCTTTTACCCTTTTAAGTGTTACATTTAAGTTGTTTTATTCTATTAATGTTTGTCTATTGATGTTACATTTTTTCTGTTTTTAAGCCGATTTGGCGGGGGGGGGGAGGGAGTAGAATAAATTAGAAGAAGAAGAAGGAGAATAAGAAAGAAGAAAGAAGAAGAGAAGAGCGCATCGTCATCATCAACATCATATCATTTTGGGGACTTGAACTGTTAATCCTGATAAGATAGAAAATCTCATCTCCAAATGCTCAGAGACAGAGTCGAGCAGACAGTTCAGAAACAACATGTGTGTCACACTGTTAAATTCAAAAATTACATTTTAACATTAGCTAGAACAGGCGGAAAATTGCATTTGTAAAATATTGCTTAAGACCATCCTGACCTGGATGGTTAAAACTTTCTAAGGCCTGTAACAGACAGCCAAAATAAAGCTGCTTCGAGTCAGTGGATTGGTGTTTCATGATCAGCTCCTAAGAGTCCAGAACTCACACCAAGCATGCTCCAGCTCTAGGACTGATTTTTGACTGTAATTCCATTCGATCGGTTGATCAGGAACTCAGATCTGCATTTTAAAACTGTAAAAATCAAGATTTACACCAACAGCTGAAGAAAATAATGCTACATGTCTATTCTGATTCTTTACATATCTCAGTGTGTGCGGGGAAGAAGGCGAAAAATATAAGAGGGAAGAAAACAAATCTTTGTATCAATGGGAAAAACCAACATTTAAAAAACATGAGGCAAGAACCGCACAAATACATTAGTCATTGAAAAAATCTTAGCGGAACTGTGACATCTAGTATTTATATTTTTCCCAACTTTCCAGTTTGGAGGCATGAATGACTGGATTGAAAACTTCAAAATAGCCGATTCAGCAAATCACATAGTTGCACGACTTGGCCCCGTACAAACTGCCCCAAGGGGGGCTGGCGGCGGCCGTTGTCTACAGGGGGACGCCGAGGAGCCAAACTTCCCAGGTCCCCCCCCCCAAAAACAACCTGGAAACCAGGTTCCTTTAGTGGCGCCCACATTCATGAGTATGCCTATGGCGCACTCATGCTGTAAGCAATGCGCGTGACATCTGATGGCCCCTCATGTGGATGGGAGGCTGCATTAGACTGTGATGTTCTGGACTCGGAGTGGTGGAACCCGTATCGGTGGTGGCATGCCCCTTTTGCCCGTCTGTCCGGGCATGATTTTTGGAAGGGACCTCAAGTCAAAGCAAGTAATATATTTCCCTCTGCCAGGTGCATTGTTTTTATGCGTTGTTGTGAAATTGACCTATTTTAAAATTTTAAAACACTCAAGTGTTAAAACCGTACAACAAAAACATTACACCGAACTATAGCTCAAAATACTCAGGGAGACAGCTGATAAATAACCCTCAACATGTGCAGACACAAGGCTTTCCTATGTGACCTCAAGATTCAAAGGTTGTTGACCACTCCTATTATCTTCTGTAAGTAAATGGTGTTACATCAGTTTGGGAGCAAGTACCTAGGAAAAACTAATCTATAAAAACAATGTTTGATGGGATACGTTGATCATTCTGATGCACTTTTGATATTGATCTTATTGAGGTTGCATTCTTACCAGAAACACACAGTCCAGAAAGACAAGCAGGTCCCCTTAGTTAAGAATTTGCAGAAGATTAATTCCCTTCCTTGATTAAACTGAAGGCAATGCTGCGTGGGTGGCAGTTTTCAATCATCTAAAGGAGGGGGGGGGGGGGGAAAGAAAATATGAATGAAAATGGCCAGTGGCTATAGTCAGTCCAAATGGCTTTTTAGCTGAGGTATCTAATGAAATGCTTCCAACGTCAAACACTAAAGAAACCATGATCCCACTGTCGGAACCAATATTGAATAAATTAGACTCCCACTTTTGCAGCTAAAACTAAATAAATTCAAATTATGCACATTAACACTCTGTTTAAAGACACTGATGTCCAGTCCCTAAGGCTAAAGAGAAAGAAATGGGGAGAAGAATGTCCCTTTGACAATGCCCTGGAATGTTGTTACTGAAAAGCGTGCAGTACTCCCTTAGGGATAATTGTCCACATGGAACCAAGCAAATTATCAATACTGAAACATCCAGGTCTTAGCCATCTTGATGTAAGCGATGCACGCTATAGATGCAGTCACTGCGCTATCAAGGATAGTTCTGCAGGGGCTTATTTCATGTAAGTGAGAAGACACATCCTCCCACAACATTTTCAGGCACTATTTAAGCAAAGTTCCCTTCACTGAAGACAGGACTACAGTTTAATCATGTGAGAAACATCCAACTTTTCTGTAAAGTGGTGCTCTAACACCCACAAGACTTTGCCTTGTGAGACCCTTTGAAAAATCGTAAGCTGAAGAAGGAAAGAATAGGAAGAGGTAGTGAACACTCACTCCAGATGATATGTGAGGTTATATACGACCTCTCCTCTTTCTTAAGATCTTTTTGTGAAATCATCTGAAGCACCCCGTAAAGACAAAAACAAAAGTAATGACAACTACCATAGCAAAATCTTTTGTCACTTTATTATAATATTCTTCTTCTCCAATTCTGTGTCTGTCTGTACCCATATTTCAGACATGGCTCACACAAATAGAGAGGTAGAGCACAAGAGAAGTATCTGTCACTACGTGTACCCTGGATACGAATTACCCAGCTCGAATTTTTGGGATACGAAAAATCCCATAGGATTTTGTTCGGCTTACGAAGGTTTTTTCGGGTTACGAAAAAACCTCGCGCTATTTCGCCCCGGAGGGCGCAGAGAGCTATTTTTTTCCATTAGGCCTATGGCAATTCAGGTTACGAAGGTTTTTCGGTCGAAATGCCGCGGAACGAATAATTGTAACGAGGGTACACTGTACTTGCTCTGGATATCATGGCCCCCCCCAGACTCATGCTCTATGTTATGAGGACAGATGACAAAGTCCTGCTTTTATTGCTACAGATATAAAATATTTTAACAGGTGAGGAAACTGCCCACTGACCTTTTAAGTTTATGCTCACCTTTTGGAACTATGGTATTTTAAAAGGCTACCAATCAAAATATGCAAATTAACATATTTGTACAACAGAGTGAGTACTGTAATATTAAAATATGATCTGGCTCCCATAGTTTTTTATAGTGCTTCCTATTTTTTTAAATGAAGCTAACTAATAACTTTTAGTTATTTGTTTAATGTTACACCTGATTTTTAGGGTATAGAAAGACTATAGTACAAAGTCTTTCTCCATCCACCTTGTATTATGCCAATAACTGCAAAGAGATGAGACACAAGCCAGAGTTGTACTAGTGATATTCCTTTCCACTCTGTAATTATAAAATAACTTTAAAAGATAATTACTCAAAAAGGGAAGTGTTTCATGAGGTTCATATAATGTAATACAATTCAGCAACTTTAGAGAAACAAAATAATGACAAGCAACGCTTCATTTTTAACTGCTCATATTTAGCTATTTCTGGCTGTTAAGTCAAAAGTCTTCCACAGTAAGGCACAGAAGCTGGCTGTGGCTCCCCTGCATGTTGGTGTACGCTTACAGAGCATCCAAACAGTTTAGAGAGCTGCCCCAAAATGCTGAATCTGATTCCAAAATTGGCCCAGAACTAAAACCCACAGCATCCTATAAAACTATCATGGATTCACCTATTGATAAAATGCTCTGTCTACCACTCCACCTCGAGATTCCTCCGTTCCACACACAAATGCGCAACCACAAGAGAACACCTCCCCCAGGTTGTTCTACATCTAATGAAATTGTAAAATACTGCTTTCTAATCTACAACATTGTTGTATTGTTGTGTGCCTTCAAGTCAAATCTGACTTATGGCAGACCTAGGCAACCTATTGCGTTTTCTAGGGCTGGATGTGTGACTCACCTGAGGTCCCTAGTGAATTTCCAGGCCAAACAGGGAATTAAAACCTGATCTCAGAGTCGTAGACCATGCTCAAAAGCTACATCATTGCTTCCCGGTAACATTCCCTTTACACAATTAAATTCCTATGATACCCAAATCAATATGGGTTTTGGAAACTATCTAGTGCTAGCATGAGCCGTGTGATCCATCTTCAGGGTAAACAGGAAGTTCATTATGAGGGCCTATGTTAACCCCTAGCAAGTTACTTGGCACCATATAAAATATATAACAGAGGAAGGAGGAGAGTGGAGAAACGCCTGTGTCTTAGAGGGAGCTACTTCAGTCAAGTAGACAACGTAAACTGGATGGACAACGGTCTCAATCAAAAAGGCAGGTCATAGCTCAACTTTCATTTTAAACACATACTGGTGTGTTGGGAGAGTGCCTCAACAGAGTTTACTCTGTGGAGTAAATTATAGCTTGATCTTCCTATTTCTCTATTACAACCTCTGTATCTCAAAGTGATATGCATATGCCAAACATTTCTCACTGCCTAATTGCTATAAAACCACTGACTTTTCTCAACCTTTTTTAAAAGAGAAGCAGTCAACCTGATGAGCCTTCCAAGAAAAAAATTATTACCCTTTTAAAAATAAAGCACAAATGATGGAATTACTACACTGATTTAGTGCACAAACAAGAAAGTCCCTGACATTATATGTTTGCTGCACAATCCCAAGCCCCATTCTCTGAAGAGTTTGAAAAGCATCCAGAGGCATTTCAGATATGAACAAAGGTTTACAGCACGCCAATCCGCTAATTCTTGCTTCTAATTCCCCTAGACTTAAACTTATCTCTGCACTCAGGCCTTCAGATATGGCCTATCCAGTGCACCAATTCCCAGTAATACTCAACTCATGACCCAGTGAGATTAAACCCTCCAGATGCCAGTAAATGGCTTCAAACTTTTCCTTATTTTACTATGCCTTGTACCGTGAAAGAAACTGGCAATGGTTGTAAATACCTAACAAATATTAAAAACTCCATTCCTGCCTCCCCACCCTTTTCAACATCTATCAGTTATAGGTGCACTTCCTGCTGAGGACATCTAAGATATGTAGGACTGGGCTTATTCCCAAAAACATGCTACACCCAAATGTAGTGATTATAAATTGGTATCTGTCATTTAGAAGCTATCTCAGATGTATTTTAGGTGATTTTTGGTTGTCTCATCATCATCATCATCTCATCATCATCTATCATCACACCACACCCACCATCACATCATCATCCCTGCCTCTCCCAAAAGGTTCGAGGTGGATATAACACAAAAATACACCATAAAATACAAATGCATACATATTAAAATTTCTATCCCCTATTCCCCTATTAAAACTTTAAAACCCAGTTATAATGTGATTAAATATATAAAACAGAATATTGAGCAAGACTCTAGGGTAGTGATAGGGGCTATTGGGAGGCTACTGGAAGAGATCTGTTTGACAGCCTTTAAAGGCATCAAGGTGGTGATAGTAGGATCTCTCCGCAGGCATGACATATTAGGAGCAGCAGATGATAAGGCCCTGGGTAGCTGCGCCAATTGGTTCCTTGGCTGCAGCGTTTTTCCAAGGCCTGAGAGTCCAAGGTGGATTGATGGAGAACGTGCTCCACGGTAATCTGAACCTAAGCCATAAGTTAACCAACACCTTTACGGCATGGAAACAATAGGCAGCCAAGAAGAGATTTTAGGCTGTATGTGGCCACCTCTGATTTTTGGTGACCAGTTGGCTCCATTCTGAACCATGAGTTCGAACTTGGCACAAGGGTAGCCCCATGAGGCAGTTGCAGAAGTCAATGCAGTGAGTTTTACGTGGCGTTTACAATGTTCTAGGTACCCCGGCTCCAGATAGGGGCCCAGCTGACCTTATCAACCAAAGCTGATAACAAGCACCTCTGGCTGTCACCATCTATCTGAGCTGACACACTGCAACGGCCGAGTCATGCTCTGGAGTACTCCCAAGTAGGGAGGTAAGATAGTCTCAAATTCGAAATTAGGAGAAATATGCCTATTGACATTTCGATAACATTTTTAGCGAGAAGAAATTCTGACCAGTTCTCTATCAATGAGTAAGAATTTTGATTGTTAGTCATTTCGAAAATTGAGAAGGGGAGAGACAAAAAACTTTCAGCTGACTCTTGGATGGCCCAGCATTGCCTATTTGTTGTAAAGAAAAGCTACCATTCATCCTGGAGGCTATTTCTTTTATGTTAGGGTGATTCTCACTCAACTTTGCTCATTACAGCTTTGGTTGAAAAAACAAAAACGAGAACAAAAGGTGAGCGCTCCCTTCTACCCTTTATGCCATGCTCGACATTCCACTTCTTACGAAGAAAGAACTCAAGTTCTCAAAAACCTTACCAGGCCAGGAAAGGTCTTGTAAGTGCTTCTGATCGCCGTTTGGCTGAAGAGGGGGCATAAACTATTATTACATTTCACTTGCCTCTCCGCTTAAACTCCAAACTCTGCACCTCTCCCATGGTGATATCGTACTACTCATAATAACTAATACTAATAATAATAATAATACTAATCATAATAATAATAATCCGCAAGGAGAGTGCAGAATATCCATTAGTGTGAGAGAAGTGTGACTTACCATGTCACCCTGGGGATTTTACATGGCTGAGCTGGGATCAGGGAACCGAGAATCCAAGTTCAACCTAGAAATCTCGGCTAACCTTGGGAAAGGGTCACTTGCTCTCAGCTTTAACGCCAAGCTCTGCACCTCTCCCATGGTGATATAATAATATATAATTAATAAAAATAATAATAATCAATAATAATATAACTCATAATAATAGGCAAGGGCGAGTGCAGACTATCATGAGTGAGAGAGTGTGACTTACCCAATGTCACCTGTGGTTTACATGGCTGAGCGGGATAGGACCTCTAGCCTCCAGGTTCACCTCGAAATTCTCTGGCTAACTTGGGGCCAAGTCACTGCTCTCCAGCTTTCAACTCCAAATCTGCACCTCTCCCATTGTGATCTAATCATCATAATAAAAATAATAATCAATACTAATACAATAATATAGGCAAGGCGAGGCATCTATCCCTGAGTGAGAGATGTGACTTACTCAATGTCACCTGTGGATTTACCATGGGCTGAGCGGGATCCCGGACTCTCGGCCTCCCAGTTCACCCTAGAAATTCACTGGCGACCTTGGCCAGTCAATCCTCTCAGCTTCAACTCCAACTCCTCAGTATTCCTTATGGACGGTTTTATTAATGGCAGAATTCTTGCCATCACACCCTCCTTTGCTCTAATTGAGGTATCCTGCTTGGAGAAGCAGCATTGCCACTTGGCACCCGACCCCTCCCATTCTCATCTGTGCGGTCACACTATCTCAGCTTCAGGGGCCATCCCATGGCCCAACTCCTCTTTATGCCAAGAACAACCCTCAGTTTGTCCTATTTCAGTGTCCTCCTGCTGTTGAAAAGGTGTCCGATACCTGGCCCTCTCGTTATGCCCATGTATTCTATGTATTACTTCATCCGCAGAAGGGGGGTTGGATGGATG
>NC_056522.1:78550026-78550332 GCF_019175285.1 Sceloporus undulatus | reverse complement strand
AACCGGGAAAAATGTAGGACAAAATTTTCAAATGTAGGACACACAAACATGTGTCCTACATTTGAAAATTTTGTCCTACATTTCCCCTCACGATCGCAGCGGAGAGCGGAGGCCAAGCGGCGAGGGAAAGCCTCCACTTAAGGAGGCTTTCCCTCCCCGCCTGGGCCCCGGGCCTCGCCGCGATCGGAGGCCAAGATCGGGGCCTCGCCTCCTTCCTGGCCCCCTCAGGGACCAGGAAGGAGGCGAGGGGAGCGCCAGCCAACGCCGGGGCTTCGCCTCCTTCCTGGCCCCCTCAGGGACCAGGAA
>NC_056522.1:78437640-78549926 GCF_019175285.1 Sceloporus undulatus | reverse complement strand
GGAGGCGAGGAGGCTGCAGGGAGGCGGGGAGGTTGGCGCGGCTGCGCACAAGAGGTGCCGCCTCCCTGCAGCCTCCTCTGCCCCAGGCCTCGCTGCCCTCCTTTTCCTCCGCGCGGCCATGCGTGGTGGAGGAGGAGGGCAGCGAGGCCCCAGGGTTGCCTAGCCACCCTGCTGCAACCGGGCCTTTCCCGGTTTTTGGCGGCACCCGTGCCGTGACCAGGCAGGTGCCGCCAAAACCGGGAAAAACCCGGTTGCAACCGGGTTATGGCAACCCTAGTTGCACACAGGTAAATGGGTTTAACTTTCATGATACCCCTGGAGGAAGTATTCCTAGAAGAGCAATATAGATTTATATTATACTGTTCCTAGCACCTGTGAGGAAAGACAAGCCAACTAAACTAGAGGTATCAGATTATAAATGGAGAGGCTCAGGTTCAGATCCCATGATCAGGCAATGAAATGGGCTGAGACTGGACCAGACTCTAGCTCTCAACAGGGGGATCATAAGAATAAAAGGGTGTGTGTGTGGTGCATGTTGACTTGAGCTCCTTGGAGGTAGGACAGAACATAGGCGAAATAAATAAATAAAAATGTTTTGCTAAACATTGGGGTTTGCTTGACACAGTGCACATATAGCATGACACATACTTACTGCTTACAAAATACTTAAATGTGATTGTAAAAACAACATCACCACCCCAGATCTCTAAACAGCAGGGGAGAGAGGGCAAAACTGGCATATAATTGCAAACAGACTATTAGAACAATGATTTGTAAAGCAAATAGTCTGAAAACATTAGACTGCTGCATTACTTGTCCTCATTGGCATAACTTTAGCGGTTACACATTTGATCTGAAATTTTGCTGTCAATACACCTGTGCAGTCTTTAATATTCACAAACCAGTCGTTAAAGTTTTGGACTCCACTACCACAAATATTTTGAAGGTTTTTATCTTTCAGGATGTGGTCATCAGGGCTGGATTATTTTCTGGATCATTTAAATGCATGTATGGGGGCATATCCACCACTGCTTAAAGGATTGCCTCTCCCAACCTAATTCTTCCTACATACTTGGGTCAGCTGGAAAGGCTCTGTTATGATGTCCTGGCCATAAAACTGCTAGTCCAAAGAATCAGTCTAACTTCCTGTGCTGTCAATCCAACCCTGGTTAAAATGTATTGCTTCCAACAGCATTTGACTTCATCACTGTGTGAGTAGTTTTAAAAAAAAAATCAAATAAACACACAAACTGACTGCTTTGCTTTATAAAAGTTGTATCTGCTTCCTCTTGCTTGTGTTTTATTGTTGAAAATTTGTTTTGAATTGGTAGCTATTGGTAGCTGTTGAGGGGCATTGGAAGTGGAGCAGAAAGGCAGATATAAATATTCAAATCAAGTAATTCTGTTAGTTTTCAAGAGATATGTTATTCCTCCACTCAAGTAAATTTATTTATATGGAAGAATGGCTAGGCAACTAGACAAAAATGAAATGTCACCATAATTTCTCACAAAGGAACATATTAAAGAAAAGCCGCACCATTAGTAGTACTGGCTCACTCAGTAGTTCATTCACTGGTTTCCTTAAGAGGAGAAAAGACAGACCATGACTTAACTATTCCTTGGAATCCGCCTAATTCTGCATCCCTTTCCCAAAACTTCCATTTTTTTAATGCAGCAAAACAAGGAAATTAAGTAGTTGTAAATGCAATTCACTCCCCCTTTCTTTGTAAAATATAAGTCACAACCAAGCTGCATGACAACTGTAACTTGGTATGCTAAGGGACCATGCTGCACCTTTGAGACTAACTATATGAAATAAATTGTAACATAAGCTTTCATAAACCTGGACTCGAAACAGACAGGCCAAATAAACTGGTTTCCAGCTGCATTCGGAGAATAGCATTAATATGATACATGCCCTGAGTGCCACCGGAAACTGTGCCAAAGTCCCATCTTTTACAAAGAACCAGGCCAAAAAGGAGCAGAGAAAAGCCACTCCTTTTGCTGGCCAAGTTCAAAACCATGGCAGTGGCCCAAATCAGTGCCAGATGCATGTGGTCGCTGCAGCCCTGGCATGAACAGCACCAGCACAGCCCCACCATGTTTCTTTTTAGCACATCTTCTCAATGCCTTGGTATACTTCCTCAGATGCATGGAAGTAGACCCAGCATCTGCTCCATGCACTTTCAGGCATCTGAGGAAATAGACCAAGGCTCCAATAGACTCTCCAAAACTGTGGCAAGGCAGCAGGAGCCAGACTTTTCAAGAGTGGACTAAAATTTGCTTCTGCCCATGGCCCATTTGGGTCTGTGGTCATGGCTCGATTTGAGAGAGTGCCATCCAGTTGCTGAGGTCCCAGTGTGATTGGTGCTGGAGCAGCCAGAGGCTCCTTTCAGGCTTTCTGTTTTAGCCCCAATCTACAAAAGCCTATGCTACAATTTATTTTGAACAGCTAGTCTTGAAGGTGCTACTAGATCCTTTTGCATATTGATTTTCCAGATTAACACAGTTATGTCTCTCAGTTGTGACTTGATGGGGTTGTTCCCACTACGGTTTAAACGAGATCTCGATCCGGTTGAAACCACCATGGTTCCCACTTAATTTGAATCCCTGAAGCAATTCAGAAAAGGGGCCCATTTTTACTCATTTAACACACATCAAAAAGACACTGGTAAAATTGGGTGTTTTTTGGACTGAATCGATTTATTTGGAAATAAATTGATTCAGCCCAAGTGGGAACCAGGCAGAACCAAATCGTATTCGAATCTGCCCTGGTTCCCACTGGCAGCGGTTTTCCCGGCCATACCTCCATGCCCCATCCTCAGTCCTCTGTCCTCCCAGTCTGCCTCTCTCCTTCTGCCCTGGCCTCTCCTCTGCCACCAATATGGCCAGGAAGGATGGAGGGAGACATGGCGGGGAAGCCGCAGCTATCGCTTCCTGCACCAATCCTTGAAACCGGAGCAAACACAGTGGGAACCATGTTGTTTGCTGAACCAGTTTCAGGAATCGGTGCAGGAAGCAAATCAAGAGGTAAGTGGTAATGAGGCCAATGAGGTATTATATCACTTCATTTGTGGTATAAATGTAATTTTATATTACTTTATAATTACAGGGCTATGTCTTCAAAAATAGCATAAGAGAATCTTATCTCTTATGCTATTATCTTCAAATATTAGTTTGTGCTGTGCCTTGTGTTATGGCTTCATGCTGTATTGTGGGTGCTGAGACACAGACAGTAGGAAAGTGTGTTTTGTAGTATAGGACAGTGGCCTCATCTGCACCGCAGAAATAATACAGTTTGACAACTCTTTAACTGCCATGGCTCAATGCTATGGAACTCTGGGATCTGTAGTTTATTGTGGCAGCAAGGCTCTGATAGAAAAGAGCTCTGTGCCGCCCCTTTATCCCCCAGATTGGGGCAGCAGCAACCACATGCCACAGTGCAGATATGTAATTATTTCACCAACAAAAGAAGTGGCAAAATGCTGCTCCATTTAGGAATAGAAAAAAGCCACCCTTGCTGCTGAGGTGGCACATTTTGGCATTCCTTTTACTGTGCAGAGTGTAGTTGCCACCCGCCAGAGCACTGCAATGCTGCCCACCATCTGGTCAGGTGGGCGGCGTGATGATGGCTTGGGGGTGGAGTCAGGGTGTGTGGTGTGTGGCTGTCATGCCCTCATTCCACCCCGATGCTGACCCTTCTGGCCAATCTGTACAGCCCCTCAATCTCACAAAAAACTACAAACCAAGAATTCCACAGCACTGAACTATGACAATTAAAACAGTGTCAAACTGCATTATTTCTGCAGTGCAAATAAGGCCAATAGCTGTTAGTATTCAGATTTTTAAAAGTAACTAAATAGCTATTAGTTACTTTTGAGAAACTAGATATTAGAAAATTAAGTGCTGCTTTTTAAAAAAAAATAGCAGTCACAGTGGCAACTAAACACTTGTGGTGCTATTTGGGAATACTGTATAATAGTAACTAATTAATGTTTAAAACTAGCTTTCCATTTCCTATCTTGAAAGGAGCAAAAAGCATGTCATTATGAATGAATAATTATAATTTTTTTTCAAATATTAACATGCATGTAAATGTTTATTTTGATAAAGCATAGAGTTCAGTACTCTTCTGAAAAATATACAGAAATGCAGAATATTAATATTAATGATAACACTGTATTATGTGAATTCACTTAAGGAAAAAAAACTCACAAAATAAAACCTGTTAATAAAGATTTTTCAATCATTCTCCAACCCTGAGGAATGCTACTAATCCCTCCCTCTCCCTGCATGTGAATTCTCAATCTTAAGCACATCTTTACTTAAAACATTTATAATGAGACATATTTGCATATAATCTTGCCAAGACAACTTAATGTACAAATGAAGGACTTTAATTTGCATTTATACTATTAACAACAATAATTACTGACCTTGTCTTACAAATAACTTGCAACTCACTTCCATGTAAACAATTTCTGCCACAATTAAGTATACAGAAGAGGTAATATATCAAAAATATCTGGAAAGTCAATCCCTACAGCCTCTTTATGAATATTATGAAATTATTAAAATGGGTTTAAACACTATAATTGGTATTCTTGGCTTTACCAGGGGCTAGTTACAAGGATCATACAATTCTACTGGTTGCCAGTCTTTTCTCGGCACAATTCAAAGTGCTGGATATAACCCTAAGGGGCCTATATGTCTTAGGTCCATGCTAACTGGCAATCTCCTCTTAAAAGCCTGGCCACATGTTGAACTCTATAGGAGAGGCTCTTCTTTCAGTCCTACCACCTTCACATGTATGGCTGGTGGGAACACAAGATAGGGCCTTCTTGGCAGCTGCCCCTAGACTTTGAAACTTTCTCACTAGGGATGTTAGAATCCCTCCATCTCGTCCTTCTATCAGAAGGTGCAGACTTTAAAAAACAAAACAAAACAAAAAACAGCTTCATTTCTATACCACTTCATACCGAACTAGCAGCGTCTAACCGGTTTACAACTGTAAGCTAATTGCCCCCAACAATCTGAGTACTCATTTTAGCGACCTTGGAAAGATGCAAGCCTGAGTCGAGCTTGAGCCCTTTTGCTGGTATTGAACTCAAAACCTTATGGTTTTGAGTGAGTGGCTGCAGTACAGGCATTTAACCACTGTGCCACCAGGGCTTCTATTAAGTAAAGATGTGCTTCAGGCTGAGTTCACAATGCAGATATAATCTAGTCTGACACCACTTTAACTGTCATGGTCAATGCTATGAAATGTAATTTTGTGAAACATTTAGCCTTCTCGGTCACAGAGCTCTGGTGTCACAACACACTACAATTTCCAGGAACCCAAGCATTGAGCCATGACAGCTGAAGTGGAATCAAACTTGATTACTTTTGCAGTGCAGATGCAGCCTCAGGTAGGCTTTCAGAACAGAAGGCATTTAGGAGCGTTATGATTTTTTTTTAAAAAAAAAATTACTATTCTAACCTCTTTTTACCCTTTTAAAGTGTTACATTTTAAGTTGTTTTATTTCTATTAATAGTTTAGTTCTATTTTGATGTTGACATTTTTTCATGTTTTTTAAGTCCCGATCTTGGCGGGGGGGGGGAGGAGTAGAATAAATTAAGAAGAAGAAGAAGAAGAAGAAGAAGAAGAAGAAGAAGAAGAGCAGCAGCATCATCATCAACATCATTATCATTTTGGGGGACTTGAACTGTTAATTCCTGATAATGATAGAAAATCTCAGTCCTTCCAAAATGCTCAGAGTACAGAGTCGAGCAAGACAGTTCAGTCAAACAGATGTGTGTCACACTGTTAAATTATCAAAATATTACAATTTTTAAAAGATAGATTAGAAAAGTGTAGGGAAAAGTTGCATTTGTAAATATTTGCTTAAGACCCATCCTGACCTGGAATGGTTAAAACTTTCTAAGGCCTGTAACAGACAGCCAAAATAAAGCTGCTTCGAGTCACAGTGGAGATATGGTGTTTCAATGATGCATGCATCCTAAGAGTCCAGAACTCACACCAAAGCCATGCTCCAGCTCTAAGGACTGATTTCTTGACTGTAATTTCCATTCGGATCAGTGTTTGATCAGGAACTCAGATACTGCATTTTAAAACTGTAAAAAATTAAGATTATAAACACAACAGCTGAAGAAAATAAATTGCTACATAGTCTATTTCTGATTCTTGTACATAATCATCAGTGTGTGGGGGGGGAAGAAGGCGCAAAAATATTAAGAGTGGAAGAAACAAAACATCTTTGTATCAATGGGAAAGAACCAACAATTTAAAAACATGAAGGCCAAGAAACAGCACAAAAATTACATTAGTCATTGAAAAAATCTTAGCGTGAACTGTTGACATCTAGTATGTTATTATTTTTCCCAACTTTCCAGTTTTGGAGGCATGAAATGACTGGATTGAAAACATTCAAAACTAGGCAGAATTCAGCAAATCACATATAGTTGCCACTGACATTGGCCCAGTACAAACTGCCCCAAAAGGGTGGGCTGGCGGCGGCCTGTTTGCCTACAGAGGGACGCCGCAGGAGCCAAACTTCCCAGTGTCCCCCCACCCCAAAAACAACCTGGAAAACCCAGGTTCCTTTTAAGGTGGCGCACACATGTCATGAGTATGCCTATGGCGCACTCATGCTGTAAGCAATGCACAGTGACATCTAGATGGCAGCCCTCGTGTGGATGGGAGGCTGCAATTAGACTGTGATGTTCTAGGACTCCGGAGTGTGTGGAACCTAGTATCGGTGGTGGCATGCCCCTTTTTGCCCGTCTGTCCCGGGCCATTGATATTTTGGAAGAGGACCTCAAGTCCAAATGCAATGTACATAATATATTCTCACCTCTGCTCAGGTGTCTATTTTGTATTTTTATTGCATTTGTTTGTGAAATTTTGACTAATTTTTTTAAAAATTTAAAACACTTCAAGTGTTTTTAAAAACAGTAACAACAAAAAATCATATACAACATGAACCTATATAGCTTTCTAAAATATACTCAGGGAAGACAGCTGATAAAATAACCTCATCAACATTGTGCAGACACAAAGGATATTTTCCTATGTGACCTCAAGATTCAAACGGTATGTTTGACCACTCCTATTTATCTTCTGTAAGTAAATGGTGTTACATCAGTTTGGGGAGCAAGTACCTAGGGAAAAACTAAATCTATAAAAACAAATGTTTGACATGGGATACAAGTTGATCACTTCTGAATATCACTTTTGAATATTTTGATCTTATTGAGGTGTTGCATTTCTTACCAAGCAAACACACAGTCCAGAAAGACAAGCAGGTCCCCTTCAGTTAAGAATATTTGCAGAAGAATATAATTTCCCTTCCTTGATAAACTGAAGGCAATGCTGCTGTGGGTGGCAGTTTTCAAATCATCTAAAGGAGGGGGGGGGACAGAAAAATATGAATGAAAATAATGGCCAGTGGCATATATGTCTAGATCCAAATGGCTTTTTCAGCTGAGGTATCTAATAGAAATGCTTCCAACTGTCAAACACTAAAGAAACCATGATCCCACTTGTCGGAACCCAATATTTGAATAAAATATAGACATCACCATAATTTTGGCAGCTAAAACTAAAATAAAGTTCAAAATTATGCACATTAACACTCTGTTTCAAAGACACTGATGTCCAGTCCCTAAGGCTAAAGAAGAAAGAAATGGAGGAGAAGAAATGTCCCTTTGACAAATGCTCTAGGGAATGTCTGTTACTGAAAGCAGGTGGCAGATACTCCCTTAGGGGATAACTCGTTCAACACATGGAACCAAAGACAAATTATCAAATACATGAAAGCATCCATGGTCTTATGCCATGGTCTTGATGTAAGCGATGCACAGCATATAGATGCATGTCACTGCGCTATACAAGGATAGTTCTGCAGGGGCTTATTTCATTATAGTAAGTGAGAATGACACATCCTCCCACAACATTTTCAGGCACTATTTCAAGCAAAGTTCCCTTCACTGAAGACAGGACACATACAAGATTTAATCAATGTGAGAACATCCAACTTTTCCTGTAAAAGTGGTGCTCTAACACCCTACAAGAACTTTAGCCTTTGTGAGACCCTTTGAAAAAATTAGTAAGCTGAGAAGGAAAAGAACTAGGAAAGAGAGTAGTGAACACTCACTCCAGAATGATATGTGAGGTTATACTACGACCTCTCCTCTTCTCTTAAGATCTCTTTTGTGAAATCATTCTGGAAGCACCCACAGTTAAAGACAAAAACAGAAAGTAAATGAGCCAACTACCATAGCAAAAATCTTTTTGTCACTTTTATTATAAAATATTCTTCTTCTCCAATTTCTGTGTCTTGTCTGTAACCCAATATTTCAGACACTGAGCTCAACACAAATAGAGAGGTAGAGCACAAGGAGAAGTATCTTGTCACTACTTTGCTCTGGATATCATGCTGTACCCCCCCTAGACTCAATGCTCTACTGTTATGAAGGACAGAATGACAAAAGTCCTCTGCTTTTATTGCTATAGATAATAAAATATTTTAACAGGTGAGAAACTGACCACTGACCATTTTTATATTGTTTATGCTCACCTTTTGAGAACTATGAGTAATTTCTAAAAGGCTACCAATACAAAATATGCAAATTAAACATATTTTGTACAACAGAGTGAAGTAATTAATTAAAAATATGATTCTGAGCTCCCATAGTTATTATTATAGCTGCTTTCCTATTTTTTTTTTAATGAAGCTAAACTAATTAACTTTTAGTTATTTGTTTAATGTTACACCTGAATTTTCTAGGGTATAGAAAAGACTATAGTACAAAGTCTTTCTCCATCCACCTTGTTATTACTGCAATAACTGCAATAGAGCATGAGACACAAGCCAGAAGTTGTACTATGTGATATTCCTTTCCACTTTCCTGTAATTATAAAAATAACTTTAAAAGATAATTACTCCAAAAAGGGAAGTGTTTTCATGATGAGTTACAATATAAATGTAATACAATTACAGCATACTTGTTAGAGAAACAAAATAATGACAAGCAACTGCTCATTTTTTAACTAGCTCATATTTAGCTATTTCTGAGCTTGATTAAAGTCAAAAAGTTTTCCACAGTAAAGGACACAGAAGCTGTGGCTGGTGGCTCCACTGCAATGTGTGGTGTACTGACTTTACAGAAGCTATTCACAACAGCATTTTAGAAGAGCTGCCCAAAATGCTGAATCTGATTCCAAAAATTGGTCCAGAACTAAAACCCAAAGCATATCCTATAAAACTCATCATGGATTCACCATATTGATAAAATGGAGCTGTTGTCTACCACTGCCACATACTGAGATTCCTCATGAGTTGAACCACACAACCAAATGACTGCAACCATAAGAGAACACCCTCCCCCAGGTTTGGTTCTAAATCATAATGAAATTGTAAAATACTGCTTTCTAATCATACAACATTGTTGTCGTTGTTGTGTGCCTTCAAGTCAAATCTGACTTATGGCAGACCTAAGGCAAACCTATCTTGCGGTTTTCTAGGGCTGAGAGTGTGTGACTCACATGAGGTCACCTAGTGGATTTCCATGGCCAAACAGAGAATTAAAACCTGATCTCCAGAGTCGTAGACCAATGCTCAAACAGCTACATCATGCTGCTCTCCCAGGTAACATTCCCTTTACACAATTAAATTCCTTCATGATAACCGAATCAATATGGGTTTATGGAAACTATCTAAGTTGCTAAGCACTGAGCCAGTGTGATACCATTCATATCAGTGGTAAAACAGGAATGTTCAATATATGAGGGCCTATGTTTAACCCCTAGCAAGTCTACTTGGCACATATATAACATATATAACAGCAGGATTTAGGAGAGTGGCAGAAACTGCCTGTGTCTTTAGAGGAGAGCTACTATCAGTCAAAGTAGACAACAGTAAACTGGATGGACCAACGGTCTCAATCAAAATAAGGCAGCTTCATATGCTCAAATTTCATTTTAAAACACATACTTGGTGTGCTTGGGAGAGTGCATCAACAGAGTTTAACTCTGTGGAGATAAATTATTGTAGCTTGAATGCTTCCTATTTCTCTAGATTACAACCTCTGTTATCTCAAAGTGATATGCATATGCCAAACATATTCTCAACTTGCCTAACTTGCTATAAAACCACTGACATTTTCTCAACCCTTTTTTTAAAAGAGGGAAGCAGTCAACCTGAAAATGAGCCTTCCAAGAAAAAAAATGTATTCACACTTTTAAAAATAAAGCACAAGAATGCATGCTGAATTACATACAGCTGATTTTATTGTGCACACACCAAGAAAGTCCCTGACATTATTAATGTTTGCCTTGCACATAAGTCCCCAAGCCAGCATTCCATCTGGAAGAGATTTGAACAGCTATCCAGAGGCATTTCAGGATATGAACCAAAAGGTTTACAGCACGCCAATCCAGCTAATTCTATTGCTTCTAATTCCAGCTAGACTTAAACTCTTATCTCTGCACTCCAGGCCTTCAGATATGGCCTATCACAGTAGCACCAATTCCCAGTGAATACTCAACTCCATGACCCTAGTGAGATTAAATCCCTCCAGATAGCCCAAGTAAATGGCTCATAACTTGTTCCTGTCATTTTCACTAATGCCTTTGTACCGTGAAAGAAACTGGCAATGGTGTAAATACCTACAAATTAAGAACTCCATTTCCTGCCTCCCCACCCCTTTCAACATCTATCAGGTATCTAGGTTGTGCACTTCCTGCTGAGGACATCATACAGATATGTAGGACTGGGCTTATTCCATCACAAACACATGCATACACCCAAATGTAGCTATATGTACTAAATTGGTATGCTGTCATTTAGAAGCTATGGTCCTCAGTTATGTATTTTATGGTGTATTTTTGTGTTGTCATCATCATCATCATCATCATCATCATCATCATCATCATCATCACCACCACCATCATCATCATCATCATCTCCTGCCTCTCCCAAAAGGTTCGAGGTGGGATATAACACAAAAATACACCATAAAATACAAAATGCATACATACTTAAAATTTACATAATCTCCTTATTCCCCTATTTAAAACTTTAAAACCCAGTTATAAAATGTAGATTAAAATAATATAAAACAGACATAATTGAGCAAGATCTCTAGGGTAGTGGACTAGGAGGATCATTCAGGGAAGGCCTACTGGAAGAGATCTGTCTTGACAGCCTTTTTAAAGGCATCAAGAGTGGTGATATGTAGGATCTCCTCCGGCAGGCCATGACATAATTTAGGAGCAGCAGATGAAAAGGCCCTCTGGGTAGCTGCAGCCAACTTGGTCTTCCTTGGCTGCAGCAGGTTTTTCCCAGAGGACCTGAGAGTACAAGGTGGATTGTATGGAGGAACGTGCTCCCACGAGTAATCTGAACCTAAGCCATAAAGGTTAATACCAACACCTTGTACTGTGCCTGGAAACAAATAGGCAGCCAATGAAGAGATTTTAAGACTGCTGTTATGTGGCCACCTCTAGATTTTCTGGTGACCAGTCTGGCTCCAATATTCTGAACCAATTGAAGTTTCCGAACTTGGCACAAGGGTAGCCCCATGTAGAGCATGTTGCAGAAGTCAAGGCATGATGTTACCGTTGCGTTTACAACTGTTTCTAGGTACCACGGCTCCAGGTAGGGTCACAGCTGACTTATCAACCAAAGCTGATAACAAGCACTCCTGGCTGTCACATCTATCTGAGCTGACAACTGAACGGACGAGTCCAGGAGTACTCCCAAGTAGGGATGTAAAGAATATTCTCCAAAATTCGAAAATTAGGAGAAATATGCCTAATTCGACAATTTCGATAACATTTTAGAGAGAAGAAATTCTGAGCAGTTCTCTATCAATGAGTAAGAATTTTGATTGTTAGTCATTTAAAAAGGAAAGGGAGAGACAAAACTTTCAGCTGACTCTTGGATGGCCAGCATTTGCATATTTTGTGTAAGAAAAGCTACCATTCATCCTGGAGGCTATTTCTTTTATTAGGGTGATTCTCACTCCAACTTTGCTCATTCACAGCTTTGGTTTGAAAAACAAAAGAGAACAAAAGGTGAGGCCTTCTACCCTTTATGCCATGCTCTGACATTCAAATTCTTACAGAAGACAAGAAATTCAAGTCTCAAAACTTACCAGGCCAGGAAAGGTCTTGTAAGCTGCTCTGATAGCCTTTTGGCTGAAGAGCTGGGCATAAATTATTATTATTATTTCACTTGCTCTCAGCTTCAACTCCAACTCTGCACCTCTCCCATGGTGATAATAATAATAATAATAATAATAATAATAATAATAATAATAATAATTGGCAAGGAGAGTGCAGAATATCCATGAGTGAGAGTGACTTACCCAATGTCACCCTGTGGATTTACATGGCTGAGCTGGGATCAGGACTCTAGCCTCCCAGTTCACCCTAGAAATTCACTGGCTGACCTTGGGCAAGTCACATCCTCTCAGCTTCAACTCCAACCCCTAAGTATTCCTTTATGGTAGGTTTTATTCATGGCAGAATTCTTGCCATCACACCCTACTCTGCTCCTAATTGAGGATTCCTGCTTGGCAGAAGAGCATTGCCACTTGGCACCCGACCCCTCCCCTTCTCATCTGTGAGGGTCACACTATCTCAGCTTCAGGGGCATCCCATGGCAAAACTCCTCTTTATGCCAAGAAAACCCTCAGTTTGTCCTATCTTCCAGTGTCATCCTGATGTTGAACAGGGGTCAGACTACATGCCCTCTAGTATGCCATGTATTCCTATGTATTACTTCATAGCAGAAGGGGGTTGGACTGGATGGTCCTTGAGTCCCCTCAACTCTAGCATTTCTTGTTGGGGCTTCACAGTTTATTTTTTGAGATTGGGCTTCCCCCCCCCCCCCTTTTGTGTGTGTGCCTTCAGGGTTTTTAAGCATAGGAATGTTGTTTAAACCTCTGCCAAACTTCCTTTTGACATGGTAATTGAGTTTGAAATGCAAAGTAATTAGCGTAATTATTCGCCTTGTCTTTTATTGTCATTCAGAGAAATCTGTGAAAAATATTTCGCTGGCTGCTGAAAGGGAGAGAAGAAATCACCCTTTGAAAGGGGGATTTCTGGAACGAATATTTTTTTTTAAAAAGTTCTCCTCAAGCTCTCAATTAACGAGGAGAAAAAACATGGGTTTCTCCAATCACTACTCCCAAGCTGCGAACACAGTCCTTTAGGGGAAGTGTGACCCCATCCTGGAGCGGTTGATATATACCGGATTAGGGCCCCCTATTAATCCCCTAACCTGGATTAAGTTTTAGTCTATTTTAACTCATCCAATCTATTACCGCTTTAAGGCATTCATTCAGAGGAGAGATGCCATCCTTAGTAACTGCAGCAGTCCAAGTCATGGAGACATATATCTGGGTGTCATCAGCATACTGATAACTTCCTGCCCCCTGTCTCCGGATGATCTCCCCCAGCAGCTTCATGTAAATATTAAATAGCATTGGGGACAGAATGGTGCCTTGAGGAGCAACTATCCTCAAGCATCACCATCTGGAATCTGCCTGAGAGATAGGATCGGATCCACTGCTGTGCAATACCCCTAACTCCCAACTCTCCCCAAGAGTTCCAGAAGAATACCAAAAGCTGCTGAGGTCCAAGAGTATCAACAGGGTCACACTTCCCCTGTCGATACCAAGACGGAGATTATCAATAGAGAGAGCAAGTTGTCTTTTTCATACTACCAAAAAGCTTGTCCGTGTTCTCAGTACTCACAGACTCAAACTGATCCAGTATAATATTGTTCATGGAGTTGATGGACACCTCGCCTATCACTTCTGCTGTAATGCCAGTGTCCAAGTTGGGTCTTATCTGAGAGATTTTATCTGCAAAATGGTTGTTAAATGCATCACAGCAGGCTATAGTAGGTTCTAATAAGGGATTCTGGGCGGTGAGTAGCTGAGTTAGCTCCCTTACCACCCTGAACAGCTTTCACTATGAAGTGAAAGGGACAATAGCCAACAGTGATGGGATGATTCTTTCAAATGAAGCTATGTCTCGGCACACTTTCACATAGAGAAAAGACTGTGTGTTGCTGAAAGAAGATAAACCAAATTGAAATAGATTGATTGTGGCGTTTATGAGGACTCAGGACACTGCTAAGCACTTAAAGCCCTTGATCCCAAATAGCTGTCAACTGTTGCTTTAAAACAAACAGGGAGGGAATATAGCAACCTGCTCCTGTAAGACAGCTGTAAAAATCATAAGAAGGCTGAGAATATGGGACAAACTGTGGGATTACTCAAAGGGAAACAATGGGGTTTTAAAGTTAGTGCTTTAAGAAAGCAAACACCAAAAAAACAATAATTAATTCTGAAGATCTTGGGGTAGTTACTGGAGAAGCTGCACCAGTACATGAAGAGAATCATAAATAAAGAAGAATGCTTCTGCAACAACAACAACAAAGAGAACACCACCCAAGAATTCAAACAAAATCTTTTTGAGATACTAACATTTGTTGTTGATGGCTTCCCTTGCAGTGGGTTTGCCTTTGCTTTCCTCTGAGGCTGAGAGATTGTGACAGAGTAGCTTCCTATAGTTGCGTGTGGCTTTGAACTTTGGTCTCTGAAAGTTGTAGTCCAACACTTAAAACATTACACCATGCTGGCTCTGAAACTGCTTCATAGTTTTATTCTTCACCACAGCCCTACGATGGCTAAAATGGTACCAACTTTCTGTTGCTTGACTTCATTGGTATGTTTCTCTTTTCCTCAGCCCATTCCAAATTCCTCAAGCTCCTGAAGGTAAGTGTTACTGGTAACACCTTCTTCACTCTCCCTTTCTTTCTTCCATGTTACCTTAGTTTCAAAATGGGACAGGAGATGGCCTAGATGGGATGGGAAATTGTTATGCCAGTATTGCAAATCATTACAGACATAATGGACTAATTTCATTTCTGTGTTTATTTCCATAAATTCTATTGATACAGGAAACAAAGTTTGAGTATCCTGCAGTGAGCTATGGAGAAAGATCACTGTTCTTTAGTTGGCAGTGATTATTCAGAACTCAATAGCATTCTCAAAAAAAACAACGTGTGTGCAAACTGTGATCTCAGTCAAGGACTTGAACTATATTTGACTAATTTATACTGCTCAGGCACCAAGTGAGGTCCTCACAGCCTGCACTATGCCTTCTGTGTCAATGAGATTGCTGATAGTAAAAAACAAATTATATTTATCTTGACAAAGAATGGCCTTCAAGGGTTTGCCCTATCATCAGAAGTGAGAAAATGTAGCCATCATCATAATGTGATCATGTCAACATATTCCCACCAGAAGTATTTGTGCCACTAAAGCTGCATAGCCTTCAATAGTACAGATGTTTTAGATTTATAAATGGATTGTCTCAATAGATACATCCAAAAATTACAGTTCACTTCCCACTACAATTATATAGAAATATGGCAGTTATGTCCAAAGGGATAACTTCTGTCCTTCAATGGTTCCAAAAAAAAAAAAAAAGAAAGAAAGAAAGAAAGAAAAGGAAAGAAAAGAAAAGGTACATCACAATATGACCAAAATTCTGGTAGCATGATTTTTCATGACTGTACAAAAACGGGTGCCTCAGAACAAACTTTTTTCCCTATTAAAAAAAATAAGTGCTTCTGGTTCATTGACTGATATAAGCAATCAAGTAATTACAGTACAGTTAAATCCAGGTACTGCAAAATATCCAAAGATCTAATCTGGAATAAGATCATATCTATGATTCCAATATTTGATGCACAGTTATAGTTACACACCCCATTCCTGAACTCCATACTCCTCAGTATGTTTTGATCATGTGGATAATAAAAACATGTGTGTGCATATGATGCTAGCACTGGAAACCAAACTGATCCCCAAATTTATGTCATGCTACAGTGACAATGGAACTAGCCAAGCAATCTTTTGTGATAGCAGACACACCATCAAGGTCACATAACTGGGTCTAAGATTGGCAAGAACTGAGATAGTCAGCAATTCAAGGGCACAGCCTGCTTAGTTTACAAAATCAACAGCTGAAAGTTTTTATTCAAGCTTGTGGTCTAACCAGTGGTAACAATTGTATTAGCACCATGTAGAATGTTTGCCTGGATCTAATAGTTCACAAAGTCCCTTTAGAACTTGATCTCAACTGTCTTGTTTGTGTTACCTTGTTGTTCTATAGTGTACCAGTTCCCTGCTAATGGTACACAGTGGCCTGATTTGTGTTGGTTTGTTGGTGAGGGAATGTGGGGAAGATAAAAAGTAAATTATATTATCAAACTGCATAGGTAAAAAGAGGGGAGCCTTTTGGCAAGGGCAAAGTGAAGCACCATAGCATGATATCAAATGCTCTTGCTTATTCGGTTAATATTTGCAATCCCTTGTGTTAAGTATCTAATTCAGAGTCATAGTTCTGATGCAGCTCTGGACAATACCATCTATCCTTTAGAATACAAATTCAAATTAACTATTACATTGGCTTTACATTCCATCCAGTCCTACAATATAATATATTGGAGAGCTGAAAACTAGGATAAAATTCTAAATGTCTGTTTCACAAACATCCTACCGATCTTTCTGAGAATTTTCCTTGATGCTGAAGCTGTAGTAAATGAAAAACAATACTCACATCTACTTTCAAATCAAAGCAATATGAACTACTTCCCACTTACAATATTGAGATTTTTAATGAATTGCACATAGCCCACTCTGAACCTGTACTCAGGACAAGAGGTTGACATTAGAAAATAATATGGAGAAACAGCATGGTTTCCAATTGACAAAGGGGTCAGGCAAAGCTTCATATTATCACCCTGTTTATTCATCCTGTATACAGAAACTATTGTTTGCACAGCAAGCAGGCTTAAATTCAGAGGCAGGAGGAGTGAATATCAGGGGAAGAAAGATTAACAATTTTAGATATGCAGATGGCACAATACTACTAGCAGAAACCAACAAGGTTCTGGAGCAATTACTGAAGAAGGCTAAGGAGGAAAGCATCACAGTAGGCTTAATGCTGAATGTTAAGAAAACAAAAATAATGGCCATGGAAGATCTACAAGAATTCATTCTAGAGCATGAGAAAACTGAAATAGTGAAATAGTTCCCATACCTTGGATCAAATATTGACCAGAATGGAAACTGCAGTCAAGAAATCAGAAGATGACTAGGAATGGGAAGGGCAGCTATGAAAGAACTGGACAAGATCCTACATAATAAAGATATACAATTGGGCACTAAAGTAAAAGTCATCCAATCCATGGTATTCTCCATCACTATGTACAGATGTGAGAGCAGGACAGTGAAGAAAATGAACTCATTTGAGATGTGGTGATGGAAAAGAGTGCTGAGAATACTTTGGATAGCCAAGACAGACAGACAGGTTCTAGTGCAGATAAAGCCTGATCTCTCCCTGGAAGCCAAGTGACATAGGTTTAGAGTAGACCAGTGGCATACATGGCCTGAGTGGTGTGAGAGTGCGGCAACAAGATGCCACGGTCCCAAGGTTGACCACCACCACGGTCCTGAACAGGCTGTGAAAAGGATAGGTAAGAAATTGGTCATTTTGTGGTCAGTTTTGGGATGCATTTGGCGACCCCTGCACTGCCCTCAAGCAATCGGATGTGTGTCATGTGCATAACCACCCCCGGATCAACTGTGGCCCTTTTGGTAATCTGTTTGAGGCCTAAGTTGGAATTGTTGTATGTTGACCCATCATGAAAAGGCATAATTAATTATAAAAAGTCAATGTTGCTGGGAAGGGTAGAGTGCAGTAAAAAGAGAGGAAGACTACATGCCAGATGATTATACTTGATCAGGGAGGTCATGGGCCTCAGCCTGGAGAACCTCAGCAGGGCAGTTGAGGACAGGAAACTTGGAGATGTCTCACTCACAGGCTTGCTATGAGCAGATGTCAATTCAAGGGCAGCTAATAACAACAACAACATTGACTGCAACAGAAGCTGAAGAGATTTCAGTGAGCTAGCACTCATCAGGCTTTCTACTATGGAGCAAGAATACATCTTATCTGCTGAGTATGAGTTTGCAAGTTAAATCGATCTGTGGGGATTAATTAATAATATTGCAATGACATGGGCCAGAAAATAAAGTTTTAAATTCAATTGGCCTAATCATTCTTTATTATAGTACAATAGCTGGTAAAGTTTAGGCCCTAACGTTTGATGCTATACTCGTCTAATAAGATACAAAAATCAAGACACGCACAAGATAATCTCTTTATTAATGGCCAACAAGTAACAAAATAAGTAGCAAATACCTGGACTTTCAGGGTGAATGTACATCCAAAGAAAAGTAGCAAAGTTTGCAATTTTTCACAAATATGTGGATGTAATTTCAGTATTAAAACATACCTTTTTCATGACGCATGGGAATCTATGTATGGGATGAAGAAGTGTGAGGTCAGAATGGGAGGGGAGAATTCTATATGTTTTTACCATATTGCCTTCCCATTAGCCCAGTGGGAGATGCTAAACTTTATACATGTGTGGCGTATATCTTTAGCAGTGAGCTGGAAAAGCAAGTCAAGTTGTGCTCATCTGCAACAAATTTATTGGCAAGAGTGCATTTAGGGACTGAATGCATATAGAGCCTCTGGTTCACACTGTTAAATTAGCTGGGGAAGAATCAGCAGGAGAACAAGCAGAGGCAAACAGAAAAACTTATTGTAAAAGTAGAGGGGGAAACTTTTTTCTAAGTCCCATAACTCCAAAGCAACTTGTTTGATTAACTTCCAATTTGAAAAAAAAGTAGTATAAACAACAAAGCATTCCTTTTCTGGTCTGAGAACAGACATCAGAAACTTCAGACTCAAAGGATTTCTTTTTCTCCTCTCCCTGAAAATGTTAGATGCAGGTCCAAAATCAATCTTACAAAGGAAGCTGCATTTCCACCTTATTATGTTATCAATAGCAGTACCCCCACCTCTTGCTTTTAATTATTGTCTTAGATTTCAGCTGGACAGCATCTTCTAGACTATACAGCACAGTGGGTTTATGCCCACCAGTGGCTTATACTGCCTGATCAGGTGTCTACCTTTGTGTTAAGCTTCAGAATTCTTTTATTAATTTTGTTCCTTATTCCCCCCTTCAAAAAAAAGTGGGGGCAGTAATGCTCTGTCTAAGTCACAGATACTGGCAGCTCACTGTGCATTTTATTTTCTCTCCTGCTAGACACTTATTTCATGGCAACAGAGAAAAGGAGCAAGATTAATTCGTGAGAGATTAAAGACACAACCAGACATTTCTAGCACAAAGATAGTACACCCACAAGTTTTTTTTTAAAAGGAGATAAGCAAAAAACAAACAAACAAAAACCCAAACCCTATTACTTCCTTCACTTGATTTACTGAAATATATCCAAGATAATGTTTTATTTTCCATGGAGTTCTCATGCATGCATGTTCTGCTTTAAAGTCAGTGGGACCATTTTATATCTTCTACAAACAGTCCTACATTAGTTGCGATCAATATACATATACAGTTGTCCCTCCCTTTTCGTGGACTTGGAGTCCATGGTCTCGCTCTTCACAGGAGGGACAAGTGAGGAGGGGCAAAATGGTGGCCCCTGTGCCATTGTTTTCAGTGGGACTTGAATATTTGCAAGTAGCCATTTTCGCAGGGGAGGGGGTCCAGAACGGATCCCCTGCACATTGGGCTACTGTAGTGTTATACATATACAGTTTGTTGCTGTTGTGTGCCTTCAGATTGTATCTGACTTATGGAGATGCTAAGGTGATCCTATGGGGGTTTCTTTGCAAGATTTGTCCGTAGGAGTTTTACCATTGACTTCCTTTGAGACTGAGAGCATGTGACTTATCCAAGGCCTCCCAGTGGGTTTCATTACTGAGCTGGGAATTGAACCCCTGTTTCCAGAGTCATAAGTAGCACTATGTAACAAACGGATTTAGGCAGCTATTGCCTTTCTTGAGTCTCATTTACAAAAACTATTCAAGAGTCTTTATGATGAAGCCTAAACAATACAATACAGTTGTTTTCATGGCCTTTGAATCAACTCCTACTTATGGTAATCCTTTCATGAGGTCTTCTCAGCAAGTTTTAATCAGAAGTGATTTGGCATTGCCTTTCTCTAAAGCTGAAAGAGTGAGATTTCCTCAAGGTCACCCAGTGGATTATCAGGGCTGAGTGACAATTCCACGCTGTATCTCCCAGAGTACTTCTCCAACACTCAACCACTATACCATACTGTCTTGGAACAACAAATATTATAAAGTTGGACATCCATATCCATGGTTTCTTTATCCATGGATTCAACCATCCACAGCTTGAAAATATTTTTTATATAATTTCTTTTATTTCGCTTGTATAATGCATTTTACATAGCTTTCCTCTTCTTACTTGTTATCTTTTTACATTTGTTTTAACAGACAGCTTTAATAATCTTTGATTAAAGCAATAAAGAA
The DNA here is from genome assembly GCF_019175285.1 of Sceloporus undulatus. NCBI lineage: Eukaryota > Metazoa > Chordata > Lepidosauria > Squamata > Phrynosomatidae > Sceloporus > Sceloporus undulatus. Next base: position 78,529,468 of record NC_056522.1, on the reverse strand, counting down.
AATCTCTTGATTCCCCCCAAAAATAATATAATCTTAAATTATCCCAATTTTATACATAGCTACTACCAAATTCTCTAACATCTCCTTTTATATCATCATCTCTTTCTTGATTCCATAGTTGACTTCCCAGGTCTGTAACACTGGTAGCCATTCATCAGTTACCTTTTCCATTGGCCTGTTTCTTATCATACATGTTAATCTGTCCATTTCTCTCAACTCTTGTAACTTCAGCATCCATTCATCCCAACGTGGAGGTTCTTCTCTTTTCCATTTTTTTTTGCTAAGACAATTCTTGCTGCCGTTCCTAACTATAATAGAATTCTCCAACACTTTATATCTTGTAGTTTGTATATATGCTTTATTTTAACTGGGGTTAAGTACCATCTGTTTGATATCTTCACGCAGCTTTCTTTCAGATTTTGTGATGCTGTAAAGTTATGTGTTTCCCCCCATGCAATTTGCCAGTCCTGGTATTCTACTGGATGGCCTATATCCTGTGCCCATCGAATCATACTTTCCTTTGTAATATCAGGAAGTGGAGAGGGGAATTAGAGAGAGGGTGTGAGTGAGTAAGAGTGAGTAAGAAAGAAAAGAAAGAAGGACTTTATCCTATTATAGGGTGAAAAGAACAGACAGAAAGGGAACAGGTTGAGAATGCCTACTAGGAAAAAGAACTCACAAAGAGTACAGACAATGGCCAGTCCGCAGAGTGATTCTTCAGACATTCTTAATAGACAAACAGAAATAAGTACAATAATTCTTCAGGAATTAAGAGATTTTAAGACATCTTTTAAAGAGGAAATAAGAGAAGAACTGAAAGCAAATAGAAGAGAAATACAACAAGATGTACATAGAGAAATTGAGCTATTAGCAGGGAAAATTGATAAGATAAATAGTGACATAGAAGAAGTAAAGACAAGTGTAGAATCAGTAAATTCAAAAACAATTGAATTGGAAGGGAAAATAGAAGTCCTTGAGATAAACTAAAACAAAGTGAACAAACAATATTGTCTTTGGAAAATAAATATAGAATGAAATGTATTAAACTGAGAGGGGTACCAGAAGATTCAGAGGAGAAACTTTTCAAGAAAATCATCCCAGCAATAGCAAAATATTTAGATATAGCAGAGGATTATCTTGACTCTCAAATAGAGAAAATGTTTAGAATAAATTATAAAATAGCAAAAGAAAGAAAAATACCAAGAGATATTCTAATCTGTTTTACTAATATAAGAGTGAAGGATGAATTTATTCAGCAGAGCTATAAAGAAAAATTGATGATAGAGGGGAAATCAATAGAAGTCTATAAAGATTTATCCGGTCTGACTTTAAAGAAAAGACAGGATTACAGATTTCTAACTAATTTACTACAAAGGGATGATATCAACTACAAATGGGATAAAATTGAAGGTATAGTATTTTACAATCAGAAGAGACATATTATAAACACAGTGGAAAAGGCGGAAGAATTCTACAGGAAAATAAATTTAGAGAGAAAAAAAGGAAGATAAAGAAAAAGATCAAAACTTTAATTATAACAAAGAGTCAGAGAGAGACAATAAATATAAAGAACAAGAGAAAACAACACAGAGAAAGAAAGAAACAAGAGGGGTAAATCAAATACAGAAGTCAAGGAGATTTAGCAATTAAGGCAGAGAAATAGAATACAAATAATTAGCACAGCTTGAAAATATTTTAAAGACATATAAATTCAAAAAACAAACCTTGATTTTCCCGACCTTATATAAGGGACACCATTTCACTATGCCATTATATTATATTATATTTAATGGGACTTGATCATCCCTGCATATTGGTATCCACAGAGGGACACCAAAGACCAAAGTTTGGTAATTACGAGTCCTGGAACCAAACCCCAGCAGATACCAAGGACCCAGTGTAGAAATGAAATGAAATTGATGGAAATCCTAATCAACAGGAATCTAATTCAAAAAGAACATGCAATGCACTGAAACATACCTAAAACCTGAATTGAGAGAAACAGCTATGCTTCTGTTTCACATTTGAGCCTTTCAGTTACATAACTCGATTTTTATTCTTCCATCTTTAAACAATGCATTATTGTCTACCATCATCCCTTTGAAGGAGAATTGATAATACTGAGCAGATTACTCCTATGTGCCTTCGAAACCGTACACAGGTTTTTCAAAAAATATTTTTAAATTGTTCACCAATTCATACTGTATATTCTTCATTCTAGTATCATGAGCTTCCTAATAACACCTAGAGAATAACACAACTATTTTCAGCACCGGAAGCATATCATTTTTAAAAAGTATAAATCCATAAAACTGAGACTAAACTTCAGAATGATCTGATAAATCACACAATGGATATGAAAGGTCTTGTTGCACTAGTTTGTCTTTCAAAAGCCCAAATGACGTAAGAATTTAAATACCTTGTAGAGTACGGATAACATTCTAAAATACCTGTAAGGAGTACTTAAAGGTCATCAAGGCTGATTGCATTCTTTTGAGCATCATAAAATCCAGCCAAGTGTGAATTATTATTATCGATCAAATTATGAATGATTCATGGCATATTTTTCATTAGGTGGTAATGTCTCCTTTACTATCAGTTTTATGACCAAAGTTCGTATTTTGCTCAATCCTTACAATTAAATGTGAAGATGTAAAGAAAGTATTTCATTTGCTCAATGTGTTTTACACCAAACCCACTCAAATGTCTCAAATTTAACAGCCCATTCAGAAGTACAAATAACACCTTGGGCAACAAAGTTCAGGGAAGAGAGCTCAAATGCCTCACCAAACTACAAATCATAAGATTCATAGCATCCAGTCCTGACAGTTACACATGGGAGGATACAGCTGTAAGTGTATCACCTGGAAGGGCCTTTATTTGTGGAATGAAAGAGAGGCGAAATAAAAATGGATCTCTATATGTCCTTTTTGTCCCAGTTTAGTAAGTGGATGCAATAATTCTAGCATTCCAAGAAGATGATACTAGGTACTGTGAGGAGTCATATGCCATGCCTCCACCCCACCCAAAGCCAGATTTTTTTTACTCTAATTTACAGGAATTCTTGGACAAAATGAAGGGAGGAGGATTACAAGGAGAATAGGGAAAAGAAGACGCAGTGTACAGGGTCTTAGGTTCCCCCTGTAACTACTACAAGGAGAGGGAGGACAGAAGGAGAATGAGTACATGTAAGATATTCACCATCGGCACAAAAAAAAGGGGGGGAGGGCAAACAGAATTAAGGGGACAAAGTAAACTTTTCACAACTGTTTTCTACTTCTGCTTGTAATTGCAAATCCAACTTCCAACCTGTCTTGGGGGAACTTTCCTAACTCTACTTCTAATGGGCAGGATGGTTACAAAGTATGTGTAACCACTTTTCTTTTTGCTATCCAGTTCCATTTCTCATCCTTCTGTCTCATCCAATACATGTCTTTATAGTTCATAGACATTCTAATCAAACATCTTTTCATGTTTTTTAAAAGATAGCCAGTTCTAAGTGTTCCCTTTGAGACTCTATAGCTGCCAAATACAGATGGAGTGCGGAGAGTGCAATTTAGCACCATGCCAGAAATAAGTTTACCAGATTTGGCTGAGGTTTTATTCACCCATACATACAGTTATCCCTATAATGAAGTACATGAGGCAATTAAATTTCCCCTGGGCATGTGCCTTGAGCCAACCCTGCTGATTGTCAACAGCTATAGATGCTTGTCAATAAAAAAAACCTGGGCTCAATGCATTTGAGATTCCTGCTTTGGTGCCCAGACCTTCTGCTCTCTGGTGCCAGACACAAATTTTAGCTCATCATGAGTTTCTGGATATAACTCCTGGCACATGAGACACTGCTGAGTGTTTGTTTGCCAAAGATAAGGAGAGTGTGTCCAGATGAACTTTCTTCTTCCCCATGTATTCATTTGTTGATTGGAGTTTGATTTGTTGTTTTTTTCAAGGGCAAAGAAAATGGACATTTAAAAAAATAGAGAATGACCAACATTCTCTCTCTCTCTCTCTCTCTCTCTCTCTCTCTCTCTCACACACACACACACACACACACACACACACACACACTCAGATATTGTTTCATGCTTTCTATAATCTCTCCTCCACAAGCATGTTTCTCCTCCCCAACTGATGCTTTCCTGCGTTGAAAAAGAGGAAAACAGCTCATATTAGGTATTGGCACTTGAGCTTACGAACAGTTTTGGCTCTGTGGCCTGGAGAGATAACATGTAAGGATTTTGTCCATGTGCCGCCACCATAAAACACTTGCTAGGGCGTGGAATATCAGACCAAGTCAGCAAAGAAGTGACTTTGGCAACAGATGGCCTGAACATGTCATGTAATAAGATATGATCCCTATAAAAATTCCCAGTGGTTAGGTGTGCTGTCTGGTCTGAATCATAAAGGAACTTAGGTTGCTGCCATCCTCCACTGCCAGCTGACCTGTGCCTTTTCATGCCATTGCATGCTGATCAGTTTTGCCTTTCTTCCAAGGCCTTGCGCTTCTTGAGCTGGCAAACTAGCATCCCATAACATGGAACAATCCTATTCACAGTTAACCCTGTGCAGTAAGTCTCAGCTTCCCTTTGGACATACATGCAAAGAGTTGCACTGCCAGTTATAAAAAGAATATAGGTAACAGAAGCCCTTACATTACTAATATTTAGGAATAATTCAAGATTATGGCCTGTTACAGACAGGCCAAAATAAAGCTGCTTCGAGTCACTTTGGAGGTATGGTATTTCAATGATGCATGAGTTCTAAGAGTTTGGAAGCTACACCAAAGCTGCACTCCAATCCTTAGGACTGGAGCGTGGCTTTGGTGCGGCTTTTGGACTCTTAGGACGCATGCATCATTGAAATACCATACCTCCAAAGTGACTCGAAGCAGCTTTATTTTGGCCTGTCTGTAACAGGCCTATGTTCAGGAAGATTATGTGGCAGCTTTCCAAAAATGCAAAAATAAATAAATAAATCTTAAGCAATGCAACTGAAAAAGCTTAAAGGTGGCAATACTGATGCCCTCAGTGCCTGGTATTTATTTATTTATTTATTTGAAAAAAAATAATGTGGTTGCTAGTCACATTTGTCAAAGTCATATGTAATTAGGCTAGAAATGCTAACTGCCATTACTTGACATTAGGGAGTCTAATTTTAATCTTCCAAGATAAACATACATCTTTGAATGCCTTCTGATTTATGTGAAAATTTAGCTTGACAATAAATAAAATAAAAAGAGGGAGAGGCAGTGGCTTTAAGCCCATCTGTATTCAGAGAACCATAGAACTGTACACCTGGAAGAGACTCCAAGGACCATCTAGTCTATCTGTGCAGAAAACACTGAGTCAATGAGATTTCACCAGTGTAAGAGAATAATACACTGCCGCCTTCATTTTTTGGCTCTGATTTAAGCCACAACTGGGTCAAACTGTACCAGAAGCAAATTATTTCAAAAGCAGTATTATGTTCATTAAGTTAAGAAAATGAATATGAAAAGGGAAGGAAAGCTTCAGCCTACAGGCCAAATTTGCCCCCACTGGGCCATAAAATTTATCTTCAATTAGACATAAAGAGCTATTTAAAGCTGGGAAAGTTTTGCCATGAGAGATGCTTCCGTTTGCCATCCTGGAAGGTCTTTCTATAGAAAGGGGTTCTTGTTTGCAGACTGTCAGGATTTTTGTATGGAACAAGAACACTGGTTTGCTATTACAGAGGTTTCTGAATGTTTGAAAGGTGCAGGGGTGGCCAGTGGATCCACTGCTTCAAAAGCAGTAAAACCACTCTGGATTTGACTGCTGCTCCTTTGGCTCCTATGGGAGAAGCAACAGTAAAATCCAAATTAGATTCATACACATACATGTATACCAATGCCAGCTGATCCACTGGCCACTTTGAGCTGTTGCACTAGAACAAACTGGTAAGATTTACATTGGGCCCTGCCTACTTTGCTTGGCTCTGCCCCATTCCTTTCGCCCCACTCACTTTTGAAAAGTCTCTAACATCCTTCTCAAACTGGAATTTGATGTCTAAGACAAAAGGATTCTCCCAGGTCCATAGCTAGGCTGGGGCAACCGGGCCACTGTCCCGGGGCCCCAAACAGCAGTGCACCAAGAGGGCACCCACGGTGCACAGTAGGACTCAGGAGCATGCAAACTTTCCACCCCACTGAGGGCCCCAGGGTCCCTAAAGGCCTAGCTACGGGCCTAGATTCCCTATGCCCAGTGTATGAAAATATAACTTCAGAGATTCACAGATATACGGCAGCCTTCTTTTCCCCTTTCAGCTGCCAGGCTAGTCCTGCCATTTGGCAGGGTGGCACAACCTGCCTCAGATACCAATCTTAATGGGCCTGAGGACTGGTGTCTAAATGGTGCAGCAAGACCTTTTAAAGCAAGGTAGGAAACCTCTTTTGCCTAGAGTGTCAAATTCAGTTTGTACTGTAACTGGCTTTACCTTATGTTTTTCTTTCCCTTCTCTTTTCTGCTCTGGTCTCCATCCTGATTCTTAGGTTGTGTCTGCTGCCTCAACGTGACTTTTGAGTCCTGCGTCCTTCCCACAATCTCTTCTGTCTTAGTCAGCTCAGCTGTGGTTCATCCCTGTGAGGACTGTGTTGCTCAGATAAAAATCAGATGCCAATGTGATTTGTGAAATCAACTGCTATAGCAATCCTCACCTCAGACCTCTTTGTCCCTTTCCTTAGAGGATAGTATGTATGTATTATGGTATTTATACCCCACTCTTTAGCCCTAAAGGCTATCAGAGCGGCTTACAATTATTATTTTTAATTAGACGGTCCCCTGCCCTAGGGCTTACTACAGCTCCTATGTATACAAAGAGGTTTAAATTCAAGAATAAGGCATGGTGTAATAACTAGTGATATCAGCTGTAAAGTCCTGCTTTTCATCTATGGGGAAATAAATTTCCCCATTTGATTCATGGGGAAACAAAACACATTTCCCTAATCAGGCCTTTTCATCTTCCGGGTTGCTGTAAATCAAAAAATGACTTGGAGACACACAGCAACAACAAATGGTATCACTACTGCTTGCAGTGGTGATGGGCTTTGAGAAGAAAAGGTATTCCAGAAACACTGTGCCCCTCTGGACATTTAGAACATGTTTTATTACAGAAAGTGTTCTAGAGACATCAGGTAAATGTCTATGCATAGGATATGAAAGGGGTGACCAGTGTGGTGTAGTGGTTTGACTGTTGGACTTTATCACATGGTGTCTTACCATCTCTGAAACATAGCTAAATCATCCATAAAGTGTGAGGGTGTGATCACCAGTCACGCTTTTCCCCATGATTAAATAGTCATGGAGGCATCTTGTCATTAAAGCATTTGTGGAGCAGCCATTTCTCTGCATAATGTAAGTTCCCATTATGCAGAAAAATGTCTGCTCCACAAACGCTTTAATGATGGGACGCCTCCATGATGATTTAATCACGGAGAAAAAGCACAACCGGTGGTCACACCCTCACACTTTATGGATGATTTAGTGACATTTCAGAGACAGTAAGGCTCCATGTGATAATCTCCTATGACTCTGGAGACCAGGGCTTAAATCTCCACTCAAACATAAAAACTCACTGGGTGACCGTGGACAAGTCATACTCTCTCAGCCTCAGAGGATAATGATGATGATGATGATGATGATGATGATGATGATGATGATGATGATGATGATGATGATGATGATGATAATAGGATTTATTTTTATGCTGCCCAATCACTGGGAATCCGGGCAGCTTACAACAGAGGGGATAATAGATGGTTCCCTGCCCTCAGGCTTACAATCTAAAAAGACACGAGACAAAAGGTGAAGGGAAGGGTGGGGGGAAGGGGAATGACAATGACAAAGGATGGCAATGACAAACACCCTCTGAAGAAACTTGCCAACAAAACCCTATGATAGCTTCACCTTAGGGTTGCCATAAGTCAAAAATGATTTGGAGACACACAACAACAACAGAATACGGAACAGTGCCTTATAGACTCACCTAGTAACCTATAGTATATTATCTGCTGTGGTTCTTCAGAGAATGTGACTCCTTTGAGTATAAGAAGATAAAAGCAATTCAAATAAGGCTAGTATAGCCTTGTGGCATTTTAAAGACTAACAGCTTTATTACGGAATAAGCTTTTCTGAACTACAGTCAACATGAAAGCTTACGTCATGATTACACTGCTCATCTTTGACTCTGCTGTTTTGTCTCAACACACTAACCTGGCTATTCTTCTTGACATTGTTACAAATAAAACACAAAATACCACTGCTAGGTTTACTTGGGGAGCGGGAAACAGAACAAAACCAGGAAACTTTGTTTTAAGTGCCACTTACAATCATTATTGTTATTAGTTCTAATTAGGACTGTCAACTAATTAGACATTTTTCAGTTGATTAATCATCTGGTTTTTAATCAATTAAATTTAAATAAATTACTATATTTTTGTTGTCTGGAGGATTTGTTTGTCTGTACTTTGTTTCTTAACCTCCACATAATGAACCGGTCAATTATTTTATAATACACTGTGGCATATTTCACTCCTTTCATAGAAATGGCAAAAAAAAATAAGTAATTGCTATTCCATTCCAAACATCTCTTAGATGTGAAATACTGAGCAAATGTGAAGATGCTCCACATGCTCCACAACTAGAACATATGGAATCTTGAAAGTGTCCATGCCAAAGTACCTTAGCAACACAACTACCAATTCTTCTATATCATAAGAACACCCCAGCTGGATCAGACCAAAAGTTTATCGAATCCAACATTCTGCTCACAAAGGGACCACCTGAGGCAGGAAAACTACCAGTAGGACTCAAGTGTAAATATATTATCTATCTCATGTTTCCCAGTGTGCATGTTATCTTAGCTTATTTCATTCTTACATATGAGAAGGAAGAATTTCAAATATTTTCTCCCCGCTAGTTGAGATTATGCACATTTGTCAACCCTTTATTTGTCAACCCTCCACCCTTTATTCCAGGTCTTTTTGGTGAAATTTTGTTTGCACATAAATCTTTGTATTTTGTGTGAGAAATACAATGTTTACCCATCAGTGAATACTGCATGCAAATGTTTACCCATCAGATAACACTGTATGCAGATAAGTCCCAGAATTTTAATAGCAAAAAATATTTAAAACTCTTGTAGCTTGTCAAGATGTGGTAAGAAATTCTTTCTCATCAAGGATGAGAACATTTGAATTCCAGTTCCCAGCACATGATGTGCAGAGGCATACTGCCACTAATACCGGAGGTGATAGCACACTGATGTGTGATGTGAAGATATTTTTCTGAATAGTCGAGTATTTTGCAATGATTTAAAAATATTTGCAGTAAATGTTGACTTGGTCTTTAGAGGTTGATCATCCCAAATGACAGACTGGCAGCTGCACAAAATTGTTGCACTTGCTTCACTCTCTCCACCAGTAGGATGGCAGCAACAAAACCGCAACAACACCTTGCATCTGTAATATATTTAGCATTAAAAATATGAGGAATTTTTTTTGCCAGTGTACTGGACTGCGGCCAGCACACACAGACACACATCAATAAGAATGGCTTAGCACAGCAAGTGGAAACAGAACACAGACCTTGCAAGGAGTAAATGTGAGAGTAGTCCAAGAAGCCAAGCCGAAGTCAGGATACCAGAGGTCAGAGCAGTCCAAAAACTAATCCAAAGTCAGGATACCGGGAGTCAGAGTAGTCAAATCAGTCCAGGGTCAAAGCAGCCAGAAGATAACAAAGGTCCAGCCCGTTCCAAGGTCAAAGCAACAAGGAGTCAAGATACAAGGAGCCAGTGCCAGCAGCAATCACACCAAAGGATCGTGCAATAAACTCTGGCACTGAGTTGGGGCCTCTCTACAGATTAAATAAGAGAAACTCTCCCCCATGCCACCTGAGGCTGGTTTGCTAATTGCCTCTCTGCAGTCCTCCTGGATCTGCACCTGCAAGCACTCTCAGCCCTTCTCTGTTTGTAAGTAGGCACATCCAGGCAAGCTTCCTCCCCAGAATCACCACTAGGCTGTTGCACCACAGGAGGCATCTCACTAGCACTGGGACCTGGCAGAGCAGGATTATCACCTGGTGTAGCCTCAATTAGCTCTTGCTCTGGAGGAGGCTCATCCTCCGAGAGCTGATCTTGGCTGGCCATGACAGCCAGGGCTTTATGGGGAAGATATTCCAAAAGTATTCTTTATCACGAACAGAAAATAGTGGTGGTGATCATGGCAATGGAGGGGTTACTGCATGGATGCATTTATTATATTATTATATTTTATATTTATTTATATCCGACTTTCCCCTCAAATTTGGGACACAAAGCGGATTACAAATTAAAAAGCAATACAATTAAAACACACAGAAGTGTGCATTAAAATATAATTGCTTCTGCCATATAACACTGAGCTGGAGATCTTCGGTGGTCCTCCCAGTTTTGCTATAGCTAAATCCAGAGGTATGTACACATTTTGTGTACATACCTTCTTCAGACTCATGGATGAACTATGCTGCTATCGCCACCTTTGCAGCAATCTAGCCATTTTTCTTCTCACTCCTACAGAAAAAAGTCCAAGCTCAAGAAAGAAGACCATTTACATGCATTTAAACCAGGGGTAGGAAATGTATGGCCCAACTTTTGTGGCCCTTGAAGCCTCCACTATTCCCCCAACTGCCCCCCCCCTTTTTTGAAATTTTGGTGTGATTTTTAGGCAATTTTAGTGTTAACCCATACAGAAAATCCCCCTTCAAATATATCAAACACTGTGAAAATACCCCCACCCCTACAAGCATGGCAGAACAACATACTATCCCCAAATACCTCAACTTTCCCCTGCAGTCCCTCGCAAAATGGCAACAGGAACTGACAAGAAACTGAGATTTTGAGAGTCACTGTAAAGGAAAATGGAGATATTTATATTTGCTGGGGGGGGGGCAGTGACTTGAGGGGATTTGGGAAGAAAATCGCCTTTTAGCCCTCAAACTCTGTCCTTTATTTCAACAGAGAAATCTTGTCTGTTAAAAATGTATGGGCACCGAAAGCACAGGGATTAATGTATTAAACTCAGATTGTCTACTGCAGGAGAGTTGGAGGGGTTCACCATCCCACCTCACCACCTCACCACTGAACACACACAGCTCCCAAAACACCCACCAAAAGTTCCAAGAGTATAAATACGAAGTCTGGTGTTTTCATTAGGGGTAGACCCTGAAATGGTCTATTTGGAAGACAGGATAGAAGAATCATTGGATTTTCAGGATTCCAATCCCCTTGACGGCTCCAAAATGGCTCTAGGCAAGGACCAAGTTGGCATACAGGACTTTCTTCTTAACTGTAACAACTGAAGCAGTAGCATCATTAAAGGGATTGTGTGTGTGTGTGTGTGTGTGTATGGACTGCACTGGGTGACACCACTGAAGGGGGTGACACCACTGAAGGGGGGTGACACTCGGCAAGCATCTTCCACCTCCCTGCCATGTGCCCAAGGGAGAGGGCCTAGCTCCCCCCAGTTCCCGCCCTGCACATCTTAATTTAAAGCCACACAGGTCAGGGAGGAAAAAGGCCTTGTGCCCCTCCATCCCTGCCTCATGCAGTTTACTCTCAAGTAAAGCCACATAGGGCAGGGAGTTGGGACAGGGCCCTTTTGACTCCCCCCCCCCACACACACACACAATAATGAGTAATGTTATTGTAACAGCTACATTGACTTATAGTTATTCTGCAATATTGTTCATGCTGTTTTGACTTGCTATTTTATCTAGTACGTTTGCTTCTTCACTTGTCTAATTATGCTTTCATTAGCAAGTTAAATAACATGTTACTTAAGCATTTAATTTTCAGTTATGTAAGTCTGCAATTTACAGGGGGAAAGTGCATGTATCTTGTCATTTTGGATTCTTTATTTGTCCTCAAAGCAATATCTCCCCAGGGCAGCACAGGGACTGAGGGGAGCTAGGCCCTCTCCCTCGGGCGCATTCTGTGGTGTCACCCGGTGCAGTCCACTTCCCCACAACCCCGCTACTGATGCTACTGCCTCAATAGTTTAAATTAAGAAAAAAGTATGTCAGGTGCAGGACGCTGCTGAATTGAGGGGAATATTTTTTTTAAAAAAATGGGGGGGGGGAATAGTCACAGAACTATTTGCTGTCATGTGCTGTGCTACCTCCTGCCTTCAGTGATGGAGGTTGGCTAGGCTTTGAAGGTGGCTGGATAATGCAACACTTCACTGCCCCTTCTGCAGTCCACTGAGGATTGCACCATTTAGGTGATTTCCTGTAATGTGTACTTGGGAGGAAGTTTAACTTTAAATAAAAAACATACATGGATTGCACTGTAAAGCCTACAGCCTAAGTTGTAAGATTAACATAAAAATATGTAACTTCCTTTGACTTTGGTGAATAGCAAAGGAGGGAACACACTGTTTTTGAGGAGATATTGCTTTGAGAACAAATAAAGAATTCAAAATGACAAGATGCAAATGCTTTTTCCTGTAAATTGCAGCCTTATATAACTGAAAATTAAATGCTTAAGTAACACGTTATCTAGCTGGCTAATGAAAGCATAATTGGACAAGTGAACAAGCAAACATATTAGATAAAATAGCAAGTTAATGTAGCTTTCACAATACCATTACCATTCATATAGCCATGTTTCCACTGTTCTTTATCTTCTTTATTTAAACAGCTACCATAGGAAATCTGGGTACAATTAACATCTCCACAAAAAACTATGCCTCTTCATATACAGAACAACATAGTTAAATCTGCAAATACTGGTTTGATTTTTCAAAATAAACATACATATTAGAATTATGGCACTGATTTATAATAAAATTACCTCTCATCCAGAATTGAAGAGCTGTATTGAACCATTCCCCAGTCAAACCGTTTGTGTTTTGGACAACACAGAATCCATTTACAAGTAGGCATTGAGCTGCGGAGTCAATTTGCCTTGCCCTCATCTTCAGTTCCCAAGTAAATTATTTTTCCATTCCAAAAGTTCTTTCCTCAGTAGCAAAAAGGAGGAATCGTAGATTGGTTAGCATCATTTTACAGTTTATGCCAAAAGAACACATGAAGAGTCACAAAATCATAGAATCGTAGAGTTGGAAGAGACCACAAGGGCCATCCAGTCCAACCCCCTGCCATGCAGGGACTCTCAATCAAAGCATCCCCGACAGATGGCCATCCAGCCTGTGTTCAAAGACTTCCAAGGAGGGAGACTCTACCTCACTCCAAGGAAGTGTGTTCCACTTTTGAACAGCCCTTACTGTCAGGAATTTCCTTCTAATGTTGAGGTGGAATCTCTTTTTCTGTAGCTTGCATCCATTGTTCTGGGTCCTGTTCTCTGGAGCAGCAGAAAACAAGCTAGCTCCCTCCTCAATATGACAGCCCTTCAAATATTTAAACAGGGCTATCATATCACCTCTTAACCTTCTCTTCTCCAGACTTAACATCCCAAGCTCTCTAAGTCATTCCTCATAGGGTACAGTTTCCAGGCCCTTCACAATTTTAGTCGCCCTCCTTTGGACATTCTCTAGTTTCTCAACATCATTTTCGAATTGTGGTGACCAGAACAGGGCACAGTATTCCAGGTGGGGAATGCTGGATCCAGTCATATTCCTACAGTGGCCTATAAGCAGGATATGAGTGCAATGACACTCGTCTGCTTGTGTTTCCCAATAGATTATGTTCAGCATCATTTGCCTCTGTTACTGGCAGTAATACATAGGCAGCATGACTAGTACTCAGTGAAATTTTTATCCTTCATAATTAGTCTAATCTTTTTTCTTTTCTTTTTTTTTAAAAATGCTGTCCTGGTTTATGGTCATCACCACCTCTTCTGAAAGCAAATAGTTAACGTATATGCTGTGTAAAGTATTGTTCAAATCCAGGACACACAAGTGGTTCCTTAGCAGTGCAATTGTCCATGGAACCCCCAGTCTGACACTAGGGAACACCTCATCTCTTCCCACCAGATTGGCCACTTATGTTCTCTTCCCAGTCCTATGAAATTACGCTGGCAGAATCTTCTGCTACACTAGTTCTCAGTAGGATTTAAGCTTTTGTCTACTCTTCATGTTAATCAGCATTTGTCCACATAAACCAAACAAGCCTGTTGGATTTGTAAAATGTTCTGGGGTTGTTGTTTTGTTTTTGTTTTTTACACTCATGTGATACAGGATGCAGTTTACATAGGAGATAATTTAATTCTGTCCATAATTTTGATGAACAAATTAGCAGAGGCTGGGTTTTTGTTAACTGGCTCTCCGCTGTTGGCTACAGGATGTCAGTATACACAACTTCCAGTTTTCACTGCTTCAAAGCAGTGACTCACATCTCAGTAGAGGGAAAGCCTATCTTACTTCATTAATGAATTACCAGAAAAGGTTTGTTTTTAGAAACACAACAAATGGTCAATCTTCTGTTCCATTCCACATCTTTAAAAATATTTTAGATGTTTTGATTTCTGTAGTAGATTAATCTTATGCCACTCTTTTATGTCTTAATAACTAATGTTATTGCTTTAAATTGTTTTAAATTGTTGAATTGATTATTTTTGGTTTTGTTGTTTTTGTTGGGTGCCTTCAAGTCATTTCCCATTTATGGTGACCCTAAAGCAAACCTATCATGGGGTTTTCTTGGTGAGATTTGTTCAGAGGTGGTTTGCCTTTGCCTTCCTTTGAGGATTTTTGTAGTTGGTGCTCTTAAAATCAGAGAAGAAGATGAAGTTTTAATGTTTTTAGCTAATATAAAAATAAACAAGTAAAAGGAGAAAGTGCCCAGAACTCATTCCAGAAAACATGGGACTACCACAAGGCAACAACCACTGAGTCAGAATCTCTGAAGGATTCACTACCTACACTGCTAAAGACCTCCAGATTTCCACCAGCAATCAATCCAACTAGATATAAATAAGCAGTCGAGGTTCCAGGCATGAGGACAAGGTCTTTAAACATCTTTAGCCACACCAGAGAACAAGACCTGGGATTGGTAGTCAGGTCTACAAAAAATGTGGACTCTAAAATTCAAAAGAGTAGCTTTTCATCTTTGGAAGTACACAAGTTCTGCAATCCCAGTGTGTTCTTACGTACTAGTGGTCTGCCATTGGGAAGGCTGATTTATAGGTAACTTCCATTTGACAGTCTATGGCTGATTACCTTGTGCATCAACCAGCCAAAGGACAGGCTGATTTATAGCTACCATTCCTTGTCCATCTATGCCCAGCTGTTCCCATTCATCCTAGGAATCTCCTTTCATCATTGTTAGCTCCCAATTGTAGTAGAAAGAATAAAAGCATCAACAAGGTAAACATAATAAGGTTGCCTTATTTGAGTCTCACCACTAGTTCATTTTGTCTGGTGTTGGTGCACTCTGATGAGTTACAGACCTCTTGGTGGAGGTCTTTCATGATTCCCAGCTGAGATTTTTTAACTAGAGTTGTCAAGGAGTCTAGAAACTTGCACATGCAAAGCATATGTTCATCCCCTCAACTTTAGCCCTTGCCCATGACGACCCATGTCATTCATCCTTTAGCTCCTTATTACAATTTCAGACAAAACTTTAGTAGAGAAAGTTGTATGGTGTTACAAGATTTTCCTCAGGAAAACAAAGCCTTTGTCTGCTATTGGCTCAGAAGATGTGGTGTCTTAGAATGTGGATGCAATAAAGGCAACTCACTAGAGCGGGGTATAAGTAAATAAATATTATTATATTACTAATGTATAACCAAAGCATCAAAGATGCTATGAAGTAGAAATAACTACTGCAAATAATATTTGCAGCCAATGTCCACAATTTGTAACCAAAAAGTAAACATGCATGGAGCACTACTAAAAGTAATTTTACAAATTCTGGCAGGAAAATCAAGATACATGGAACATTGTCTCAGAGCATATCTGTTATCTGTGGTTGAGACCCTTTCCTTCTGTTATTGTTAAAATGTGGATGTACATTCTTTACAATGACCGAACTTTAAAAGATGAAACCTGGACCATTTACTGGAAAGGAGGATTTAGAAGAGCTTAAACCATTCTTTCACCCCAGGTGAATACAAAACTACCATTCCAAAAAATAGTGTCAGGGAAGGAGAGTGGCATCTTAAATTCAGCTGAGGGGGACCTATATTGCCAGTCTGTCCATTAAAATATCTGTCTTCTCAGGGAGAAGATGGAAAAAATTATCATCTACCATAAATGGAACAAAGGCACAACTATTTTCACCAATCTACAAGGGATGATACTGAATTAACATAAATGAGATCAGAATCTTGATCACTCCAAATAGTATATTGTTATTATACACTTGTTTTTTAATGTAATTTCAATGAAGGCTAATTGTTGTTACCGGCATTTATAACAATTTACATATTGAATAGTCTCATTAATCCTTTAATATTTGTGTTGGCTAGGGATAATAGCTGAGAATCATAGTAAAATGTAATCCAAAATGAATTCCAGTTTTGTGCTTCTGCTATCTATAATTAAATGTGATAGCATTCTATGTGGCAAAACATGTAATTAAAAATGACTAAAATATTTTGCATTGGGAGAACTTACTTTTATCTGGACAGTATTTTCATGGACCATAACTGTGAAAATATTTAGATATTTGTGCAAGTCAAGTAATGGTTTGCAGAGGGAATAAACAATGAGAAGACATTACAGCAGAGCCATCTAGTGCTATCTACTCAGAGTTTCATTGAATTTGATGGGGTTTGTTTCCAGATAAAGAGACTCTAGGACTCCAGCCAAAAACAACCAATTGCTATCCCTATATAGTGGGGGGGGGGGGGGGCGTATTCAGTGAATCAAATATACAATTGAATACCATGTGAGGGGGCCTGAGCAGATGAGACTGTATTGGTTAGGATTATGAACACCTGCTATGCTTGGCCCAATGCCATTTTCAAAGTACACCGTTCCATTTGGGAGGCAAACGGGATTTTCAACATCCATATCACTGCTACTGCTTTACAATGGTGGTAGAATTCAAAGACATAGCTGTGTTAGTTTGGAAAATCAGTATGCAAAGGGATCTTGTAGCACCTTTGAGACTAACTGAAAGAAAAAAGTTGGTAGTGAAAGAAGTTTACATGCATCTGAGGAAATAGGCTCTACAAAAGCTCATGCTATCAACTTCTTTCTTTCAGTTAGTCTCAAAGGTGCTACAATATCCCTTTGCATATTCTTTTATAATGATATCATTGCTACAGCCTGTGATTCTGAAAGATATCATTCTGTGAGGAGAATCAGAGCCATGTCACTTATTCATCTTCACAATTCTGCTAGGACTAGACCTTATTCCAGAATAATCTCTTCCTTTTTTTAATCAAATTTCAGATAGTACCAAATTAGGAAGGATAGCTAATACCCTAGAGCAGTGATGGCGAACCTCTGGCACGCGTGCCAGAGGTGGCACTCAGAGCCCTCTCTGTGGGCACACATGCTGTCATCCTAGCACAGAGTTTGCCAGAGTTTCTTACTAGAAAGCCAGAGGGACGTGGCACTTTGCAATAAATAAATGGGGTCTGGGTTGCAGTTTGGGCACTCGGTCTGTAAAAGGTTCACCATCACTGCCCTAGAGGACAAGATTAGAATTCAACATGACCTTAACAGTTTAAAGAGTTGGGACAAAACTTACAAAATGAATTTAGCAGGGAGAAATGGAGAATACTACACTTAAATAGTAAAAATGAAATTCACTAATATAGGATGGGTGACACCTGGAATGACAACAATACATGTGAAAGGGATTTAATAGTCATAGTATACCACAAACTTAACATGAATAAACATGTGATGCATCAGCTAAAAAAGCCAATATGATCCTAGGCTGCATCAACCTCAGTGTGTCTAGATCAAGGGAAATAATAATGCCACTCTATTCTGCTTTGGTCAGACATTATCTGCAATGCCATGTCCAGTTCTGGGTCCACAATTCAAGAGGGATATTGACAAGCTTGGGGTGTGTCTAGAGGAGAGCACCATATGAGGAGTGGCTTAAGGACATGGATATGTTTAGCCTGGGGAAGAGTAGGTTAAGTGGAACATGATGGTCATGTTTAAATACTTGAATGGATGTTGCACTGAGGATGGAGCAAGCTTGTTTTCTGCTGCTCCAGAGACTAGGCCATGGAGCAATGGATTCAAGCTATAGGAAGAGAGACTCCACCTGAACATTAGGAAGAACATCCTGAAAGTAAGAACTGTTTGACAGTGGAATAAGTGCCTCAGAGTGTTGTGGAGTCACCTTCTTTGGAGGTTTTTAAACAGAGGCTGAATGGCCAACTGTTGGGAGAGCTTTGTTGGTGTATTCCTGTATGGCAGAGGTTTGACTGGATGACCCTTGTGGTCTCTTCTAACTCCATGATTCTCTGACTAGAAACATAGTTGGAAAGGACCACATCTGGTTCAACACAATGTTGATGCAGATTTCCACAGGTAATGTACCCCTGAGAAGCAGCCATGCAGTCTCTGCTATATTTTTTTAATAATATGTATTATAATTTCACATATAGAGAAAAACATATTCAAAATAGTTATATATCAACATAATAAACATCATAATAAGCACTTTTAACCATTTCCCCTCCTTGATCTTCTTTAAGCTTGTCTTTAGTATCCACTTTGTAGGTTTGGGTGTGTCATGTGATGTTCCATGTTGCTGTTGTTCTGTGGTGTTAGGGATTTCTACCCCTCCATTTGTGGATGTTTGTTCCTATGGATCTAATAGATGGACAAAAACCTCTTGGTTGGCATGGACCTTGTTCCAACCACTGTGTGTTTCAAAATTTGCACTCCTTGAAAACACCTGTCCACTGCCCAGGGAAAACCTGTATTTGTTCCTTGTGTAGCCCACAAATTTCAGCCTTCTCTATTTTGGCTGACCCTTGCACTTCAGAGCATTGGGAATGAGTGTATTTGCATACTGGCCAAATATCCTTAGGTATTTCGGACATGGTTCCTTGCCATACAACCTGTAGTAGGGTGTCTGATTTATGCTCAGACTACATAACTTATTTAGAATATGATGGGCACACAGTATTGCCTCACCCCACATGTTTGCAGGCGCTTCAGCATCCACCATCATGCAGTCTTTCATGGACTATAACAGCCCCATTCTATTTCTCCAGAGCTATGGGGGTTAGGGGGTTGTGTTGGATACCTTTCTTCCTCAACCACTGTTGGAATACATTACGCAGGAATTCCCCACCTCGATCTGACACAAAGCAAACCACCTTGTAGGGAAACTTTCTTTCCACCATTGCCACCCATTCTTTAAACTTGGAAAATGCTTCATCTTTTGACTTTAGCAAATACAGAAAAACATACTGGGTGAAATACACCACCAATACACACATGTATTTGGCCCTTTCCTCACTGTGCCTGAACAGTTTGACCAAATCTCCATGTACCACCTCAAAGAGGCTTGTTGGTCACTCTTCAGCTTGTTTAGCCACAGGAAAGGCTTTTACCGAAGGAAAAAAACTGTTTTACAGAGGTTTGCTTTTTGCTTTTCTCTGGGTGCTTTTTCAAAAAGCAAACAAACACACAAAACAGGCAGCCATTTGGCATTTGGTATCTGATATTTGGCTTGTTTTGGGTTTTATTTTTGAATGACCTTTATCTTTTCACTGAAGACAAAGAGTTTTGTGTGTTTTTCATTTCTATAGAAGTGCTGGGAAATAGCCTGCAGACATGCCTTACAACACAGAAACATTAAGCTTTGCAAAATTAGATGGCTCAAACTATCACACTTGGTCTGTTATGATACAGAGTTTTCTTGTCAGAGAAAGTTTGTGGGACTACGTTCAAAAATCACTGGCACAACTGTGAAGTATTGAACAACATCAAACTGATCAGAAGGCGAGAGCTACAATAATATTGTCTTTATCACCAGATAAACTAGTGAATGTGAAGAACACAGCTACAGCGCTAGAATGCTGGACAAGTCTGAAGAATGTTTATCAGAGAAATTCTTGTGTATCTAAGTTGATTTTAACCAAAAGACTGTACAATACCAAAATGAAAGTTGGTGGTGATATCAAAGATAATCTAGACAAAATCAGAACTCTATTTGTTGAGCTGGAAAACAGGAATGACCTTTCCAGTCTGTCCTGGGATATATTGGCATCTACCGGTCTAAACTGTGTTACACTGGGATATACTGGGCCCATAGCCAATTGTCAGCCAGTAATAATATTTGGGCAAGGCCAACTCCTGGCACAGTCTGGGTAAAAATCATCCAGCTACAGGCAAAAACAATGGCCTGTTACAGACAGGCCAATGTACACAGCCGAGTATAAAAACAACCACCACCACCACCCCAGCTATTGGTATTGGCAGTGCATTGACCACTTTTCAAACTTAAAAGGTAAACAATCACCGACAGTTGATTCATCCAAAGTTCCTGGAGGCTTTTATCTTTGATTATAATATATATACAGTATAATACAGCATACATATATATATATATATGACATAATCAATTCAAAGTCTGGTTAAGAACTCCAAACCTAGTTCACACACACAGCAATAAACACCACTGCTACTCAACCGACTGCACATCCCTACTGTCAACAGTCAACTGTCACCTATTGATCAAAATATTTTTCTGTTGAAAGACATATTCACCAACAAAATATAGTATTTATTAATTATCTTGCCTCATTTAACAACATAACACATGCAATATGTTTCTACTACAGAGCCACGCTCTCCACTTTTTAAATAATTTTGTTTCATTTCAGAATAGCTCTTTAAATTACTCCTAAAATAGATAAACATTATGCCATCACCAAAGTTTGTTAATAAACCATTTAGCAAAGTACAATGTCTGATAATTTCTCAAGATAATTCAGTAAAAAATTCCAATGAAATATGATCATGATTAAAAATTGTGATATCATTTTATTTGCAGTCATGTTAAAATGTAAATAGGTGTTCATATTTCCCTTAACTGTTTACAGGACACCAGAATTAAGCTGCCAGTAACACTTACTGATGTGATGGCTTAGCATTAAGATGTGACGATTGTAAGGTCGGCAGACAGCCAGTTCAAGACCCAGGCGTCACGTGACAGAGTGAGCTCACTAGTCCCAGCTTCTGCCAACTTAGCAGTTCGAAAGCATGTAAAAGTTCAAGTAGATAAATAGGTACTACTTTGGTAGGAAGGTAACAGTGTTCCATGCAATCATGATGGCCACATGACCATGGAGTTGTCTTTGACAATGCTGGCTCCCCCGGCTTAGTAATGTTGCTGCCTCATTAAACAACACTATAACTAAACCCCAATAACAAAGTACAACCATTGCCTTTGTGCCATTTAGGACAGGCTATGTGGTTCTTGACATAATTTAGACTCATTTCTATGCACAACTGCCACTGATTTAAAAGTAAATATTTACATGCCAATGTGTTCAAGACTGGCATGCTATCACAAGGGTGAACGGCAAAGATAATGATTTTGCAGGTTTAAAGATCACACTATACAGCTGAAAACCACCGCCTCTCTTCTGTTTGAGTACCTAGCTGTTTTGACTTGATGTAAATCTGATCCTGCCATTACTTATGGGTGTAGGAGAACAAATAAACATTCTGCTCCCACCACCAGTTGGCCCATTTATTGCCACAGTGAAAGTATAATTGTACTGTAAGCTATTTTTGTTTGCTCCTTCCATTACCATGTGTGGACAGCACACCCTGTTTGGCTACTGGCAGTCTATAAGCCAAAGAAGTAGCTTGTAAGATGAAGAAGGTGCTTGTAGGAGGACTGGCTGTTGACCTAGTTTTTCCTGGGGCACAAGTTAGGCTCCAGACAAAAGTACAGTACTCCTTCACACAGCACATAGGCAAAATTACAGAATTCACTGACACAGTGTCTCACACCAATTTTGGGAGTTTTAAAGAGATTAGATGGATTGTATAAGGAGAAGGCTATCAACAGCTTGCAACCATCATCAAAAGAGGTAAGCCTCTGAATAACAAACTTTGGAGACTGTAAGCATCAGGTTAGCCACAATGAGAACAAAATGCTCTCATTATGAACCTGTGATCAGATCCAGCTCAGCTCTTCTGTTCTAATACGAGATATAATAATAATAATAATAATAATAATAATAATAATAATAAAAAAATAATTTTATTTATATCCCGCCCTTCCCAAGATCAGGGCGGCTTACAACATGGTTAAAAACAATGGTGCCATAAACAATATAAAAATACAATTACACAGGCTAACCATACATCAATAAAGACAGTCAATAAAACTAATAAAATTAAAAGCCCCTTAGCCCAACCTCTTGGCCACGGAAGAGGAGGGAGGCCCACAGGATTTTTAATCGGGGAATGCCTGTTGGAACAGGAAGGTTTTTAAGTCCTTCCTGAATTGGGCCAGGGTGGTAGTCGAGCGGAGCTCGGTGGGCAGCGTATTCCAAAGGGCTGGGGCAGCCGTGGAGAATGTCCTCCGTGTGGTTGAGGATAACCTAGCCCCAGGCACCTTCAGTAATTGCTGCCCAGACGTTCTGAGGGTGCGAGGCGGAATGTATGGGGAGAGGCGGTCCTTTAGGTATCCTGGGCCCAAGCCATTTAGGGCTTTATAGGTAATCACCAACACCTTATATTGAGCCCGGAAGCGAATGGGCAGCCAATGGAGATCTTTCAAAACCGGTGTTATATGGCTGGTCCTGGAAACGCCAGTGACCAGCCGGGCTGCCATATTCTGCACCATTTGCAGCTTCCGAGTTTGGTATAAGGGTTGCCCCATGTAGAGTACATTGCAGAAGTCCAGTCTCGAAGTTACCAGAGCATGTACAACAGTTTCTAGGTCCCTCTGGGCCAGGTATGGGCGCAGCTGGCGAATAAGCCGAAGCTGATGACAGGTGCTCTTGACCATCGCATTCACCTGAGCAGTCAGATGGAGCGACGAATCAAGAAGCACCCCCAGACTGCGCACGGAGTCCTTCACAGGGAGCGTGACCCCGTTCAGGACAGGTGGAACCACCGCCATTCTGACATAAAGTGTCAGAATTGTGTATCCCTTTAGATGTCATTGGAACCGACCCCAGTATTCCTCACCTTGCAGTCTAATATCTGGATGGCAATTGTGTGTAAAAACAGCTTTGAATATAACCAAAAATTCTACAAGAGGACATTTGAGATTTTTATTTTTATTTTTAAGTGCAAACTTCTAAGCACTAATGTAGAAATCTTGCCTACTGACTATTGAAACCAACACTAGACACTTACCTGGAATTCAAAAGATACGCAAGAGTTGCTATGTTGGACAATGCAATTTAAAAAAACAAAACAAAACATGAGGGCATTAGACAATGGCTGATAAATAATATTCTACTTTTGGCTAAGCAGAACTAGAAGATTAGGCAGAATAATGTCATTGGGCTTCAAGTCAAGAAAATAAACCAACTCACTAAGTTTTCCCTTGTATAGATAGTGACACATTACCAGAACAATTGTTTGCTTTTATCTTTCTCAACTGCAATGAATAAACAAGTAAATAATTTTTAAAAGCCCACACAAGTAGGCAATTGGCAATGGACATTCATAACGACAGAAATGAAAAACTGGCATTGTTGGTCTTACTTTATTTTAAAAACGTTGTGTTTTTGTCTACCATTCTTACATTCCCAAGTTACTAACCCTCCACCATTCTGATTGAATTGTTCCTTGTCAGCTGATGCTTTGAGTATTTTCTTCTCTCCCACATTCACTGCCATGGATACTTCAGCAGCCACCACTGACAGAAATGATTGATGGATCAGTCTACATTATGCATCCTGTGGACCTCCCCAAGGTCCCGGCACATCAATTCTTCTTGATTGCTGGTATTCATTATGTATAATGATTATCCTGTGCATTACATTTAGCTGCATGAAAAGATTTCTGCCTGAATTAGGAAATGAGATGCTCTTGTGTGCTCAACAATTGAAGGGTTTTCCCACAGCTTGTACTACACCTTAACACTAAACCATTGCCCAGCATGCTTTCAAACAGTTCAGAAGAGTGCCTGCCATGTAGCAGGATAAAATATTTTGACACAGAACTCAACCCAAAATACTCTGGCTGGAATGAGAAACCACCACAACTGGGAGAAATGTGATTACATTTTATACAGCCAGTATTTATTTATACATAACTGCATGGTAGGCACAATATACAAAACAGATTTATCAGTATCCTGAGCAGGGCAGTCTTATTGGTAGGTGGTGGTAGGAACATTTTAGCCAAATACTTTCAGGTTCATGCTAGCAGGGTAGAAGGGAAGAAAGAGGACACCTGTTTTTTCCCTGCAACTCCTTACATACTTATTAATTCCAATGGAAGGGCCTTCTACCCCATTCTAAGGCTGTGTTGTGAGCACAGGAGGGATTTAGATTCTGCAGATACACCTCTCTCCCCTTATTTGCAAAAAAAAAAAAAAAAAAAAAAGTGGTCTCCTTTGTGTGCTCTCTAACCCTAAAGTTCTGATGTTAGAGTAGCACCAGCTATAGATCTTTCTGTAGCTTCATGGCAGGAATATATTTCTTCACTGATTTTCTTCTCAAAGGAAGCTATAAACATTTTAACCAACTTTCTTCCCACTGTGATGAAATTTTCAAAACCCACTCAATTTTTCGAAAGCCTATTTGCAATTCAGGACTCACTCAACACAAAATATTGCAGGAAAACAGGATTTTTTTTTTAAAAAAATATTTATTTATTTATTTTGCAGAGGCAACAGCATTTTCTGCACAGAGAACAATATTGCTGCAAAAAATGCTGCTTCCTTCACAGAAAATGCTGTTTCTGTGCAAACCTACCACATGCCAGTTTTGCACAGAATAAGTCCCAAACTGCAAAGGTTCTGGTCAGTCTAAGGTTCTTCTCATCATGGTTTGCTAACACTTGAAAACATATTTTTGACCATTAAAAATATTATTCCTACTACATGGAAGAAGCTTGTGAAGTTGAAGCTCTCTCCACTTTTGGTATAATCTCTGAGAGGGGATCTCTCTTTACATCTTTGCTATTTTTGAAGGGAGATTTCCACAAACATTCAAACATTCACTGTAAGAAATAATAAAATAATCAATATGATGCTTTTTCTCCATACAAAAATCCAAGTGACTTCTACTCTCCAGTAATTCATAACTTTAGCTGGGCAAAGTTGCCTCATCGTATCATTTTGCAGTGAGTCTCCCTATTCAAACCATGGGCTTCCCAAGCAATTACATACAACCCAGTTTTTCATTGGAATAGTGGGACATGCTTTGTTGTTGTTAACTGCCTTTACATTGATCTCGACCCATGGTGACCCTATGGATGAGACATCTCCAAGCCTCCCTGTCCTCTACTGCTCTACCCAGCTCCTGCAGACTCATATTTATGGTCTCTTTAATAAAGTCCATCCATCTAGCATGCGGCCTCCCTCTCTTTCTACTTCCCTCCACCTTTCTTAACATTATTAGCTTTTTCAACAATTCATTCCTTCTCATGATATATTCAAAGTATGACAGTGTAAGTCTTGCCATCTAGGCTTCTATGGATATTTCTGGCTTGATCTGCTCTAGGACCCATTTGTTTGTCCTCTTGGCTGTCCATTGGATCCTCAGCACTGTTCTGTAGCACCACATCTCAAATGAGTTGATTTTCCGCCTGTCTTCTTTCTTGACTGTCCAGCTCTCACATCCATACACACTAATAGGAAATGCAATGGCTTGTATTATTCTGACTTTTATGCTGAGTTGTATGTCTTTGCATTTTAGGATCTTTTCTAGTTATTTCATAGCCACCCTCCCCATTCTTAATCTTCTTCTGATTTCCTGGCTGCAGTTCCCATTCTGATCAATGTTTGATCCCAGATATAACTCTTTTAATATTTCTATTTCCTCATTCTCTAGTCTGAATGTGTGTAAATTCTCTGTGGTCATTATTTTTGTTTTCTTTATGTTCTACAGTAAACCTGCCTTTATACTTTCTTCTTTGATCTTCCTTAGTAGTTGTTCCAGGTCTGTGAGGTTCTCTGCTAGTATTATGGTGTCGTCAGCATCTCTCAGACTGTTGTTATTTCTTCCTCCTATTTTCACTCCTCCCTCTTCCATGTCCAAGCCTGCTTTCCTTACAATATGTTCTGCATATAAGTTGAGTAGGTAGGGTGATAGGATGCAGCCTTTTTTTGACCCCTTTGCCAGTTGGGAACCATTCTGTTTCTCCAAGGCCCGTTACAGACCGCCCAAAAGGGGTGGTCTTGGGCCGCTGCCGGTTGCAGCACGGAGGAGCCGCAGCAGCCAAACCGCGCGACTCCTCCGCGCTGCAAAAAAGGAGTGCAGAAATCGCACTCCTTCCGGCAACCCGGAAGATCCGCCGCAAGTGCCAAAGCACGCACTTGCGACGGCTCTTCCGGGTTTAGACGTCCGGACGCTGTGCGTCCGTTACGTCAAGATGGCCACGCCCGTCTGTATAGGGCGCCGGCATCTTGCCGTACGGAATACGCGCGAGGGGCAAGGCGCATCCAGAAGCGCCGCCCCTCGCACGTATTCCTGGCGCAACGACGGCGCCGCTTAGGCCCGTCTGTAAGGCGCCCCAAGTTCTGTCCTGAGTACAGATTCCTTATCAGGACTATCAGATGTGTTGGTACTCCCATGTCTTTAAGGGCATTCCACGGTCTTTCATGATCTATGCAGTCAAAGGCTTTGCTATAGTCTATAAAGCACATGCTGATTTTCTTTTGGAACTCTCTGCTATGCCCCATCAGCCATCATATATTTGCAATGTGATCCCTGGTGCCTCTTCCTTTCCTGAAACCTGCTTGGACCTCTGGGATTTCTCTCTCCATGTATGGTTGAAGCCTATGTTGCAGAATTTTGAGCATGGTTTTGCTCACATGGGACATTGGTGCTATGGTTCTATAGTTGCTACAGTCTCTTGGGTCTCCTTTTTTGTGGATGGAGATGTATATTGATCACTTCCAATCTGTTGGCCATCATTTTGTTTCCCATATCTGCTGACCTACATTGGTTAGCAGTAGAGTTAACTCTGTCAATGTGGATTGCAACAGTTCTATTGGAATATCATTTGTTCCTGGAGTCTTGTTTTTTTGACATTTCCATTATTACAGTTTCCACCTCAGTTTTTAGAATGTGGGGTTCATCTTCATATGGCTCTTTATTCCATGTATCCTTTATGTTGTCATCTTTTTAATATAATTCTTCTATGTTTTGCATCCGTTGTCCTATTATTCCTTCCTGGCCTTGAATTATGTTATTTTTATTGTCATACAGTGTCCCGGTCCTTGTTTGAACTTTCCCTTGTTTTCTCATATCTTGTGGAATAGGTCTCTCGATCTTCCCTTTTTGTTGTTGTCTTCTATTTTTCTACATTTGTCATTGTAGTAATTTTTCTTACCTTTGCTCACTAGTTGTACTGTTGGATTCGTGGTTCTTTGTTTATTCCAATCTCCTTTTTGTTTTGTTTCTCTTCTTTCCTTTATTGCTTGTAGCATTTTATCTGTCATTCATGGTTTCTTCACTTTGCTTTTGTCTGTTGGAAGTGTCTTTATGCATTCTTCTTTTATTATGTCCCTGGCTTCAGAACAAAGCTCTTCCAGTTCACAATCTGTTATTCTTAGTACTGCAAATCTGTTAATTATATTGTCAATGAATTCTGTGGAAATGTTGTTTAAACTGTATTTTGGTATGAAGACTGGTTTTGTTCTCTTCTTGAGTATTACTTTTATTTTTGAAATGAGTATATGTGATCTGTGCCACAAGCAGCACCTGGTCTAGTCTTGGCCACCAGTATGGGGCTTCACCATCTTTTCCTTCCAATTTTGTAATCTATTTGGTTTTTTGTGTTGGCCATATGATGATATCCACATGTATAACTTTTTCTCTGGTTGTATGAAAAATGTATTTACAATGAATAGGTTGTTGGCTCACCTGTTTTGTTCCTTTTGCGTAGTCCAAATCTGCCTACTGTTTTTGATTCTCCTTTACTTCCAATCTTTGTGTTCCAATCTCCAATGATCAGCTTGACATCCTGTGTTGGTGTGCTGTCAATTTCTTCCTATACTCCTTTGTAAAACCTATCAATTTCTTCTTGTTCTGCCTCAGTGGTTGGTGCATATATTTGAATTATTGTGATATTCATAGGTTTCCCATGGAGCCTTATTGAGATGATTCGGTCTGATTTTCCAACATCTTTTCTTAGTATGAAAGCCACCCCGTTTCTTCTTGTCTTTTCATTCCCTGAGTAGAACACTGTGTGGTTGTCTGATTCAAAGTGGCCCATTCCTGTCTATTTTAACTTTCTCACCCCCAGTACTGCTATGTTCATGTGTTGCATTTCCATTTTCACTATGTCTAGCTTCCCTTGGCTCATGCTTCTCACATTCCATTTCCCTATTTTATATATGGTGCTGCTTCTGAAAAAAAAAAAGAAGAAAAATAGGGAAGCTGGATAGATAACACTTTCACTGCCCCCCCTTCTTAGAATGCTTCAGTCATTTATCTAATGGATGGGGAGATTGTAATCATTGCAAAAGCATGAAAAAAAAATCACACACACACGCAAGCTTAATTCCCATTTACACCTAAACAGTTTACACCTTACAGTCTAAGCCAAATATCTCACTTTTTTTTATTAGTTTAAGCAAATTCAAAGAAAAACAGATCTATATCTCAGGTTCATACTTTAGTTTTTGTACATTTGTTCTTTTTTAGAGTTAAAACATCAGTAACATCTTGCATCTTAGACCAGGCATTTGTTTATATCTAAACATATATAGAGTAAAAAGGTTCTCTGAAAAAGACAATCCAGTTTGAATATGGAGATTCTATCCCTATGCCTTTGGGCAACCTTTTTAAGTAAAAGTCACATCAGCTTGATAAAGAGAGAAATACTAAGTCACTCACAGTAGTGAATCACTTCCTGTTGCCTTTGATTTCATCATACTATATTGGAATTAAATTATTTGACCTCTTTCTTGTACCCTCCAGATGTACAGCACAAAGCCTTAAACTCACTGGCATTAAATCTTTCTGCAAAAAGGCAAGGAGGCACCTTGCTTCCCCTGCCCCATCAAATCCAGCATTTTTGTAATATAAAACTCCACACCAAAAACAAAACCCAAACCATGTTATGACAGCTAATCATTTGCAAAGGTACAACTCTTTCGACATCTGCCATATTCCCCCTTCATTTTATAGCATCTGTCTTGGCAATATAAATTGGGCTTGGTTTTAGAAGTGGTCAGTGTGGTAGAGAGAAGAAAAACAATTTGGCAAGTGAAAGGATAAAGAATGGCACAGGGAGGAGAGTCAAACATGGGTACACAGAGAGCTGTTTGTTTTTGCTTTCCTTGGCTCTCTTCTAAAAGAAGAGTGGCACTAGGTTTGCTTTCTTGCCATCTTTATACAGCAAAGCACTGTTACTGGAAGCAAAGTGACAACTATCACTGTTTATGAAAGGTGCCAAACATCCTGAAGCCCTTCCAGAGAATACCTTTAAACAGCTTGCTCAGAATGAAAGCAATTTAGTCCACTACACAGAGATTAAATGTGTCACTTGAAATATATTGCAGCAAGAAGTTATTTTTGCCCCTGAACCAAGAGTCTGTATTCCACATAGAGACAAAAATAATAACCAAATAATTACTAGAAGAAAGATAAATTCAGCTCAGGAGTAATGAATCAAAATTCCTTCCAATGGACCATCATACTCTCATCGCCCACATGTACAGTGACTTTTCAACACTGCATCTCTTCATTAAAAAAACAAAAAACAGAAACAAACAGAATATTACATTGTGTTTTCAGGAACATGTATTTGATAGCACATTCAGGATTATTATTATTTTATAAAGAAACATTTATGAGGGATTTTCATACTGGTCCTTTAACAGCTAGAGGACAGGGAAGGATTATGGACTTAGGTTTTCAGCTGATATGGATGGAGGACAATGCTCCATAAGCATTTAACATGACTGGAAAAATGGTATGTATCCAGTCAGTTATGTGTTATATACAGTAAAGCATTTTCTTTTTATTTATGTCTATATGTAAGCCGTTTCTGAATAAGAAAGGATGCACTCATTTTTGTACCAAAATAGCTGGAATGCTAAAATGATAAAACATGCTAAAATTAAAATAAGCCAATAGCCATTTAGACTGACAGATGATAGACAAAGAGAGATCTCAACAGACAAAAAGATTAGGGGAAATCAAACCCTGCAGCAGGTTATTCAGGATGTGGGTGGCCTTTAAATGAACAGGTGCAACATCAGTTCATTCTTCAGTACCCAAAGGCACCTTCCCAAAAGGGAAATTTCATGCTTAGTCAAACTTAGGAAACATATGATCCAAACATATGTCAGCTCTCCTTTTATGTATTTGCTATCACTTTTTTGCTCACTTCCCTCCCCCCAGCACTTCCCAAAATAACTTTCAGTTCAAAATAAATAATTATCGGCAGAGGTTTTTCTCCTTTGACTCTGAACTATGGAATGAGTGGCTTGGATCTAGGACAACTAAGAATATGATACTGAGGGTATTTTCATTTGCCTAAGTTGCTTTGTAAAAATGCCAGCTTACTTTTGTTTTATTTATTTATTTAAAAAATATCTGGGAAGTTTTCTGGATACTGAAGAGTATAGAAGATGCTAAGCCTCTAATAATGGCTTTCATATAAAAAAGCTCATGGTTCCAGATGAGCTTGACTTCTGAGGAAAGTGTGCAGACTGGTCACAGCCCAAGAAAACAGTCCTCTTGCACAACTCAAAGTACTGGCCTCTAGTGGACTTCCAATAAAAGAGAATACACCTATTTTTCCCCTCAGCAGTGCCCCTATAGTACCAGCACTTGGAAACAAGACTTACTTTGAAAGATAGTGGCTGGGGGATCCTGGAAGCTGTAGATTCAAAAAGAAGAAGAGGAGGAAGAGGAAGAATTTCCAAATTCTGTCTGTTTCCCACAATATATTTCAGGGGTGACCATGCTTCTGAGATACCCATTCTTTCAAAAAGTACCAGAGAAGTATGGATCAGGGACGGGATGCCTAGATTGGGTACACGATTCCTCTGGATTGGGCACGGGGGCAAAAACGCAAAATGCAAAAACACTAATTTTTTAAAAAAAATTCAAAATTTCAGCCCACTCTCAATCAAAACATCCCTGATAGATGGCCATCCAGTCTCTATTTAAAGACCTCCAACGAAGGAGACTCCACCACTCTCTGAGGGAGTGTGTTCCACTGTCAAAAAGCCCTTGCTGTCAGGAAGTTCCTCCTAATGTTGAGGTGGAATCTCTTTTCCTGTAGCTTGCATCCATTGTTCTGGGTCCTGTTCTCTGGAGCAGCAGAAAACAAGCTTGCTCCCTCCTCAATATGACATCCTTTCAAATATTTAAACAGGGCTATCATATCACCTCTTAACCTTCTTTTCTCCAGGCTAAACATCCCCAGTTCCCTAAGTCATTCCTGATAGGGCATGGTTTCCAGACTCTTCACCGTTTTGGTTGCCCTACTCAGGACACGGACCAGCTTGTCAACATCCTTTTTTAATTGTGGTGCTCAGAACTGGACACAGTATTCCAGGTAGGGCCTGACTAAAGCAGAATATAGTGGCACTATTACTTCCCTTGACCTAGACACTATGGGCCCAAACAGACAGGCCAAAATAAAGCTACTTTGGGTCACTTTGGAGGTATGCTGTTTAAATGACACACGCATCTTAAGAGACCAGAAGCTGTGCCAAAGCTGTGCTCCAGTCCTTAGCATCAGAGCATGGCTTTGGCGTGGCTTCCAGCCTCTTAGGACACATGCAGCATTTAAACAGCATACCTCCAAAGTGACCCAAAACAACTTTATTTTGGCCTGTCTGTTGGGGCCCTATACTTCTATTGATACAGCCTAAATCGCATTGGCCTTTTTAGCAGCCATGTCGCATTGTTGACTCATGTTCGATTTGTGGTCTACTTGGACTCCTAGATCCCTTTCACGCGTAGTCGTCTTAAGCCAGGTGTCCCCCAGGCTATATCTGTGCATTTCATTTTTCTGCACTAAAGAGAGTACCTTACATTTCTCCCTGTTGAAGTTCATTTTGTTAGCTTTGGCCCAGCTTTCTAGTCTATTCAGGTCATTTTTAATTATGATCCTGTCCTCTGGGGTGTAAGCTACTCCTCCTAATTTGGTATCATCTGCAAATCTGACGAGTATGCCCCCAGTTCTGTCATCCAAGCCATTGATAAAGATGTTGAATAGCACTGGGCCCAAGATAGAACCCTGCAGGACCAACTAGTCACTTCTTTCCAGGATGAAAAGGAGCCATTGTCGAACATCCTTTTGGTTCAGCCAGTCAACCAATTACACATCCATGCAACAGTTACTTTGTCTAGCCCACATTTTACCAGCTTGTTTGAAAGGATATCATGGGGAACTTGTCAAAGGCCTTACTGAAATCAAGATATGCTATATCCACAGCATTCCCTTCATCTAACAAGCTGGTAATTTTAACAAAGGGGGAGGGGGGGAGATCTGATTTATCTGGTATGACTTAATTCTCAGAAACCCATGTTGGCTTTTTGTGATTGTGGCACTCCCTTCTAAATGTTGACAGGCTCTCAGTTTAATTAACTGCTCTAGAATCTTTCCTGGTATTCATATCAGACTAATTGAACAATAATTGTTGGGATCCTCTCCCCCCCCCCTTTTTTTTTGAAGATGGGGACAACATTTGCCCTTCTCCAGTCTGTTGGCACTTCTCCTGTTCTCCAGGAGTTCTCAAAGATTATTGCCAATGGCTCCGATATTACATTTGCCAGTTCTTTTAATACCCTTGGATGTAGTTCATCTGGTCCTGGAGACTTATATTCCTTTAAATTAACCAGTTATTCCTGTACTATCGCCTTACTTATTCTGTGCTGAATTTCCCCTATTTTGTTCTCGGCTTCATTTTCCTCAGATTTAGTACCCTTTTCCTTTTGTGAGAAGACTGAGGCAAAGAAAGTGTAGAGTAATTCTGCCTTTTCTCTGTCCCTGTTAACATTTCACAATCTTCTCCATGTAGTGCCCCTACCATTTCCTTCTTCTTCCTTTTGCTGCAGACATGCCCCCAAAAGCCTTTTTTATTTGTCATACAGTGAAAAGGAGAAACAAGGCATAGTCAGACATGCATTCTAGAACTTAAGAGAGCTGATTTCAATAAACTTAAAGAAATAAGCATTTTCGCAAAACTACTGTATTTACATTTCTTTTGCAAATTCGGTCTCTTCACGTAATTGCAGCAGTCTGAAAACCAAGTCCCTGATCCTCCATGTTCCCACATATTTATATTTCAGTAAGGCCTTAGCTGAAGCGTGTTCCTCTGAGAAATCCTGTTGTGGGAAGGAAAGCAGGTTAATCATGCGCTATATGTATTGCCCTTAAGGAGGAGAAGGTTTCCTTAAATATCTAGGAAACTGCCTGGTACTAAGTTTGTCAAGAAGCTTTAAGAATTTGTACGAGGAGCTTCATTCCGAAAGCTATTGGAATGGGCTGCAAATGCACCAGCAGTTTTAAAAGGGGCCAACACATTTATATCTTTATATTCAACTAAAAGTATTAATTCCAAGTTCTAACCATCAAATTCAAAATAATAATACACTGAAAGAGGGAAAGTTCAAAGCACTCTGAAAAGGTGTATAGATTCTAAAACACATCAGTGACATAGATTTTAACGTTGCTGTCCATTAAAATTACAAGCCTGATCTAAGTGTCACCAGCAAAGAGATGAGTATTGAAAAGGAACAAGCAAAGGGGAAGGGAGACTGGGACCAACCTATAGCAAACCACTGAATTCAAGCATTATAGATGAGATATGGTTCAACTTCTGCTATTTCATTGTTTTCTTCTCTAAGAGGGCTCATTGATTTTTATTGTTTTTTCTCTATGTAAGGGTGATTTCACAAAATTATCTTCATTCTGCCTGGGTTTCTATTGTTGTTGTTTGGTTCCTGGCTGTGTTAGTACGTTGCACAATGCTGTAGAAAGAAAAGGGGAACCAGCATCAATGTTGCTGATCTAAAGGGAAGGCTACCCAAAGTGATCAGCAATAGATAGTGTGTATGTGCACGTGAAAAGCATCCAAAACTACAAATCAGCTGAAAACAACACTATGCTGAAGCCTGAGCTCATATTTATTTGAACAGTCAATAAATGGAACAGAACAGCCTTTTATATTCAGCATGTATTGCCACTCTTCGTTTTCTTTTATTTCATCTTCCTTTATAGCTTAATAGTTCCCAAGCTCATGTCCCCAGATGTTATTTTGACTATGATTCCCCAGAAACCTGGCCACTAACTGTGCCACTGCTGGCTGATATGAAAAACAATACTTCTTCAATGAGAATGTCAGGGGTAAATCCAACTGTTAATCCCAACTAGAGTAGACCTACTGAATCATTTTAACAACTGGATACCACTCTCAATTATTTCCTGCAGTTTTCTGCACTTTTAAATGATGTATACAGAATCATCTCTTATCCCTGGTATTGTATACTTCCCAATGAATCTGTATCTACCAACTGCCCATCCACCACATTAATCCTATTGTTGTTGGCTAGCATAGGATATGGGCTAGCATTTGTTCACTGCATGTACACAGTTACAGTATAGCACTATGATTCCATTTTTAACTGCCATGGTAACATCCTGTGTAATCCTGGGGCTCTTTCACACTACACAATTAAAGTTCTATGATTCCACTGTCATTGCCATGGCAACATCCAACAGCATTCTGGGATTTGAAGTCTGTTGTTGCATTGTTTCTGATATAAGGTGACCCTAAGGCAAAACTATCTTGGGGTTTTCAGAGCAAACAATGCAGTTTTTCTTTGCTTTCTCTGAGGCTAAAAGTTTGTGACTTTCCCAAGGTAACTCAGTGGATTTCTGTGGCCAAGCAGGGATTCAAATCTTGGTCTCCATAGCCACAGTCCAATATTCAAACCACTATAGCACACTGGCTGACATAGAAGGACATTTAGACTTCTCAACCAGAGAACTTCAGTGTCTCACAAACCCTAGGATTACACAGGATACAGCTATGGCTGTTAAAGTGGAAATAATAGTGAAATCATTGTGTAGTGTGAAAGAGCACCAGGAGTCACAGAACGTGGGCACAGAAGTTAAAAGTATGATCACAGTGCTAGAATTGTGTAGTGTGAAAGGGCCTCTGGGATCTGAAGTCTAGGGAGTGGCTAGCCAATGAATGCTCAGCCAGACAATTTCACCCAACTACAAACCCCAGATCTTTTAAACACCTGTGTATCTAGGTACAATGGTTGCAGGATTCTGGGAGCTGTAGACCCAAAAATTAACTTTCCCAAGCTCTGATGGTTATATTCAGAGTGAAGCAAGATAATCTCCCTCCTTGGAAGTCTTTAAACAGAGGCTGGATGGCCATCTGTCAGGGATGCTTTGATTTGGATTTCCTGCATGGCAGGGGGATGGACTGGATGGCCCTTGTGGTCTCTTCCAACTCTATGATTCTATGATGCTATACAGGGTTGGTGTGAAAAGGCTTTGTAGTGGGCAAAAATGTAAGGTCTCACCAGATCATTTCTGAATGTAAAGTCAGTCAGCACTCAAATGGTTTGAAGTAAGCTGAACTAGTTTCAGAACTTCAGAACCATTACAGAGATCAGGGGGGTGGGTTTGGGATTGTTTGGTGTGTTTTTTTCCTGAGCAATTTAATCCTTTTTTTTTTTTTTACTCTCCCTTAAGTGTCTCCATATTCTATATAACACAGGGAGGGGGGAGTCAGCAGAAAGGAGGAAAGATGAAAATGCTTCAAGGGTTGAAATTGACAGCTACAGCTTTCAGCTAGAAAATGGTTTATCACAATTCACTTTTTTATTTGTGATCTCAGTATTTTTTTAAGCCGGGTGGAGAGGTGATATGGAATAAAATTACCAGACACTGATACA
Organism: Sceloporus undulatus; assembly: GCF_019175285.1. Taxonomy (NCBI): domain Eukaryota; kingdom Metazoa; phylum Chordata; class Lepidosauria; order Squamata; family Phrynosomatidae; genus Sceloporus; species Sceloporus undulatus. Next base: position 78,493,504 of record NC_056522.1, on the reverse strand, counting down.
ATGTTACCAGGTACTCTCAAAATGACAGTTCCTAGTGCCACTAATTAAGACGTATTGTACACCTACTTCATCTTCCACTTCTTAATGGATTTTTTGTAGTAGGGAAAAAGATGGAAAAAACCGTAAACACTTATCCAAAGGTTGATCTTTTATTTTGCATATTCTTTAAAATAGTTTTGCAGAAAAAACCTCTCTTGCAGCAAGCTTTTCTGCTGGCATTCCGCTAGGAAACTATGGGTTATAATTTCCATCATTTCACAACTGCCTGACCCAAGACTTTGCTGTGATCGTTTGATTAGTTGTAATAAACTATTATCTTATTCTTGATACAACTTAACATGGAGACACAACTTAGATGACTAACGTGATGCATTATTGAACAGCTCAAATTAAAATGGAATTCAATTAGAGATGCCATCCATCTGGATGAAGGATGCTCTTCACCTTCCTGTTTTGTAAACTGAATGCTAACATTCCCTCTCACATCCTTTCTCCAAAAGAATCTGCAGATCTTAGTGGAAACTCTTTAAAAGACACAATTTGCAATAGCAATGCTTGCACCTCTCCTTCCAATTATTTGTTTTTATTCTTAAATCAACCTAACTTTCCACTATAAAACAGTAAGCTCAAGCAGGTATTTTAAAACTGTAAATACATTATTGGATGTCTACAAAGTAGGTTATGTTAAAATCACTTTTGAGCTTCTTTGGGCAGTTAAATGAGCCAGGTTTTAACAACATAAGCAGCATCCATGGGATAAAACTGAACAGATCTGAACGCAAGCCCCTGCAGCCATATTTGCTAATTTTGACTTGGCGAGCAATGTTTGTCTCATCAACTGGCCAGGGAAGCAAAACAAAACACAAGAAAGCTAGATCTAGATTCTTAAATTTCAGAAGCGTCTGTAAGGAAATATACAATCTATATAAATAACAACTCACATACTTTCCTCCAAGGAGAAATTAAACTTCTGTATACAAAGGCAAAGCAAGTGTCAATTAAGACTGATACAATTCAGGAAAAATGTGTTTGTGTGAAAAAAAAAAATTCAAAAAGGGAAATAATATGCCATCAATGCTTTCATTTAGTTCCATTCTTTATGAAAAAAGGGGGGGAGGGGAGAGAATGGTTACATAAAGGTGTTAAATCTGCACAAGGGACAAGAAATGGAATAAAAGCAGGAAGGAAATTGTGCTCCACATTTTGAAAAGCTTACTTTCCAAGATAACCAGAGTGAGACTGTCTGCCCACATGGCTATGTAGGTTTACTCCAGACCCCAGGAGGGGAAGAAGGGAGTTGTTTATATAATGCCCTACATTTCTCCCAGTGTGAGATTCAAGGTGGCTTACAAAAATACTAAACCAAGAAAAAGCAAAACAAAACAAAAACAAACAAAAAACCCAACCCTAAACCCTAGATAATAAGATAAACACATTAAAGTTATCATATTAAAATGCCACTGTTAATAACTATAAAAATGTTAATAACTATAAAAGCATTTTAAAAAGCAATGTTAAAAACACAGCATACACACACACACCCGACAACGATTCCCTGCAACCAATCACTAAATGGTTGTCTGGATAGAAAGGTCTTTGCCTATCAGCAGATGAGAAGACCAGCCTAGTCTCATGTGGAAGGGAATCTCCCAGCCTGGGAATAACGGCCAAGAAGGCAGTCTCTTGCGTCCTCACAAAGATGGGCCTGTAATTATGGTGGGACCAAGAGAAAGCTGTCCTGTGTGGATCTTAAGACTCTGGCAGCTTCATATAGGGAGATAAAGTCTTGTAGATTCTCTGTTTCTAAGTCATATAGAGTTTTATAGGCCATAATCATCACTTTGAATCATGTTTGGAAATGAACCAGTAACCAATATCCATTAAAAGATAGGACACACCTGAGGATGCTGCAAATTCTTTATTAGAAACCTAACACATTTCAGCCAAAGAGTCTTCTTCTGGCTGAAATGTGTTAGGTTTGCTCAGTTTGCTTCTTCTTCAGCTATATGCATACAGGTTGACTCTCCTTTACCCCAAATTATCCAAAATTCTGAAATGTAAAATACTTCAAAATCCAAAGTTAAACATAGAAATGGCTAAGATAGTGACAGCTTTGCTTTCTGATGATTCAGTGCACATCAACTTCGTTTAAAACATTGTGTATAAAATCAGTTTCAGGCTGTGTATAAGGTATAAATGAAACATAAATCAATTTCATGTTTAGAATTGAGCCCCATCTCCCTGATATCTCAGTGTGTATATGTAAATATTCCAACATCTGAAAATTTTTTGAAAGCCAAACTACTTCTGGTCCCAGGCATTTCAGATAGGGGAAACTCAGTCTATATAAAAACCAGCTTTTGTCATGGTGAAGTCGAAGGCTTTCATGGCCTTCATAGTTTTCATAGTTTTTTGTGGGTTTTTCGGGCTAAGTGGCCATGTTCTAGCAGACTTTCTTCCTGACGTTTCACCAGCATCTTTGACTGGCATCAACTAAGAGTTTTCTTTAGATATTTTTCAAATAACACATATAGAACTCCAGAAGAATTCTTTGTGAGAGAAATACATTGGACTCTTTAACAAATCAAATCAGCATCTCAGAATATGCTCTTTCCACTTAATCTCCAGTTTTCAAAGGAAGTTTTAAAAAAAAAAAATCCAAAATAAATGCATGCTGTGGAATGATGGTCCAAAAAGGGCAAGCTAGATCTGCCCTCTCTTCCCATTACAGTCAACAAGAACCAGAGATGCTATGAAAGTGGATGAGGATCTAATGCCTCTGACATACATATTCACACTTAGGATTGTGCTATCAAATGTCTCCTATTATTCTTTTGGGAGGGGAGAGAGAAAGAGAGAGAAACATATCTGTTAAGCCAATGGTATTGCAATAAGCTAAGAGAGGTTAGACCTAATTCTTGCTTTGCTACACTGTATACAAAAATAAATTCTTATTTTGAAGTGTTTTCTCAAATGAAAGAACTGAGCAATTTCATATTAAAATACTAAAACGTATCCACCATCTGTTACCTTGTAAGTCAGCTTTCATTAAGGCCATCACCTCTTCATGAGCCACCACAGGGAGCTATCATTACCATTAGCTATGATTAATGAGAGTGTTGCCAACTGCAATTATTCCACCCAAAAGCTTAGGGAAATTTTGGCAGTATCACATGTCCTAACTGCAACCTCCATTCCTCCTAATGACCTCATTAAAGCCACTGTTTCAATTAAGATTATGGCTATAATCATGAAACCACTTACAAGCAGTTTCAATGATTTCAACAAGGAATGATTCAACATGTTACTAAACTCGTTGCTAAGAATTTTGGCCATTGGATCGATCTCAGGCATCCTGCTGAGCGAGATTCATGTGACCCTGCAGATATTGTTCAATGGCAACGTCCAGAATTCTTTACCACTGGCTATGCCTGCTAGGGCTGCTGGGAGGTCAAGCAATTCCTGGAGGGCTTCATTCATGCCATATAGTTAAAACCACCTTAAGTAATTACACTTGCCTTTATGTAATTATGCACAGGAGTTGTAATTATTTTTATTTAATTAAATATAATAATAATAATAATAATAATAATAATAATAAATTTTATTTATAGACCGCTATTCCGCAATGATCATAAATAAATTAAATTAAATCATTTATTAAATTAATTAATTATGGAGTGATTTGTACATGAGAAGTGTTTTATAAATGAGCAGTAGAGAAGATCTAAATATGTACAGTATATATGTGGTGTGCCAAGAAACTATTATCTCTGTTCATACCTTTGCTGATGAATTGGAATTTATGAATATATCCCAATTTAGCTATTTCTCTTTCCAATCTTCCCTTGTAATTTCTTCATTCAGAACAGCTATTTGATGGTTTGTTAGTACACTCCATATATGAAATAAAAACTGGAGTTTCACTATTTATCATGAACAAAACAACTCCCCTCAGCCCCAAGAAACTGGCTATCTTTAGGATTGTTTTCATAATTTTCCTGAGGATTGCCTCAGACTATGCTTAAGTAGTCCTTAAGTAATTCTTAAGTAATTCTTAAGTATCACTTAAGTAGTGCTTTATTATGGTTTTAAATAATAATAATAATAATAATAATAATAATGATAATAATAAATTATTTGTATCCCATCCCTCTGAGAACAATCGGGGTGGCTAACAAAGTTAAAAATAACAGCACATATAAAATCCCTGGTGCCCTCCCCTCCTTAAAAAAGTATTAAATCCAATGCAGAATGAAAAACAAACAAACAAACAAAAAACTTACAAGTTAAAAACTGACCAGAACGTCAAGAAAATCACATCAGCAAACAATCAATGGGAATGGCAGTATCTTATCCCCAGACGTTTTTTTCTGAGGCCGGGTTCTCTATTCTGGGAAGGCCTGGAAAGTACTCAAAGGGATCTTGCAGTATCTTTGATACAAGATAGAAGGGGTAGCATAAGCTTTTGTAGACTTGAACCTACTTCCTCAGATGCAACTGAGGAATAAAATAGTGCATCCGAGGAAGTAGGGTCACATATATGAAAGGTTATGCAACCAACTTCTTTCATTCAATTAATCTCAAAGGTGCTGCAAGATCTGCATACTGATTTTCCAGACTCAAAGGGCTATGTATCTGAATTCTATTACATTAAGTACTGATTTTCTTAAGGGTTGTTCAAAATATTGCTTTCATACCCTAGGATTATAGACCAGTTGCTTGTCAAATGTCATCTTCTTACACAACTTCCTGAAAGTTTGTGGCCAGGGTCACAGTTTGTATCTTCTAATCTCATTGCCCTTAGACCACCCCCCAAACTTGTACTACTGCATACATGTGGCTGTACTTGCAACCCCATCAGTTCACTGTAAGAAATGGACTGATAGCCACAAAAGATTATGCTGAAAGTAGGGCGCGTTACAAACCACCATTTAGTACGTGTTCCACACATACTAGGGTTAGGAAGGAGCATGCTAGGGTTAGGAAGGGACTTACCTTCCTAACTGGCCCCGTCCCTAGTATGCGCAGAGCGTGTAGTAAATGGCAGCGCCCGTCCACACGGGCGCCGCCATCTTTACATCTCCGACGCACAGCGTCCAGACATCGCATGGCAGAAGTGACGCCACAAGTGCGCGCCTCGCGGTGCCACTTCCGGGTGGCAAAAAGAAGCACCATTTCGGCGCTTCTTTTTAGCTGCACCGGGAAGCCTCGCAGTCTGGCCGCTGGGGCTTCTCAGCACAGCTAATGACGGCAGCGGCAGATCACCCACTTTTGGGCGGTCTGTAACGCGCCTTAGTCTCAAAGATGCTGCTGGATTTTTTCATCACCATCAGCAAACTTTTCTATTTTGTGTTGGAAGAAACTAACAAAAGTACCTGAATGAAAACTATTTGAAAAGGCTGTGAAGCCACTAAACCAGATAAAATCAGAAAACGTGTTACACTCTCAGTTGTACCACTGAGTGTGAAAATCATTTGGGTAAGGTTGGAATCCTTTCTCAATCATGGTCCTCACGTCCCTAGTTTGTCACCAGATCTCTCTGAAAGGCAAAACATCTCAAGAAAGGTGAGGAAAGCCAAAAACATTTTGAGATGGCAAACAATTTTCTCAATGGGGACTGCAGAATTTACATCTAATAACAATAACAAGCCACACTTGCTGATATCTGATGATAGGCATTTGCACAATCTGTAGGAGAATTGACTGAAATATCCAAGTTGTGGCAGAAAAGTTGTATATTGTTTTTGCAGCCTGTGGCATGCATGAACTCTACCAGGGCTCCTGTGTAGCCCAACCCCCATGTCCCCACCACCCCAAGGTCTGCCCATGTCCTCTAGGGGCAATGGAGGACACTTGTGACAGCCTGTCCCACTTAAAGTTCTTTTAGACCAGGAGAGTTCTTTCTACCCCAAAACCAGAAGTGGTTTCAAACTATTTGATATAAAATCAATTAAAAAAAATACCCCTCCTGATCTTAAAACAGGCTGGAGGGAAGAGATGGTAAAAGTGCTCCACATATCCCTTAGAGTGAGTTGGAGGCCTTTTCCATATTTTTTTCTTTAATTGGTAGTGGTGCATTGGGAGAAGAGTTGTAGCCCTCTCAGGTCTTGCAGTCCCTTGTGGGAAGGCTCACCCCAGTTTAGATGAACATCATCTGAAGGGATTTAATCAATGATTCCACAACCGTCTGTTACAGTCTGCTAAAATGCTGACCTTTAACTACTGTTCTCTAACAGGTGAATTGCATCCCAGTGATCTTGCTGAATGACAGCCTTATAATTTGAACAAGAGATTAAAATAAAAAGATGTAGATGTATTTCCTGAAAGGATAGCTGTCAAATTATAGCATCGGCTACTGTACATATTGACAAGATTATTTTCCTAGATATGCTAGCACTTAGCATTTGTTTGCTTTTCTTTAGATGACAAAGGCAGGTCTCAGAGCACTTCATCGCTGGGAGTCACATGGGGAGGAAGTACCACTGAAACTTTCTCAATGTAATGAATTAATTCTAAGAAATTTCTGTTACACTCTGTTATCAATCTGATGTTACAAACTGTTATCAATTATTCTTTATATAAGCATCAGCCACAAAGATTTACACAATGTACATAAATATACTTGCTTGTACATGTAGAACTGTTGTTGCTGTTATGTGCTTTCAAGTTGTTTCTGACTTACGGCAACCCTAAGGTGACCCTATCATGGGGGTTTCTTGGCATTTTTTTTCCAGTGGGGGTTCTCCCAAATGAACACCTGTAACCGTTGCTGAACAATCAAATATGTGACTGACATTCATGCAACCACCTCCTTAATTACTTAAGTTCAAAGATGAATACTGATACTTATACAGCCAAAATGTCCACACACAAGAGGAAGTCAATCACAGGTTCATAGAATGAGACTGTTTACCAAAATTAAATAACATATTTTGGGGGAGAGGACTGCAGAAACAGCCTTAACTACTGAGTGGTGTCTGTCGTTATGGAATGCTTGCTGGAAGTTGGGAGGACAAAAATAGTAAATTGTGTAGTAGTGGGAGACCAAATGGAGTATCATAGAAGTAGGACTGTACATTTCAACACTTTCTTCTCCATAATGAGAGAATGTCTCATCACTCAAAACATCCTGTAAAAAAATATTGTCAACCACAGTGAGATTTTTCACTCCTTTGTGAGAGCAAAAAGAATAGTACTTTTTTGGTCAGCAGCATAGCATAGTGGTTTAAGTTTTGAACTATGATTCTTGGGACCAGGGTTCAGTTCCCCACCTGGCCATGAAACACACATGCTCTCAGCCTCAGGGGATGGCAGTGACAACCGCCCCCTGAAGAAACATGCCAGTAAAACCTCATGAAAGGGTCACCTTAAGGTTGCCATAAGCTGCAAATTATTTGAAGGGACACAACAACAACAATGCAAGAGAAGTATTGTATGACAACATAAGGCAAATGTAATACAAATACACTGTATTACTATGCAATGCAAAACATTATACTGCATTAGCATAAAATATTGGGGGCGGAGGGGTTGCTGAAAATCTACACGTTTTCAGAACAAAAATAAGTCCTGAAATGTGAATTATTATTGAACATATGTGGATAGATTTCCATAATCTTGCCCAGTGAGGAGAAAACATTTGAAATTTTTCATTCTCAGGAAGTTTTCTATCCCTTCATACAGAAGGATATAAGTGACAGGCACACAGATTTGAAAATTCTGCACTGCAGTATTTGCTGCTGTTCCATTTGGTGCCATTTCAGAATAGACTTGCAGCATCTCAAACAAATGAAAACTTTTGCACTCATCACCACGACCACCACCATCAAAAATATTTCTGTACCACCTGTCAATGCAGTCTCCCCAATAATTCAGAACTGAAACAATATAATGTGCAATAAAGTTAATTAAAATGCCATCTGAGGCTCAAGTCCTCATGCTACAAACTTCTATCTTTCAGTTAGTCTTAAAAGGTGCTGCTGCAAAACCTCTTTGCATACTGATTTTCCAGACTAACATGGCTATATCTTTAAAACGCATTGCAGTTTGTGGAGATGAGAAACTTACTTCTGCAATAGAGAAGGAACTTGGTTATAAATTGTCAGCTTGTATCCAATGCTGTCCATCTACCAGCAGAACAAAAATCCACTTGGAAAATGGATTCCACCCATGTTTCCATCAGGACTGGGGGAAACTGAAGCAGATTTGGATGGGCAGATGATACAAATGGTGTACCATGGAAAGAGTAGAAAGGGGTGTTGTTGACTGTTAGATGTAGCTCCTTAGGATAAATATTTGTGCTCCCACACACAACTCCCATGATTTGCAATTCTGTTTACTTAGGATCTGGTCCATTCCCTAGCCTCACACTAACTCCGTTTAAGCCACATGTGGGTGTTATTGTTGTACTAAGAGCAATTCACCCTTGAACTTTATCCATCTCACTTAGAGTGTGACTTCATAGAGTAAGGGAAAGGGAAAGAATACAGATATTATGAATAATCATCCATTATTACCCTCTCTCATAATCCCCATTGTGTGAAATCTGATTTAGAGTAAAGGGCTTGCAGGCAAAATGACAATGCTGATAAAACATGTCAGTGCTAAATGATGGCAAGCATCAATGGGGCTTTGGCTGTCAGAATTCTCAAGCACCTCTTGAGCTATCACCAAAAGGACTGTACAGGCCTCTTGGTGGGCTCTCCTATTATACAGTGTGAAGGAAAAGGTGGGGTTTCTCAATCTGTCTGGTAGTTAGTGGATCTTCAGGAGAGTCTACCCAGTAACTGGAGCAAAGGCAGGTATGAAAATAGACATCCAGCAAAAAAGAATTCTAATATTTAAAATGAAATGTTGGAGTGAGTTGGTTGGCAAACTGTGGGTAACATTTGTTAAGTGATATTGAAATGCCATTAATTACATGATGAAGAAAAAGATGGTAAAGTGCCGAAGCCATGATGAACTGTAGTTCATCTTTATTCCTCATTAATCAAAATCAGTGTTTTGACTGTCAACAGCCTCCATCACATCTTCCTAATGATGATCCTGTTAGAGTACATATCCTGCTGCTTTTCTGTAGCCAAAATAACACTTAAAATCCATCACCAGAAGAAGATTTGCAGGAACATTAATGACGTCGCTTCAGGGTGAAAAGACTGGAGTAGAGAGAGAGAGAGGAGGCTAGGAAGAAAACCTTTCAAGTAGATGATTGACAAAATCCCACTACATCCTCTAGATGCACAGACAAATAGTGGCAGAAAAAAAATGGAAGTAATTTTAAACAGAGCAATGATCCATAAGGATCATAGTCCACGCAGCACAGTGCATGCACCACTCAGTAACCCAGTACAATACTTTCAAAGATAAATCAGTCAAATGGGGCTGTCAACAAAGAACACACTATCGGGGAGAGATAATTTTATATACCTTCTGTTTAGTGCCTTTAAAAAGGGTGGGCAGTGAGTATAGCTAATCTTACCCAGCAAAAAGCATACTTTCTCATTTTTTTCCCCTTTTTGCTGGGTGCTCAACATATTTTCAGTTAATAATATAGGAATCAAGGACACATCCTTTGAAAATAAATTATACAAAACTGGAAAGGCAACATGTTCATTTGCAACCTAGTGTCAATCAGCATACATAGGAAAACATCTGAGTGAAACCAAAGGACACTGATAATTGGCACTAACTATAACTATAAAGCTCTTTGTGTATCAAGGAAGAGGGGGAACTAATGGTGATCTTACAAAACACATTGGAAAATAGAGGTGTCACTAGCAGAGTGCGGGAATGTGGGCTGCAGCAGGTGACACCACTGCTCCCCAAATGTCTGCATTTTGACATAAATGGGCTGTGGTGTTCACCTGCATCACTTTAAAATGCTGGAGGGCAGCAGAAGAGATGGTGGGAGTGGGGCAAGGCTCAGTGGGGGGAGAAAGGATGGGCCTTAGGTTGTTTTTTAAAAAAAATAATAATTTAAAATATATTGTTTTTAATTTTCTTTTAAAACATCAATCTTACTAAATTTTGATTTTTACCACATGAAACTATGTATATGGAAATGCATTTAAGCTGTATGACATTGTAATTTAAAGGTGTAATTTTAATTTTACTAGTTGTTTATTTCATAATTATTGACATTGAATTCAGTGATCTATGTGAATTATGATTTATGATTAACATTAGAACAAAAAAATGACTAATGATTCTTTATGGTGTGAGATAGGAGGAAGTCAATGGGGCATGACACCATGAGTTACCACACGGGATGATGCCAACTTTAAGTTCCTTAAATATACTTGAAATATAAAATCTTGCTCATCAGTAATATGGACATTATCTGGAATGAAGCATTGCTGTTCAACAGCTTCCTGAAGAGTCTGAGTGGCTAGTTCTGGGAAGCTCCCAGAAGCAAGACCACATGCAGTTGCAATATAGGCATGGGATGCTGTTTGGGCCAGAAAGTGCTCAGGAGGTTGACCAAATCTTTGCTCACCCAATGGAAGACAAAACTGTCTATATTCAAAGGAAAAGCAAACCATTGTAGATGAAGACTGAGAAGCTTTAGAAAAGCTGTATAAGCCAAAGCGCACCTGTCAAGGCAAATTGAGCAATGTGCTATGTAGGACTCCCCTGAGACCCCAACAACTCCAGTGAAGTGCCACAGAGCAGTTTGCCAGCCAGCATTCATAATTGTAGCCCCAGGGGGGCCATGCTGTCCCATATCACTGAGAGGCAGGCACTGAGGCATTCTGCAATTTTTGGTGTCTCTTCAAGGTAGTCAATAGTCCCAAGGATATTAGGGGAAACAGCTGCTCTCACAGGATGCTTCCTAAAACTATTGCATAGCCCCAGAGGGGCAGCTTGAAATAAAACAGCCTATAAATTCCTAATAGATAGCCATGGAGTAGGCTGGAACCATGGAAAAATAAATAATTCTTTTTTAGAGAGTTGCACACTGAAGAATGAATATGTGGTACATAGTCTATAGCCTTCAATCAGTGCCATTTCACACATAACACAGAGACCAATGCAAGATCACTGTTTCAACAAGAGAAAGTTGCAGCCAATCATGGCTCCCACATGAATATGAATATATAAGAGATGGTCTACAGACAGAGCTAAATTCATTGTCTGGCTGGGATTTACCTTCCTCTTCCCTGTTTTTTTTTTTTTTTTAACTAACAGCAGTCCTACAGAATACAGCACAAGAAGGTGAAGTTGTTTTCCTTCTTATATTCTTCCACTGAAAATTACCCTCAAAGCTGTTACTCTGGTTCTGGAAAATTCCCAGGGCTCTTAACAGGAAAAAAAAGTGTGAGCATGTTATTAACACTGCACTGATTTTCTCAAAGAAGAAAGAAATTGATAAATTTAACAAATAAAATATATTTAATATAGAAGAGCAATTGAATTCAAATCGTGGGACTCAAAGATGTTTAGAGCATCAAGCAATCCGATTCTGAAACAAATACTATAAAAGCATTCCTAGTCTCTTATGTTACACCATAATCAGTAAAGACTATCAAAGAAGATAGTCTTTGATATAAATAAATACAAATAAATAAATAAAGATAGCCTGCACCTTTTATTACATAACCAAAAATGATTTGGATCAAGACTTCTAAAGATCAAGAGCAGACTTCTGAGCATACAATGCATGGAAAGAAAAGGGGAAGACAATTCTTCCCAGCTTCTCCCTTTAATAATAATAATAATAATATGATTTATTTATATACCACCCAATCACTGGGAATCTGGGCAGTTTACAACAGAGGGGATAATAGAAGGTTCCCTAAGGCTTACAATCTAAAAAGACACGACACAAAAGGAGAAGGGAATGGTGAGGGGGGGGAGTGGATCAGGTCCAGCATTCTTCTCTCCCTCTGAGGCCTGGACCAAGGCAGATGGACTGGAGGGAGGGCTCTTCTTCGCTGGAAGATGACAGTTATGGAGGGAGGAGTCTCTTCTTCGAGGCTAGCTCTGATGGAGCTGGGCCAGCCTGGTCAACTCCCTCTCAGGCCGGAAGATGACAGTTATGGAGGGAGGAGTCTCTTCTTCGAGGCTAGCCCTTAAGTTGCAACGTGCTTCCATAGTATCAAGAAGAAGGGCTCTCCAGAACAAGATGGCTGGGTTGATGCTAGGGGCTACACAAGAGGTGGAATTACTAAGAGAAACATTCACTTGATTGGAATTGTGCCTGCATTCACAGATTTCTACAGCTTCTGGCCATGCAAGGCACTGCTGGTTGGCCAACAGTTCCATCCATGTGTGACCCCAATCTAACTGTTTCTGATGATTTGCAATACTTGCCAATACCATTGTGGGAATCCACTATCACAATTAAGCAGCAGCCACATTTACTGCTGCTCTACCAACAGGTGATTGCTGATGTCCACGATAGATCTTCAAAGCAAGACTGACAATGGAAGTGGCATTGTACTAGATCATTGGAAGATCAACTAGCCAAACATAGCCAGAAAGCTATTAATGAGAAAGGCAGAGCTTGCTTGAGGGGAACAAATTTGTTCTTCTTATAAAAACTGAATTCACTTTGACACACAAAATAATGTGCAAGTTAGTTTTCAATTCATGTGGATATCAACAAAGTAAACCATAATATGTTACCTGGACATCTTGAAAGATGTACCTCCCACTGTACAAATTATTAAACAGAATCAGAAACAATAAAATAAAAATGCACTACATGCATTTAGCATAACCTAAAAAAAGAATGGAAACAAATCAGTTGGATTCAATAGTCTCAGTGAAAGTAGCCTTTTACACCTCTCAACACTATCTGTGAGAAGAATTTGTACATCTGAGAGGGATATGATGCCTTTCAAAGGAGTCAAGGGCACAGAAAACAATAGAAGAAAAATTGATATTTAAAGAAAATGAAATAAAATGTTTTAGCAAATAGCTGAAATATGTACAATTGAAAAAATATGCATGAAAATACGTAATGGGGGAAATGTGGAACTTAAATAAAATGTATAAACAATGAAATGCAATGAAAACATGAAAAGGATATAGACACGTGTGCATAGGTTTTCTTACAAAAGACATAAAGTGTAGCCACTAAGTACAAAACAAGGAAAGGAAGGCAATTCTGGTAGAATTCAGGGAAATGCAATGAAAATGAGACAGAGATATTTTTCATACTTCGAAACTTAAATGCACCAAAGCAAAGTTCAGCTCTTCAGCTTGCAGTGAAATCCTTATACGTCCCACCCCTCTTCTTCCTGGTTTCTCCTATATGGAAACCATGCAGTCCCATTCTGTGGACATTTAAGTCACTGGGATAGATGAATGTTTGGATACAATTCATGAGCATCCTCCCTAGAAGCTGGTGCTATTTGTGTCAAGGCTTGTTTCTTTGTTTGTTTGTTTTTAAAAACTAATTTGTATGTGTACTCTGTTCAGGCATTTGCCTGCATGTGTGGAACACTAACATGGATGGGTAGGGATATGAGCATGTATGCCAACTTCACATGTCCCCATGCAACCAACACCAGCAATTGTTTGACTGTACTGTTTTTAACTGTTTTAATGCTTGAAAATTGTATGTTTTATTCTCGTATCTTATTGTTATTTTTGGGTTGTAATCCCGCCTCGACCCACCTGGGAGAGGCAGGAAAATAGAAATAAATTTTATTATTATTTTATTATGCACACTGAGTGCAAGATTGCACATAATTTTTAATTATATTTGGTTGAATGTTTTGTAACCCTATTCAGCCATATCAGGATTCTCGATCACAAGAGCTCACTAACCACATTCAGCCAAAGCTATTACAAGGATCTGTAAACCCCCACCCTTAATAAGCATGACTCTCTACTTTTGCCAGCCACACAAAAATGTCTCGGAAGTGGAGCTTATGTGTATGCCACATACCCAGAACTCACATTACCTTCTATACATATTTTGGTGCACATCTGAATAGGGGTACAGAAGGAGAAGGAGGAGAAATGGTGTATTCCCAGCCCCAAATTCTCACTTTTTATAAAGCTCTTTTTCAACATATCCAGTAAAACCACTTTAATGAACAGAGTAGATAATGTTATTCGTGGGCGAAATTCACTCATACTTTATAAACCCTTGGAAATTTATGACATTTGTCACAACACATCCCAGTGGGTACAGACACTTTCTGAAGCATGGTTCTTTTCCGACTCCTACCCCTGCTATTTTTTATTTTTTTTTAACAAATAAAAAACCACATGGGGATTGAAATAGTATTTCAGAAGCTTACAGAGTGATAGAATAGCACTGAAAGGATTTCAGCACTAATAGATCTGGCAAGATGGCAAATAAAATGAACATCACCACTTTATCTCTGTGAATATTATGTGATGGCTATTTGTGGTGCTACAGTCATCTATCTGTCAACATTTCCATTATCAACCGGAATTTCCAGGCATTTAAAAACAGGCATCAAATATGCTTTTACTGAAGCTGAGAAAGCTCAGCTTAGATCTTTTCAAGGAATGTTATAAAACTAGCCTGGCATTTAAGTTTTATAATACTGCAGAGGTGGGCGGGGGGGGAGGAATAGCCATCTACCAGCAACTGAGGCTTATGTCAGCTTCATGTATCCATTAGCCACCATGCAATGAAATTTTAGGGTTGTTTTTTTCTCTCTCATTTCAAAGTGGAAATTATAGTAAATAAAAAAACAAACTCTGTTGAATCATCCTTGGGTCTTGTTACATTACACAGTTATGCTAGATAAATTACAACCTTAGTTTCACAATACATATCACAGCAATAACAAATTCATAAAATTTACATCTGTGCTTAGAATGTATACACTGTGCTGCTTTAGAATGTTAGAAACACTTTCCATATCCTGAAATGTGCTTTGAAACAAGATGGTTGCCAAGGACAAGTAAAGCAAGGTGACTGTATGTTCTATGTAAATGACTCCAGTCAACACAGTAGATGCAACACTTTGGACCTCCTGAAGTTTCCCAACAGTTTTCTAAGTCTCCACACTGGAGATTACAATAGTCCAAACCAGGGGTTAGCAATCTCCGGCCCATGGGCCGGATGTGGCCCGCGGAGGCCTTTGAGCCGGCCCCTGGCTCCTCCTGCCGCCGCTGCCGCCGGTTACGGCTTTTCTCCGCTATGGATGACGCCATTTTGGGGGGGAAAATGGGGGCGAAATCTCGTGCGAGATTTCGCCTCCATTCCCCCCCCCCAAAATGGCGGCACCCAGGGCTCCGGCAGCGGGCCTCTGGGAGGCCCGTTGCCGTTGCTGGGGCCCTCCAGGAGGGCTCCGAAGGCGGCAGCGGGCCCCTGGTAGGCCCGTTACCATCGCTGGGGCCCTCCAGGAGGGCTCCGGCGGCGGCAGCGGGCCCCTGGGAGGCCAGTTGCTGTCGCTGGGGCCCTCCAGGAGGGCTCCGGTGTCAGCAGTGGGCCTCTGGCATCAGGGGCCAGCAAAGACAGGGAAGCCTCCAGCCCTGGCGGTCCCCGCCGGCTCTTTCCTGGCCTCTGACAGGGCTGGGGCCCCGTCAGGGGCCGGCAAAGAGGAGGTGGCCTGGCCCCTGGGGGTGGAAGCTCCGCCTCCAGGGGTGGGAGCTCTGCCCCTGGAGGGTGGAAGCTCCGCCCAAGGATGGTGGAAGCTCTGCTCCCGAATGGTGGAGGCTCCGCCCCGGCACTCGGCCCCACCCCCAGGGGGTGGAAGCTCCACCCCACCAGCTTCGGCCCCCCAGTTGTCTGAGGGACAGCAACCCGGCCCCCAGCTCAAAAAGGTTACCTACCCCTGGTCCAAACAGTATATAATTAAGGTTTATTTCTCTGTAGCCAGATCTGACTTCTCCAGTAATGGCACAGCTGGTGCACTAATCTTTACTGTGGAAATATTCCCTGGAGTCAGAAGAGTCAGACACAGAAGAGTCAGTTTTCCAAAAATGCATAGCTCCTGATGATGGTGCCCTCACTGAATCCAAGGAGCTAGGGGCTGAGGCATTGCAGTGCCTCAGCAGGAGGTGGCAGATGCTGAGGACACTTTGCTGTCATTTAAAGATGGATAATAAGATGTTGGAGAAGAAAAGGAGGGACTATGCCTATCCCAGTGGCTGTTAAATAGGAGACAATGACTTGAGACAGCTGTCTATAAATCCTTCAGCAGCTCCTTGCCATCTTTGTTGCTTGCAACCATTCTGTCTTGGTAACTGGCAGTATTCTTTGCATGTCAGCATTTACATTTCTATACTGCTTCATACTGAACCAAGTAGACTCTAAGCGGTTTACAATGTGTAAGATAATTGACCCCGACAAGCTGGGTACTCATTTTAGCAACCTACAGAAGGGTGCAAGGATGAGTCAACCCTGAAGCCCTGAGATCGAACTCACAACCTTGTGGGTGCAATACTGGCAGCAGTACTAGCATTTAGCCACTGTGCTATCAGGACTCCTATTGCTAATGTTTTCTTGGTCTATGGATGATTAACAACTCTGTTTTACTCTTTGCTGGCTTTGTTTATCTGGACTACTGACTTGAATGTCTGGACTGGCTGATGACCACCCTCCTGTTTCTTTTTTCATCTTAGAGCCCTCCCCTCCCTCCTTCCAACTGTCATCTTCTGGCCTGGGAGGAAGTGAAAGGACAGGCCCAACGCCATCAGGCCTGAAGAAGAAGAGCCCTCCCCTCCCTCCTTCCAACTGTCATCTTCTGGCCTGGGAGGGAGTGAAAAGACAGGCCCAACACCATCTGGCCCGTCCTCAATTAAGAAAAAGAGCCCTCCCTCCATTCCATCTGCCTTGGTCCAGGCCTCAGAGGGAGAATGCTGGACCTGATCCCTTCCACCCCCACCACCCCCCACCACCATTCCCTTCTCCTTTTGTGTTGTGTCTTTTTAGATTGTAAGCCTGAGGGCAGGGAAGCATCTATAATAATAATAATAATAATAATAATAATAATAATAATAATAATAATAATATATTTATTTATTTATACCCCGCTCTTCAGCCAAGGCTATCAGAGCGGCTTACAATTTGGAAATTAGACATAAGCCGCCCGGATTCCCAGAGATTGGGCGGCCTATAAATAAATCCTATTATTATTATTATTATTATCACTATTATTAATTGGATAACCTGTGACTGACCAGAACTGCAATAACTACCTGACAGCCCTTGCACTCCAACCTTCTCATTCCTGGGTAATTTGCCAATTAGAAGATAGGCTGCCCGGTCACTCTGAATTTCTGTTCCCCAATCTGCCTTTCAAGTGACCAGGAGCATCTCTGTTTTGTATGGATTAAGCTTTATTTTGTTTACCCTCATCCAGTGCATTACAGACAGCAGACACTCATTTAATGTTGAAACATTTTCCTTGGAATTAGCTGGAACGAGAGATAGTGTGGGTGCCATCAGCATACTGGAAGAGTGGCATCTGAAATGAATTCATTTCATTCAATAAATTACAGTTTGTCTCTAAAGGCTCTGTTTACATCCAGCAAATGCATTTATTTATTTATTTATTTATTAAAAATCATATATAGTTATTTATTTAATAACAACTTTTCAGAATTTTACAACAGCTTCATCCAGTTTGAGGAGCCAAAACCTCTACTCGATCCTGCATTATAACTCAAGTTTAAAGCATTAGAATCTGGCTGATTTAATTTGGTTGAAATTGTCACACATTTGATATGTGACAATGTATAAACACAAACTGTAGATTTGAGCAATACTTTCTTTACGTTTTGGAGACAAGAGAAATAAAAAAAAACCCCAATGTTTTGTTTAGTAATTATAGGGCTTTCAAATGTGTGACAATATTCAAGAGGAGGAAGATGATGACAAGAACTACAGCATATTAAATACTAGCAAAACAAAATGGGGAAAAAACATTTCTCTGTTTTATTGCTTTTTAATTAAAGCCTATGGAAAGATAGACTGCTACCCTAGTGCCATTTATACTACTACTGTCCTGAAACATTGCTGTGCAAAATCATTCTCATACCTCCCACTATATTCTGTAGCCCCAGAGTAGACATAAATAAATTACTAATGGAAAAAGCTAGACACAGTCCTTTTAAAATTTGTAGTGGTCGAAAAACATAGAAAGGGAAAGAAAAGACAGAGTAAGGCAAAGGAGACAGACATTTAAATAATCTTTGTTATTAAGTAATGAATGGTTTTATTTGGCAGTTGATTTCTGAAGTTTTTGATGCCCTATTCAAACTATGAAGAATATGTTATGGAGTAATTAGACTGGCTGGATTTTTTTAAAAAATGAAGCTTCAAGTCATACAAAGGCAATTTTGTTAAAGCTGTAGAGGCTACATTTTATTTATATTTATATTCCTTGCCCTTTTGGTTGCAAAGGTAGGTTTCAAAATCTGGTGGCAGCAACAACACAAAGGGAAAAGGAACAGACACACAATAAAATGAACCAGAATAAATGTTGCTTTGCATATACACTCATCCCTCCATATTTGTGGCTTTGATTATTCACGGATTTGATGTTCTCTCTAGGAATATCTAGGTCCTCCAGTGCTCCTTTATGGTCAACTTTAACTAAAAGTTGCACTGAAAGACCTAGAGATTCCTAGAGAGAACGCTCCACTAAGCATTTGTAGCTCCTCCAGCGCAGTTCTATGGTCAATATCTGGCAGATGTTGACCACAGAGTTACACTGGAGGACCTAGAAATTCCTCTAGAGAGTACTCTGATAGGCATTTGTAGCTCCTCCAGCGCAGTTCTATGGTCAGTGTCTGTCGGACATTGACCACAGAGTTGTGCTGGAGGACCTAGAGATTCCTAGAGAGGTGTCCTCTCAGGTAAAAACATGGTGTTTTTGTTTTTTGAGGTTTTTCCATATTCACGGGGGTCTTGTGCCCCTAACCCTAATGAATATGGAGGGACAAATGTATAATGATTTTTGCATTAGTTTAAAAAAAGTATTTCAAAATAGGACAATCATATAATAATGGCAGGACATACCAAGAAATTATTTACCACCCACCACATTCATTACATGTAGATCTGAAAAATTAAAGAGAAATTTAAACAAAGTGTGGGAGTGTTATTTGAGCCAAAGGGGAGCACATCATATGATCAGGAAAAATTTTTTAAAAAAAACTATGATGGCAGCAATACACTGAAGAATTCTGAGTGAAAGGGTAAGAGAATCCCTGAACAAAAAAAAGCTTTTGTTGATAAACCAATAAGTTTGGAAACAGAAGTCGAAACGTCTCTCAAAGAAGCTGGGAGAAATAAATCAGCTGGAATCAATGCATACCAATAGTTTCAAGCTACAGAGATAGTATTCATCAAAATTCTAACAAAAATCTGACAGCACATATAGAAGACAAAAAAGTCTCATGGACTGGAAATGGTCTATATGGATTCCTGTCCATCTCCCCACCAAAAAAGTACTCACCAGGGATTTTAATAAGCATCATACCATTGCCTCAGTCTTCCATAAAAGCAAAGTGATGACATTTTAGTACAAAGATTGTCCATATATGGAGTAAGGAATGCCAGATATCCAAAGTTGATCCAGAAAATTAAGAGCCCTAGGGATTATGTTGCAAATATGTATTGGCTAATGAACCCACTGAAAAATTTCAGATGAAAATCGGCTTTGAGTGTGCAGATCATAGAAAGCTGTGAATCACCTTTAAAGAAATGGGGACCCTACAACATTTGGTTGTCCTTATGCATAAGTTATATCTGAACAAGAATCCACTATCTCAACAGAATGTGAAGAACCATAACAACATCCCATTAGCAAGAGGGACAGACAAAACTCTATTTTGTCAACCTATCTGTTTAATTTATACACATGTTATATCATATGGAAAGCAGGATTAGACTTCAGTGAAGGAAGCATAAAAATTGGGGGAATGAAAATCAAAATTTTTAGATATACAGATGATACCATGCTACTACCAGAAAACAGCAAAGATTTTGAAATACTATTTAGGAAAGTCAAGGAAGAAAGTGTTGAGGCAGGGCTATAGTCAGACATTAAGGAAACAAAAATAATGACTATATAATTTTAAAAGGGATGATGAAGACACTGAAATAGTTAAAGATTTTCTGTACCTTGGCTTAGTCATAAATCAAAATGAAGACTACCATAAAGAAATTAGAAAAAAGACTAGGAGTGCCATGAAGGAACTAGATAAGATTGCAACTGCAAATATAAACTTTTAAATACCAAAGTTAGAATCATCTAGGCCATAGTACTTTTGATATCTATCTGTGTGAAATCTGGAAGCAAGAGAAGAGTGGTATTGGAGGGAGGACAACTCTACAGATAACATGAATAGCCAAAAAGACCAAAACATTGAGAGCAAAGCAAACCCAAACTCTCCCTAGAAGGTAAAATAAATATTGTACTTTGGAACTGTTATGAGATGACATAACTCATTAAAAAGATGATAATGCTAGATAAAGTTGAAAGTTAGGAGCAGCAAAAGAGGAAGACCGCATTCCAGGTGGAAAGACACAATCAAGGAAGCCACAACCCTAAATTTCCAAGGCCATAGCAGGGCTCTTAACAGCAGAGTCTCCTGGAGATTTGTAATTCATAGAGTTATCAGAAGTCAAAGCCGGCCTGATGGCACTTAATAACAACATGTTTATTAAAATATCTAATATGTGCAGATTATGTAAAGGTTCTGTCAAATCTGGATTTCTAACATTTCCATGTTCATATCTGGATCAATTTAGCCCAATGTATACATTTTGCAAGTGGTGTCCTCTGTTGTCATACAGTTTTGTAAGATATTTTACCTGACAGAAAACTATACTGAAAAATTTGGGGAAAATATGTATTTGCATACCAGATTGGGAAATGAGAATGAGGAAGGTACACATTAAAATACAACAGAATTTCTATCTCATCTGCATGGAATCGTTTAGAAAGGTGACAGTAAAAACATGACACTTCCTAAAGCTGCCTTAGTACAGACGGTATAAGAAACCAGTTTAGTTGCAAAGTAGAATCTTTATCTCCCTTCAAAGTTACCAAATTTTCAACACAACAGGTCTGGCAAGTTACATGTAGCATATTCAGAAATGACTTTGGTGCTGTCACATCTTGGCAGTTAAGAACAGCATATGCTATGGAAATGATGCACCTGGTCTTGAGGGAGAAGTATAGATAGCACAAGAACAACCTTTAACAGATGCATGTTGGTGAGAAATTTAACACTTTTGCAGAATGTTATTGAGCAGTTCACCTCTCACTCCCAAGTTTGAAATCCACTGCTGGAAACACTAGGGGAAAGCTAAACTAGGACATTGGGCAATGGTAATATAATTGGTGTCATTGTATTCACCTCTTACTCACTTTTGAACTGAGTTCCATGTGAAAAAGAACAGGCAAAAATAAATTAAACCAAATGTAGCCCACAGAGGAGGGAATTTTATTACCTACGAACATTCACAGCCTCACCCAAACATTTATGCAAAAACTTTAAGATTAGTCTAGTAGCATTTTTATTAAATTCTTCAGTATCCATCATAGTTCCTGAAATGAACACAAATGGTTAAGTTTGTGCATATAACAAAAACATTATCCACAGAAAACAAAGTATTATCGAGCCTCCTTGTTAAAGAAACCCAAATTCTAACACCCACCCCTCCAAAAATCCAATAGTAAAAAAGAATGAATATCAATGAGAGGATGTATGAAAAAGACGACCCGCTCACTCGATCCTTGCCCATCTTGGCTTTTCATCCAGGGGGGAGATACCATCAAGACGTTGTTAAAAAACCTAATCAATGCATCTTTTAGGGAAGGCTGTCTTCCATCTTGCCTTAAACAGGCTGTGGTTAAACCACTACTAAAAAAAGGCCTTCCCTTGACCCCCTGGACAGAAACAATTAAGGCCAGTCTCACTTTTGCCATTCTTAGGTAAAGTAATCGAGAGGGCAGTCGCCATTCAACTCCAAGCGGTCTTGGAAGAAATGGATTTTCTAGATACATTTCAAATGAGTTTTAGGGCAGGCTACAGAGGAGAGACTGCTCTGGTCGCCTTTGTCAATGATCTCCATCTTGGCATCGACAGGGGAAGTGTGACCCTGTTGATGCTCTTGGATCTCTCAGCAGCCTTCAGTACCATAGACCACGGTATCCTTCTGGAACACCTGAAGGAGTTGATATTGGGGGCACTGCACTCCAATGGCTCCAGTCCTACCTCTCAGGCAGATTCCAGATGATGGTGTTGCTTGGGGACAGTTGCTCGGCCAAGAGGGAGCTCAAGTCGGGCGTCCCTCAAGGAGCGATTATCTCCCCAATGCTGTTCAACATTTACATGAAGCTGCTGGGCAAGATCATCTGGAGACATGGTGCAGGGTGTTATCAGTACGCTGATGACACCCAAATATATTTCTCTATGTCTCAGACTGATGCAGTGACTAAGGAAGGCAGCTCTCTTCTAAATGCCTATCTTAATGAGGTAATGGACTGGATGAGGGAAAACAAATTCAAATTGAATCCAGGTAAAATGGAGGTACTTGTAATAGGGACCCCTAATCTGGGAATGGAGTTATGCCAGCCAGTTCTGGATGGGGTCACACTTCCCCTGAAGGACTCTGTCCGCAGCTTGGGGGTGCTCCTGAACTCGTCGCTTCAACTGATGGATTAAGGTGGATGTGACGGTCAGGAGCACTTGCTATCAGCTTTGGCTGATATGCCAGCTGCGCCCCTTCCTGGAGCAGGGAGACCTTGAAACAGTAGTACATGCACTGGTAACCTCTCGACTCAACTTCTGCAATTCACTCTACATGGGGCTATCCTTTTGCCAAGTTCGGAAACTTCAATTGGTACAAAATATGGCAACCAGGCTGATCACGGACACATCCAGAACTGCCCATATTACACCAGTTCTAAAATCTCTCCACTGGCTGCCAAATAGTTTCCAGGCAAGGTACAAGGTGTTGGTTGTAACCTTTAAAGTCCTACATGGCTTGGATCCTGACTACTTGCGGGAGCACCTACTTCCATACAATCCACCCTGCACACTTCGGTCCTCTGAGAAGAATCTGCTACGACCTAAGAAGACCAGACTTTCAGCGGTGACCCAGAGGAACTTCTTATCAGCCGCTCCCAGGCTCTGTAACGACCTGCCGGACGAGATCCACCATATTACCACCTTGGAAGCCTTTAAAAAGGCTATTAAGAAGGATCTCTTCTGGCAGGCCTTCCCAAACTAGGTTAGATCCATTAGACTTGCCTCCCCCTCTATTGACACCTCTATTGCTACTGATACCAAAATTGTTTGATACTATCACCCCATCCCCTCCCCTAGAGGAAGATTAGTTTTTTCCCGCTAATGTGCCCAAAATGTTAATGTATTCCTATTGGATAGTTTTAAATTCTTTGATGTTTAATCTCTTTTTATGAGTCGATCACTGTTTTTATGATTGGTGGGTGGGTTGGGGTCTTGGGGGGGGGTTTTTTAATGTAATTTTTAATTGTTTGATGTTTTATTGATACTGTTGAACTCCACTTTGATTCCTTTGAGAAAAAGCAGAATATAACTTATTATTATTATTATTATTATTATTATTATTATTATTATTCCATGATTTACATATGAAATCTATCTGAACAAAGGCACATGTGCCCCTGGATGCAGAAATGCTCAATGAGACAAATTTGGGACAGAACAACAAGAACTAGAAACATAGAATCACAGAGTTAGAAGAGAATACAAGGGCCAACCAGTCCAAGCCCCTGGCCTGCAGGAATCCATAATCAAAGCACTCCTGACAGATGGCCATCCAGTTTCTGTTTAAAAACCTCCAAAGAAGGAGACTCCACCACTCTCTGAAGCAGCATGTTCCATTGTCAAATAGCTCTTACCATCAAGAGGTTGTTCCTAATGCTGAAGTAGAATCTCTTTTCCTGTAGCTTGAATCCATTGCTCTGGGTCCTATTCTCTGCAGAAAACAATCTTGCTCAATCCCCAATATGACACCCCTTCAAATATTTATACTTGGCTCCAGTGTCACCCCTTAACCTTCTCTTCTCCAGGCTAAACATACCCAGCTTATCAATATCCTGCTGAATTGAATTGTGGTGCCCAGAACTGGCCAACACAAAGTAGAGTGGCACTATTACTTCCCTCGATCCAGACACTACACTCTTATTGATGCAGCCTAGAATTATATTGGCTTTCTTGTGTGCTGCATCATACTGTTTACTCATATTCAACTTGTCTACTAGGACTCACAGGTACTGTTGTTAAGCTAGGTGTCATCCATCCTATATCTGAGCATTTCATTTTTTCTGCCTGAGTGCACTACCTTATATTTCTCTCTATTGAAATTCATTTTGTTAGTTTTGATCCATCTTTCTAATCTGTTAAGGTCATTTTGAATGTTAATTCTCTCCTTTGGGGTATTAGCTACTCCTCCTAATTGAGTGTCATGTGCAAATCTGATATGATCCCCCCCCCCATTCCACCATTTAAGTTATTGATAAAGATGTTGTATAGCACTAGGCCCAGGCAGAACCCTGTGGCATCCCCAAAGTCACTTCTCTCCAGAATGAAGTGAAGCCATTATTGATCACCCTTTGTGAAAACATAATATAGAGAAGTATTGGGAAAACTGGTCTTCCCAATTTCCAACATCTCTGACCACTGATCTCCTTAGACGGTACAGATGGGAGATGAAATCCAAAAATATCAGGTTGGCCAGAGGCTCTCAACACCTGAAGTAGAGGCTAGGGTATGTTCTGAGGAAGTGAGCAAGACTGAGAATACTCCTGCTGGTGCTGAAGTGTGATCCAGCCCAAAGTGTCTATCTCAATATTAGTGAGAAACAATTAGTCATCAGCATCAGTTAAGATTGTCAGGTGTACAGCTTAAGCATCAGGTGGGCTGAAATCCTCATGGTTAGATACAATGAGCTTGTTACATGAAATTCTACAATAGAATATGGATGAATTGCCATAGCCTATTATATACAATGGCATTCTCAAGGCCTCTGTCTTTTGTTCCCCAGCAAGATGACCATGTATGTCACTTTACCTTTTCAGGTTGCTGCTGCATGGTGTAAGTACAATTAAACATATCGGTATATACTATTGCTTGCCTGCTTGCTTGCTTGATTAAAATATTTCTATCCTGCCCTAAATCTTAATAACCCAGATCTTAGCACACTCAAGAAAACAAAATTTACACAGTACTTAAACAATTAAAAAGCAAAATAAAATAAAATAAAATGGATAGGATTAAATTAAAATCCACAAGCCCACAAAGTAAAACCAAGACACAATGAGTGAAATCTTTAAAGCTTGAGTGAACAGTCGAGTTTTAACTTGACACTGAAATGAGATCTACATTTGTGCTCATTGGGCCTCCAAAGGGAGGGCATTCTAGTACTGGAGACCCAAGGCAACAATTCCCACATCTCAACTTCATGTACAATGGTGAGCTATAGTAGAACCCCCTTGCCAACTCAACTGGGTCTCCTTTTTTTTAGTTTAACTTTACCCTTTACCCCTTGTTGTGTCTCTTGTATGTATGTGCTTTCAGGTTGCCCTATGGTGCCCTGGTTAAATGCCTGTACTGCAGCCACTCACTCACAAACCATCAGGTTGCGAGTTCAATACCAGCAAAAGGGCTCAAGCTCGACTCAGGCTTGCATCCTTCCGAGGTCGCTAAAATGAGTACCCAGATTGTTGGGGGCAATTAACTTACACTTTGTAAACCGCGTAGGGAGTGCTTAAATCAGGGGTAGGCAACCTGCGGCCCGCGGGCCGGATGCGGCCCGGCGAGGCCTTGGGACCGGCCCCCATCCGGTCCTGCCGCCGATTGCCGCCGGGACCTTTGGCCTCTCGCGCGCAGGGGCAAGGGGGGCAATTGTCTATAGATGCCTCAGAAACATGCATTTATATTAACATTTTTTAAAAAATCAGCGAATTTTTTTGCGTGTCCTCCACTTTTTTAAAAAAAGTGTCCACCATTTGAAAATGTTGTCCAACATTTGTCCCGGTTTATTTATTTAGTTAATTTTTTAAAACATTATTTAATTATTTATTTTTTGGCTTCGGCCCCCCAGTTGTCTGAGGGACAGCAACCCGGCCCCCGGCTCAAAAAGGTTGCCTACCCCTGGCTTAAATGTACTGGTAAGTGGTATAGAAATGTGCTTGCTATTGCTATCCCCATGAATTTCATAGAGTTTTCTTAAGTAAGAATACTCATAAGTGATTTGTCATTGTATTATTTTGAAATATAGACTACAGCACCTGGTATTCCTTCGTGCCCCTCATCCAAGTACCAACCAGGCCTGAACCCTTATTGGTTTCCAAGTTCCAATGGGATCTGGTGCCTTCAGTATATTTGGAGTGCCTTTCTTTGGCGGGTTACAAACGGCCCTCAAGGGGCTGTTTTCCTGCCGCCGCCATTCGCTGCGTAGGGAAGCCCCAGCAGCCAGACCGCGAGGCTTCCCCGCACAGCAAAAAGGAGCGCCGAAATGGCGCTCCTTTTCGGAACGCAGAAGTGGCACCACGAGGGGCGGAGCGCGCCCTCGCGGCGTCACTTCCACCACGACACATCTGGACACACAGCGTCCAAGACGTCAAAATGGCGGCACCCATGTGGACGGGCGCCGCTATAAAGTCCGCGCTCCGCACATACTGGGAGGAAGGGCCGTCAGGAAGGTAAGAACCTTCCTAACCCTAATACGGCCCTTCCTAACCCTAGTACGCACGGAGTGCGTACTTTATGGCAGTTTATAACCCGCCTTTATATCTATGAATTGAAACTATGCATAGAGGAATACAGGTACATGGATCAAATCCAAACTAAAGGCAGCAAAAGGGTAATGATGGGGATGCATTATCAAAGCCTTGAAAGATTTTTCTCCCTTTCCCTTACAACAGTGGTTCCCAACCTGTGGGTCGGGACCCCTTTGGGGGTCGAATGACTCTTTTATAGGGGTCGCCTAAGACCGTTGGAAAACACCTATTTAATTACAGTTATGAAGTAGCAACGGAAATAATTTCATGGGTTTGGGTCACCACAACATGAGGAACTGTATTAAAGGGTCGCGGCATTAGGAAGGTTGGGAACCACTGCCTTACAAAAATACAATCAGCAGAATGTGGGATGGTGCCATTCTTAGACCTCAGTTATGACTGTAAAGGCTTTGAGCAGGAACAAATGAATTCTATAAAAAGATGAAGATTATGTAATGTAGTTGTTTAGATCACAAATTTCCTTTGGATCAAAGCTGGAGGTTCCTGTCAGAGCGAGCAAAAATGGCATTTGGGCTAGAACTCCCAAAATCTGCATTCTATATGGCCAAACCAGCTGGAGGACTCTGAGAGTGCTGGCCCCAAAAACATACATTTGCAAGCTCTAGGTCTTGCAAATGATGTATTATATAAAAATGATTTTACTCTTAATAGGTAGAGAAAACAAACTAATCCAAATGTTATATGAAAATGTAGATGAAACCCAACTGATTCTACTGTGATGTGAAAAGTTGGTTCCTCCACCTCCTAACCTGTTTGTTGTTTTTCACTTTAAATCATTCTGATTCTTTCTTAACCCGTGTTAAGCTTGAATATGTTACTTGAAGATAAAGCACTTGTGAAACGGAGTGGGAAATGAAAATCATCTCCTTTTCCCTCCTCATTTTTTTAGGCTACACATTTATTTATTTATTTTTCCCATTCTATGTCTAGAATTGGCAACCATATGGTCAGGAATACAAACTGTGACTAAGTGAGAGACTCACAGTCTCAACAATCTGCCCTTGAAAATGAGCAAATCCATATGGGTTTGTTTTTAGGTCAAACCCAGCCACCATAACATTCTGTATATTTTTGCACAAGATGTTCATTTGGCAAGTAAACTTGTTCATTCATGCCATTTGATTGTGAAGACAGCATTAAAGCAAACCCAACTTAAGTCGTTAAACATTAAAAAATAAATTGAACGTTCATAGTTAATCTGTATGTTTTAGATTAACAGGGAAATTTCAAATTGTATGACATTTATCCCCATTTTCTCTCCCTAGCTGGCACATGGTACACAGCACAGTGTTGTGCTTAGAGTGTTTTGCATCAGCCCTTAGGTGACCAAGGCCCAAGACCCCATTCAGCTATCTAGTTTATTGGGTGATTTCAGTCACTACCTCTCACCTTAACCTACCTCAAATGATCATTGTAAGGATAACAATGGGAGTGAGGGAGCATTTATGTCACTTTGAATGCCTCTGGTAATAAAATGAAAAATGATAAGATTCATCAGGGCTTCGGAGCAAATATCATACATACCTTTCCCAATACAGAGAGATAAAAAGATGTCTTTGAGGTAAGGATGTGGATATTCACTATTTTGGATAAGGATAAAATGTTTTTAGTTTTCTCCCTTATGTCAAGAAAATGAATATTTCTGCCCATTTCTCACCCAGTAATAACACATCATGGAATGTTTGGGGAAATTATACTCACAAAAATGCACATTTTGGGGGCAGGGGAGAATTGTGGATGTCTAGCACAACCAACCTCCCACTTTTTCCAGATCACTATTTATGTATTTTGTGCAAGATTGTTGGTTTTTTCCAACAACAACCAACAATCTTGCACAACAAAACCACGTGGTTATATTTTTATTGTGCATGTGTGCTGAATTGTTTAAAAAAATAGGTAAGATTTTAGTTGTGCAAGATTGTTTATTTGTGTAGCAAAAAAAACACCCTTATATTAAAAACAAAAAGACATGGGGCTGTCTGGACATAGTGTCCCCCCCAAAAATGTATTTTTGCACAGAACATTTTCTGGAAACACTTTGAAATATGTGTCTGTCTGGTAAAAAAAACCATGCAAATTTCTCACCAATCTAGTACTCTTCCTGACCATGTTTCTGAGTGTCAAGAAAACCATTTGGGGGCCAATTAACAGCAAGTATGGTTTCCATACTAACTTGAAGTGGTAGTTTTCTGGGTAAAGTAGAAAACTGGGCTGAAATTAATGCACTGAAATTCAATAAGAGAGAAATGAAAAATTCTACATTTAGGCCACAAAAATCAAATGTACAGATATAGGATGTGGGATACTTGGCTCAACATGTGAAAAGAACCTTGGGATCATTCTTGATTATAAACTGAGCATAAGCCAGGAGTGTGATACTGCAGCAAATACTATCATAGCCTGCATTAATTTTCAAATCAAAGGAAATAATAGTTCCCCCTATATTCTTTGCTAGCCTCATCTGGTGTACTCTGTTCTGTTCTGGATGCCTTGCGTTAAATATGGACAAGTTGGAGCAGGCCCAGAGAAGGGCAACAAGGATGATAAGAGGTATGGAAAACAAAACATATGAGAAAAGGTTGAGAGATCTGGGTGTGAAGAGAAGACTATGGGTGATATGATTGTATTAGTTAATTATTTAAAAGAGAATATTTAGTTGGAAAGGGTGCAGGCTTGTTTTCTACTGCCCCAGATGGCACAGCCAAGTCTGATGTTTTTAAGTTACAGGAGGGTAGGTTTTGACTGAACATTAGAAGGAACTTTTTGACAGTGAGAACAGTTTGGCAATGGAACCAATTGCCTAGAGAGGGGGTGGAATCCTCTTCTCTGTAAGTCTTCAAAATGAGGCTGGACAGCTACCTGCTAAGGATGTTCTCGCTGGAGATCCTGCACTGAGCTGGAGGCTGTACCTGATGGTCCATAGTGCCCCTTCAAACTCTATGATGTGATGAACAATTTAATATATTTAGATGACACTTGGCTATTAGCAGAAAACAGTAAAGACTTGAAGAAAGTCAAGGATGAAAGTTCAAAGGCAGGGTTACAATTGAACCTTAAAAATATGACAAGAGTTGATTTACAGAACTTCGAAGCAGAAAATGGAGACACTAAAATAGTTAAAAGTTTTCTATACTCTGGCTCAGTCATTTTTAAAATCTAGCAGAGATGCAGAAAACAGAATAGTTTCCCTGGGTAACTTGAGCTGGCAGGGCTTTGGAAGTGACTAATGATCCATCGTTCTCTCATCCACCTCACCTAACAGATTACTCTGCTAGAAATTAATTTGTTGAAAGCAAGTTGAGTCTAATATTCCTACTACTATTTGGGCATTCCTATTCTGCACCAAAGGATGGAGAAGATCAAAAGCCAGTTTTGAAAGCAAACCACAAACTAAATGAACATCTTAGTCATTTTTGAGCATCACTGAAATAATTCGCTTCTCGGATGCCTTTTAATTAGGTTGGCTGGACAAATAGGGCACAACAGGTCCAGCTTGCAATGACACCAAGAGAATAATTCTGAATGCATGCTAGAAATCATTGTGAGGTTAAAACCTATCAGCAAATTAAAAATAAGACAAAAGCTCTTTTTTATACAAATATACTACATTGAAGCAGCCTTCATTTTTTAAATTTAGTTTGTTGATATTTCCAGTCAATATTTCATTATGCCATTATTATTTTTTGCCAGAACTACTGTTTTAAAAAAATCTGAAAAGAAAATTGAATGAATATGCTAACAGTGAAATATACAAGTTTCCCCCCCCGTTCAAGTCTGTATGTTGTTTATACAAGTTTTCCCCCAGTTCAAGTCTGTGTATTGTTTTGTGGATTATTAAAAAAAAGGCTTACAGCTACTGTCACTTTGAAAACTGCAACAAATACAAAGATTCCAAAATGATGAATGCATTATACAGTAGCTAAGTTTTAACAAGATTATCCCCTATGTCTATGAGTGATGGAAGAAAGCAGCTATTGCTATTGTTACTGTGCTTATTGCTAGTTTGAAAACAGATAAACCATTAACATTTTGGAAATCATAAAACTCAGCATGGGACACAACTCATATTTGTCTGGAATGATCATCTACAACAACAGACTACAATCCCACACTGTGTGCTGTGGAACGCATCACAGAACAAATCAATTTTCTACGATTTAGATCAGCAAAGTACCCATGCCACAAACAAATTCTTCCATACAGAAGTGTCACAACCAGCTTGTAAAAGCTCCAAGACTCCTCTTCCATACACTGTTGATTCCCAGAGATCACCTATGGTCAGATTTGTACATCTCAAAACACTCAACTTTAGCCTCCTAAGACATGTGTTGCCAAACTGGACCATCAGAATCAATCCCCCCAATTCAAGCAACTTTCCTGAACCAGTCAGGGTGATCTTGGGGTTAGTGAAATCTTAGTGCTGGGGGATTTCAACATCCATGCTGCCCCATTGGTTCAGGACAGTTCAGGACTTCATGTCTGCCATGACAACCATGTGTCTGTCCCAAATGATACCTGGCCCTACTCAAGCTGCTGGGCATCCTCTGGACTTTGTTTTCTGTAGTGGATGGGGTACATGTGATCTGGAAATGTCTGGGAATGTGATCTGGGAGTGGAGAAAGTGTCTATAGTCATGAGACAGATCACCTGGTAGGATGCAGATTTACTGGACTCAGAACCTCTGCAATGGTGAGGGACTCATTAAGATGGTCTATTTCAGGAGACTTATGAATCCAGATAGTGTCCTGGTGGCTCTTGAGGAGTTCTCTGCTGCCTTGACAAACCATCCTGTTGAAGTCCTGGCTGACCTCTGGAATGGTGGGGCAGCGGTCATGATCACTCCTGAGTGACCCTTCTCACAGACTACAGCCAAACTGCTTCCCTAGTTTTCCAGGCAGTTGGTGGCAGTGAAGGAGACTAGAGTGGCATTGGCAGAAAACTACACATGCATCTGACCAAACACAGGTGACAGCTTATCTGAGAGTCTACTCTGTGGCAATAGAAGAAGCAAAGGGAAATTTCTTCTCTGCCTGTATTGCATATGTAGGAAGCCTGCCAGTAAGGCTATTTCAAATGGTCAGGAGATTTTTACACACAGGCCTAGCAGAGGAAAATCTAGATCATCTGACAGCTTACTGTGAACAACTTGCCCAGCACTTTGCAAATAAAATCATTTAGATCTGTTCTGACTTGGATGCTATAATTCAGGGGTAGGCAACCTACGGCCCACGGGCCAGATCCGGCCCGGCGAGGCCTTGGGACTGGCCCCAGCCCGGTCCTGCCACCGATTGCCGCTGGGGCCTTTGGCCTATCAGGAGGAGCCGGGCAAACGGGGGCAAGTGGCAGGCAAGGGGGACACGTGGGGACAAGGGGGGCAATTGTCTATAGAAGCCTCAGAAACATGCATTTATATTAACATTTTTTTAAAAAGCAGCCAATTTTTTGCGTGTCCTCCATTTGAAAATTTTGTCCTACATTTGTCCCGGGTTATTTATTTATATTTTTTAAAAATATTTAATTATTTATTTTTTGGCTTCGGCCCCCCCAGTTGTCTGAGGGACAGCAACCCGGCCCCCAGGTCAGAAAGGTTGCCTACCCCTGCTATAATTGATACAGATCCAGGGGATGTAACTCTTCCCCCTATTTGTCCAGCAGCAATGGATAGGGTTTTTTTAGTTTCTGCAACCCAAGAATGTAGATTGTATTCTTGAGGATATGAGGATCACAACATGTGTTCCAGATCTTTCTCATTCCTGGTTTATTAAAAAAGCTAGAGGGGATGGGCTGAGCAGATACAAGGAGTAATTGATACCTCAATAAAACAAGGCAGAATTCCAGCTTGCCTGAAGGAGTCTGTTATAAAACCATTACTAAAAAGGCTATCCCTGGATCCCACCAATTCTGGATAATTGTCATCCAGTCTGTAACATTCCATTGTTAAGCAAGGCTCTGGAGCATGTGGTGGCCTCTCAGTTCCAGCGCTTTCTAAATGAAAGGGATTATCTAAAACCATTTCAATCTAGTTTTAGGATTGGTTATAGGACAGAGACAGCATTAACGACCTTGATGGATGACCTACACCACAAGCTGGACAGGGAAATGTGTTCCTGTTGGCTCTGCTGGAGTGCTCAACAGCTTTCAATGCTACTGTTACCCAAAGAACAGGTATCAGGGATTGGGAGGTCCCCACCAACTGTCAGTGTTATTTCAAATGCTGGGGAAATTAACTTTTGCAAGAGGCTTGGGCAACCTTTGGACCATTTGCACCAGTGTATATCAATACTAACTGAGGAGGACTCCAGATCTTATGTGAATTAAGAAGATTTTTTATTTAGAAAATATGCAGAATACAATCACACACACAAGATAGCTCTGTATTCTGTGTCTGGTGTGATTTGCTAACTGAAAATGGATATATGGAAAGGGGAGAGTGCAGTTTTAGGGCTTTGCAGTGGGGTTATAATTACCTGTCCAATGAGAAGACCATGAAAACTGGAGTGGCTCAGACTGGAAGGTCCGAGGGTGATACAGAGGGGGATACCAAGTGTGTATGTGGACTGGGCTGTGTGTAATTTGTGTGTAGAGAACTTAGATTCTGAAACCATATGTATACCTTAAAACTAGCCCTAGCAAATGGGCTAGCTGACCAGATAACAAAGGCTGAATGACTTGTCCTAGGAACTGACAATGGAATTCTGGACTGGTTGATTGCTTTAATTTTAGTGTGACAACAACAGTGATTAGATCAGGATATTCTTGAGATGAATGGACATGGAAATTTGTCTGGAGACACAACAAGGAATAGGCAGAGAGATTAGTTTACTGCTTTGAGCGTGAAGAGATCCTTTGTCTCAAGTTTCAAGAGGAAGTGTAGATTATTCATGGGAAGAAAGGAGCATTTCAGATTTGATGGCTTTGTTCACCTGGATGTTCATATGCCTCGGGGAAAACAATGAGACTTGAGAGCATTGTTTTATAGAGGCTTCATTCCTTCCTGGAGGGGCAACCCAGAAAGTAGTGCTGGGAGACTCCTGTTTGACCCTTGACTATTGGCTTCTGGGATCCCTCAGGGTTCAATTCTGTCCCCCTATGCTATCTAACATATACATGAAACTGCTGGGAGAGGTTTTCTATAGAGTTTTGTGGTCCAATGCCATCAGTATACAGATGACACCCAATCCAAAAGTCAAAAGGCAGATCAGGGAACAAAGATTCATCTTGTGCTGGATGGAGTTACACACACACACCCTGAAGACACAGGTTCACAGCTTGGATGTGCTCCTGAATTCAACTCTGAACCTGGAAGCCCAGATTTCAGCAGTGGCTAGGAGTACACAGTGAAAGCTTGTGCACCAGCTGCACCCATTCCTTGAGATGTCTGATCTGACCATGGTGCCACATGCTTTACTTACATCCTGTGGAAGTATTGTAATCTGCTCTATCTAAGATTTCCTTTGATGGGTATTCAGAAACTTCAACGGTCCAAACAACTGCAGCCAGATTGCTAACTTGGACTGGCCACATGTATCACACAACCCCCTTATTGCAACAGCTCCACTGGCTATTGGTCTGTTTCCAGCCAAAATTAAAACTCCCAATTATGACTTTTAAAACCCTACATGGCTCCAGTCTAGGTAATCTGAAGGATTGCATTCTTCCTTATGAACTAGCCCATGGTCTTGCAAAGAAGTAGCCACGGAGAGGCCCTTCTCTCTGCCCCACCACCCTCATTGGTACACATTCATTTTCTCTCCACTGGGAATAAGGGGAAAGGCCTTATCAGTGGCCTCCTCTAGACTCTCGAACTCCCTTCCCTAAGAACTTAGACTGGCACCCTCCCTATTTTCTTGTCACAAACAAGTAAAGACTTTTCTGTCCTAACATAATGAATGGCTAGATGCGTGACTATATAAGGCCTGTCTTACACAATGCACTGAATATAGCTAAATGTTATGCTGGTGTGTCTGTTTAAAGATATGTTTAATGACATATGTTTTGATCTGGTTTTAATTTTTTTGATCATTCAATCTTGTTTTCACTTTTTCTCTTGTGGACTTTTAATTATGTCATTTTAACTGTTGTAAGCCACTTTGATCCCACTCTCAGAAAAAGGTGGGACAGAAACAACAACAATAGTAATAATAATAATGGTGACAACTGCCCAGGTATAGGATGAATATGTTTCAACTGAAAGACAGTGGTGCTACTTCAGGTATTTCAACAGCAAACAACTCATTTAAGAGTGAGAGTGATGGAAAGAGGAAAGCTTTAAGTTCCAAAGACAGCTTCAAGTTCCTGCTTTCATTGATCAATGAACAGCAATTATAATTGATCCCTCTCTAGTAACATTGTCATCTTTCTTTTTGACACATTCATTTTCTCTCCACCCACCACCAGTGAGGCACCTTTGAACATGTGCTAATGATCAGGCAAAGAGATGCAGTGATGAGAAAAGCTGCACCTGCTTCATTTCTGCATCTCGTGATGGAAGTCACTAAAAGAAAGTTAACTCTACCAAGTTAGTAACCCCAGTTTGTAGCAACAAAACGGTAGATGAAATTTCGAAGTACTCAACAAACTAGCTCACAGTAGATCAATATAATCAGAACTTATTTTTATACTTTAGTGCAGAGGGAACTATTTAAAAAAAAGGTTTACTGTCAATGAAAATGAAATAGCAGGCTTTGGAACAATACTCCCATATTTTTGGTAGGATTTCAGAGTTTTCAGGAAGGAAAACACATCATTGTTCTTGGCTGTGTATTTTAAAACTTATTTTATTTAGCAAGGCATTCATCTGGCTCTGAAATGTTATTTGCTTTTGGGAAATGTAATCTGCAAATAAATTAGCTGTTTCAGTTTTTCTGCTCTTCCATTTTTATTGTTCCCACCTAGACTGGAGAAAAGTGTTCTGAGCTCCAAGAAAGGTTTACATCACAGCATGATATGATCTGATGAAATACTAAATGCATTTGTCTTCTCTCAGGCTCCTTCCTTAAGTAAAAAAAAAAAAAGGTCTTGTGCCAAATTTTAAAACATCTTATAGCATATAATCATGTTGACACCCACACACTACACTCAGTTGTTCAATACGATAAATCATTCACTGGAAAACCTCACGACTTGTTTCCCACACTTGGTTAATGAATTACAAGCAAAAATGTGCTACTTGGTACCAAAACACCACAATGGATCCTTGGTCTTCACTGGGGTTTGGCTCCAGAACCCCCCACGGATACCAAAATCTGTGATAGCTCAAGTCTATTATACAGTATATAATAACATAATAAAATGATGTCCTTTATATAAAATGGAAACATTTTCTTTTTGAATTTTAAAAAATATTTTGAAGCAATGGATGGCTGAGTACATGGATGCAGAATCCACAGATATGGAGGGCTGAGTGTATTTATTGGTTAACTGGACAACTAGCCTAAAGAGAAGAGAGTGAGTGAGAGTGAGACTACGTGATGGATTTGCATTGGCTTCTGAAAAGGGGAGAAGAAAGGGTCTTTGCAAGTGGAACTGAAAATGGGAGAAAGAGTTTGCTAGATATTTGCTAGCTCATTTTCTCAAAGAAAGAACAGATTTTTGAGCCAAAGTGCTAAGAAGAGACACAAAAAATGGTGGTGGAATATTACTCTCCAGCAACAAAGCTCAGTATTTCCCTCACACTGACTTAATCCAGGAATTACAACTGCATGAGTTTAATAATAAAAAAGAGAGAATTTTTAAAGTGTCATGTGACTTATTATTTACTGGAGGAAATAAAAGACACAATCAAAATAGGTTTCAAAATCCCCATATACAACAAAACACAACAATATGCCTGTTGTTGTTGTTGTGTGCCTTTAAGTCATTTCTGATTTATGGCAAACATGGGGTTTCCTGGAGCTGAGAGGGTGTAACTTGCCCAAGATCACCCAGTGGGTTTCCATGACTGAGTCTACATGAAACTTAATCTAGCAAAATTGAAGCTGTTTACAAACACATTTAAAAATATTTAGCATTATTACAAAATAGATAAATAGAAATGATAAGGCTAAAAACAACATCTCTTTGCAGGGTGGGAGGTTGGGTCCTAGTAAAAATCTAACTGTCAAGCTTTTCAAACAATGCCTGTTTAAATTCCCTTTATATGTATTATATTTAACACAGGAGTGAGCAGCTGCAAACAAGGCAGGGGTAATTTTTCCTTCCTGAATCTGTCTGGAGCAAATTCCAGGACACTCAAGGAAACGGAACCACTGTGCTCAATTTTGGACAGATTTTTTTTCTTTTGGGGGAGGTCTGTTTTGGGGAGGACTGGAGGCCAGGGAAGGTTAGGTGAGCAAACTGTAGTCATTTTGGGTGGTTTGGGGATGTTTGAGGGAATTTGGGTGCAAACAAAATCACCCTAAATGGAGTTGAATCCACCAGAACCTTTAAAATACTGGGGGAATCTAGGAACTTATGGGGAGGTCCTCTGGGTTGCATTTGTAGTCCCAAGGGCTGCATGCAGCCCAGGGGCCACATTTTGTCCACCCTTAAGACATCTTGAGATGCAGCCTGTCTTGGTCTCTGCTGATTCTATAATGTATTCACTATCCAGGTCTTCTTTAGAATTCCAAAGATTTTTAACAGATGAATTTGTTCATTAGAATAATGTGCTGTGTTTCATATAACCCAGCCCACAAATATGGCAGTTATGATGTTCTCCATGTTTTTGTTTGCAAAATTCATTATTTCAGTCCAATGTCCAAGTTATCATCAGAGCTTGGAAAAGTTACCTTTTTTACTACAATTCCCAGAATCTTCTAGCCAGAACTGCAACACATTGGAGAACTGTACTGAATAGTGTAGTTGGGCACAGTAGGGGATTAGTGTCACTCCCTCTAGAAGAAATAGTTTTAAAACGTATTATGGAATGAACTTTGCATGACTACTGTCCTCTTTTGTCAATTACATTCACAAATAAAATGTCCTGTTACACAGCCCCCAGTGCTCCTTATTCAACATTTCTTTAAAAACCGTGGCTGCTGTATCATATGCTGAACAACTTGTCAACATTACTTCAGCACACACAACTAGGAACGTTTTAGTCTAGTCTAGTCTGACTAAAAGTGTGTAATTCCCACTTCAATGATAGTGCCAGGAAAGGCTGCCTTTCCTGGTTTAAGTGTCTATGGAATTTCAATCTACAGTGTTATGCACAAACACATCAGTAGTCTCTTGGGAAGAAAGCGTGAAAAATCTACAAACACAGTCAAAGTCATGTTGAGGCGCAATTTAAAGGGTTGTTTTTCATCTAGTTGATGAAAGATATGAGCACCTTCATATCAGAATCCACTTAGTTTCTCTCTTTTGATCAACACCTTCTAAGATAGTAGAAATAGTATTTGCACCTTATTTCTTTATAGAATAAACTATTTCTATAAATTGTAATATTGCTGGCCAGTTAACTATTATTTAGTTGAAGTCATGAATTCAGAGGCTGTAGCTCTGACATTTGAGAGAACACACAAAAATAAATACAAATGCAGTGCATGCAGTTGTCTGGATCCTGATTTAGTTATACTTAGAGAAGGCCCATTGAAATCAATAAGCTTTCAAGTCAGCAAAACTTACATTAGTCATGAAACTCATTCAATCCATTGGTTTTAACTGATCTACTCGAAATATGAATAAAGCTAGATCCAACTGTTCTCCATCAAAACTACCTTCTATGGTTTGTGAGTTATATAGTCAAGAGTTCATCTTTATATGCTTAATCTAGTGAACTGATAGTAAACACAGAGCCATATTTGAGAGCCTCTCTTTGCCTATTAAACAAACTATTACACTGACATTGAAATCCTCTACATACTTACCTAGGAATGAAGACTGAAGCAGAGGAACCTGCTGCAAACTAATGCAGGATTCCTTTCATTTTCTGCCTTAGCTAGGCTTTACGCTTGACATATGAAATATGCACTTTTCTCATTATGGCTCATGTTAGCCCAATGTATTCAGTTCCTCACTGATACAAATGTTCATAGCATTTTAGCCTATTTGTCATACCACTATCTATAAAACTCACCATAAGAATTGTGACCAGTACACTTCCCAACTATTTCCCACCTTGTTGTTGTTGTTGTTGTGTACCTTCAAGTCACTTCTGACTTATGGCACCCCTAAGGCAAACCCATCATGGGTTTTTTGAGGGGCAGATTTCTTCAGGGGGTTTTTACCTTTGTCATTGCCATCCTCTGAGGCTGAGAGAGTATAACTTGCCGAAGGTGGTTTTATATGGCGAGCTGGGATTTGAAGCCTGGTTTTCAGTCATACTCCAACACTCAGACCACTATGCCACACCGGCTGCCACCTCCTTACTCCCAAATCGAGGCTTGATTTTTCATTGTATAGCCTGGAAAGCTTGAGCACCTTTGGATATTTTTGTAAGTAGTGTAACACGTATCCAATCAGAGGAAGACATTTAAGTTAATAATGTTATAAAAACAAAGCTGAGCACAATTAAGTGAAATTCACATGCATTTTCTGTTTCAGTTCTGAAATACCATATCTGAATCTGTTCTCAATGAGTAGGAAACCAATGACATTTATCAGCATAGATATAGTCATAATGCCTTAACAGAATGTACAGTAAGTCTCTTTCTGTACACTGCTAGAGATATTTCCTGACAATTAAATTCAATTCAGCATAAATCTCTTATACAGCAGGAGGTCATGAAATACTCATAAAACCAGGCTTTAAGTCACAGTTATTTTTCTTATTAAAAAAAAGAAGGGGAAGAGAGAGGTTTCTTTGGCATTTCTCTGGTTCTATAAATGTTACATTCATTCCCAACACCTCTTAAAATAATAATATGCAAATAGGCATGACAGTTAAAGAAGGTTTTAAAATAAGGATACTTATGAATGTTTAAAATGTCAGTCTTCATGCCAGAAAGAGAGCGTTCATGAAGTTCAATTCAATTAAGTTGTCCGTTCCCAGCTTACCAACCCCAAAAGGATTAACTTGCCTAAGCAAGTTAATTCTGCCCAACATTTTTAATGTGGATTTTGCACAGGTTTTGCTTTCATGCCAATAAAAGAGAGTGTCACCGAAACAAATACTGGCTTACAATCTGCTGTGGTGCTTATGAAATGAACAGCTTACAAGAAATGTTTGAGGATGTAACATACAGAAAGTGAACTCACAGGATCTTTTTCCCATGTTGAGCAGTGACTGTGTAGCTTATCATAGCTGGAAAATGGGCCACTTTATGCTAAATCTAGTTGTTACTCTCAACTCTAATATACCCAATGAATCAATAGAACTTATATACATATAGTTTTACCAAATCTCCATTGATCCAACTGGAATTGCTCTACTCTAGTTGGGACTAATCACAGGATTCAAGTCAAAGACTCAAGTAACAAGTAACAACAACTACGGTTCAAAACCTCTTTAACTGCCCTGTCTCAGTGCTAGGGAATTCTGGTAACTGTAGTTTATTGTGGTATCAGGGCTTTCTGACAGAGAAAGCTGAATGTTTGTCTCACAAAACTACAGTTCCCAGAATTCCCCAGCATTGAGCCAGGGCAGTTAAAGTAGTCTCAAATGGGATTATTTCTGCAATGTGTTTTGGACCTATGTAACAGGTTGCATAGTTAAAGAAGACTCTCCCACCTTGCACTGAGAAGGAGTTGGGGGTTCATTCAGTGAAAAATTTAATGGTGGCTGAAAAAGAATCATAGTGGTTAAGTTGTCATATAAGGAGGGCATGTATACCTCCCCCAAATACTGTATCAAGCTCAGCAAGCTTTTGAAACACTGCAAAGAACTCCCAATCCTATTTAACTAGGCATAACAGTGGGATGAGTATATAGACCAGGAACACAACTTCTATCATGTCATTTCCAAAATTATTTAAACTGTATTTATTTACTTGGTTTATGCCAGAACATGGACTCAAGGTGACCTGCAACATGATTTTTAAAAGTAGAGGGTTTGGGTTAAAACAAAACAAAACAGCACTCTCTTTACTCTGGGTTAGAATCCCATTTTCTTTTTACATGCCTGTAAAAATCATCCTACTTGTGCAACATAGGCTGCATCTTCACTGGAGAAATAATGCTGTTTGACACCGCTTTAACTGTGATGGCTCGACACTTTGTAATTCTGGGATTTCTAAGTTGGTGAGATATTTAGCCTTCTCTGTCAGAGAATTCAGGTGCCAGAACAAACTTCAAATACCAGAATTCCATAGCATTGATCCATATCAGTTAAAGTGGTGTCAAAATGCATTATTTCTGTAGTACAGATGAAGCAATAGCCATAAGAGGAACTTGAGCAGCTGTGAGTTACCAAACTGCATTGGTCCTAACAGGCTGGTGAAAATCAAGTTAAATATTTTTTAAAAGTGCCTTATTTAGCTGTAACTTTTTCAATTGTCACCTCAAACTACTTATTTGCATGCACTTTTAGTTTCCATTTTCCAGTTATGAAGTGAGGTGGCTTGCCAGGCCATGTCTAGCCACTCCTGCTGACGAAGTAGAGTGGCCCACTTTCACAAGTAAAATAATAGAAGGTACAGAACAGAAGAAATGTGTCACCCTCATCCCATATTTCAGCCTACAGAGGTTTTCTGCTGGCTGTTTGTGAGGAATAACTTGACTTATCTGTTTTTGTTTGTTTGTTTGTTTTGTAAAATCGGTATTATATAATTATAATGTGGGGCATTGATATACTGTTGTAACTTTAGAGGCAGGAAATATATATTTATCATATAGGATACCAATATAATTTTGTTTAGTTATGAGTCTGAAACTTCATATTAATATCAATTGTTACATTGGTTTTGTACGTTACTGTAAAATTCTATGTGTATATGTAATGAATGACTATAATGTAATTCAGCCTATTCTTAGGTCTTACATGTTGGGAGATTTAGTTCTTTTTGTTAGGAATAAAAAGTAACCACATTCCATGCTCTAAAAAGACGATGTATTTCCAGTTGAAGACTGAGTATGTTCAAGGTTCAAACTATGGGGCTTTCTACATTGCCCTTTGGGACGTCCTCCGGACGTCCCATTTTAAAAAAGGGGCGTCTCTTTTAGACGCCCCATGGCCTCGTACGGACTCCGTCCGTACAAGATGGCGCCGGCCCTTCTACATGGCCGGCGCCATCTTTACGCATCGAACGCACAGCGTCCAGACGCGTCGCGCCGCTGCTGACGTAGCGAGCGCGCCCCTGGCGCCTCGCTACGTCGCAAACGCGACGCAAAAAGAAGCTCCATTTTGGAGCTTCTTTTTTCGGTCCGCGCGGGAGTCGGGCCGTTTGAAGGCTCCGGCTCCCCCGCGGACCTTCTGGCGGCGGCGCCAGACCGCTGCAAAGCGGCGGTCTGTACCCCGCCTATGAGTCTTGCCATCTTCCCACCATCCTCCTTCCCCACTCCATGCAAATCAGAAATTGGAGTCTCTACCTTGCAGCACAAGCCAGCATTAAACAGAATATCAGTGAAATGTACCAGGAACAACAACAACAAAAATGCCTCAGAGGTCTCTTTCTCCAGAGGAAACATTTACATGTAGAGTGCAAGAACAATCAACTTCATTGCTAATACAAAAAACAGGAATCCAATGCCAATTTCATAGTAAATCAAGCCAATATTCAAATTCCAAAACTGCTGAGCAGATTGTTTCAGGCAAGAGAACAGGTCCATAACAAGGACTACAGTAAATCCATAAATATATTAGATGTCGTGGAAACACCTAATTACTGAAACATATACAAAAGTTGAAACAGTCAATGAAAACTATAAGAGAAACAGAAAATCAATATGCACTTCATCTTTCAGTTTTACCTTTATGCACAGACCTGAAATATAGCTTTTGAGTTTCTGAGCTTCAGTGACTCCTATTCGATTAATTCAGAGGGCAAATTACTAATGCTTACATTGGCACGACCCTAATGAAATATTATTCTTTGTGCTACAAAGACACAGCTGAATAGTTACAGCAGGATTGCTAACACCCACAGTTGTGGAAATACTTAAAAAAAAAATACCAATGCCCATTTTCACATTCAAAGATGTTGTATATGTAAACCTAGACTACAATTTAGCATTTTCAGAACAAGATGCAGGGAGCTTTAGGCTCACATGTTCCCTACTTCCTCTTCTAGTAGTGGTCTGAAAAGTATGAAACCCTCCCTGTTGCAACTTCTCATGTCTACTGAACCTAGATGAACTGTGGTAATTTTTTTTCTGGTTTCTAGAAACTGGCCAACTTCAAACCAAAGTTTAGGAAGCTGGTTACTAATACAGTTAAAATTAATCACATTTGAAGATTCAGACTGCATGTTAGAGTATAATCAATCTAAATGGGATATGGAAAGCTCCCATGTTTTGTTTGGGTTTTTTTCCCTTTTGGC
The DNA here is from genome assembly GCF_019175285.1 of Sceloporus undulatus. Classification (NCBI taxonomy): domain Eukaryota; kingdom Metazoa; phylum Chordata; class Lepidosauria; order Squamata; family Phrynosomatidae; genus Sceloporus; species Sceloporus undulatus. Next base: position 78,450,363 of record NC_056522.1, on the reverse strand, counting down.
CATAATAGAAGAGAGTCGCAGGGCATATATACACCTGGAAAGATACTAGACTCATTCTAATTTGTTGTGATTTTGCATTACAGTCAAACTAAGTGGACAGACTGATTTATATTGGTCACAGTGGTTAGAAATTACAATACAGCTCAGATCCCAGGCATGTTGTCTAGCATCTCTCTAGCACAGTAGTTCTCAGCATTTGTTCCTCCAGATGCTTTAGAGTTCAGCTTTCAGAAACAGCAGCCAACATAGCCAATGTTCATAAATTCTGGAAACTAACTCCAAGATATGGAGGATCCAAGGTTGTGTGCCACCATGTGCCCATGCCTATATTCAAGACAATGGGGGTTGAATACATGCAAAACTCCATTGTCGCGAGGGAGTACGGAACAGATCTCCTATGAAAAAGGAGAGGCGACTGTAGTCTTATGTTATCAGGAGAATCAATGACCAGTTTACACATACTACATTATCTAGACCTTTGACAAATCCAGTGCACACAGTTAGCAAAAATATAAAAGGAAACATATTGGTGTGGGCTAAAAAAAATGATATGAAGAAAGTCTAGAATGTTAAAAAGGTGGAATAGCCACAATAAATGTCAGAAATAGAGAGATATCTTTCTCTATATGATTTCTGAGGACTTCCTATCTATACACACATGCATCATCTCTAGTTCCAAATATTGTTGGCCAGAATTTCATAAAACGATGCATGATCACAAATCTACTGAAGACCAGAAAGGTTTTTTCTTCATATCAAGACCTTGTTCCATGTGCTGCCAGATCTAATGTATGTTAACTTTGGAGTACATCTCACTGGAGCATTGCTATTTTTAAAATATTTATACTTGTTTTGACAATAAAACGACATTACAAATTAAAATGAAAAACCAATACAGTTTAATACAACTCATCTTAAAAATTTCCAGTGCAAGAATTAGCAGTAGAAACAACAATCACTAAGCAGACCTGAACAAAGAAAGAAAAACAAAAAACAAATGAAGGCACAGGAGAGAGAGAGAGAGAGACAACACACACACATACATATATGAATAATAAGGCAGAAAGAACACTTTTTATAAGAGAGAGAAACAACAGCATATTATTCATTCATATAAAATCAATAAAACACTATGGCCTAATTCCCACTATGGTTTAAACTGGATCGTGATTCCAAATGATTTGGTTTAAACCACCATGGTTCCCACTTAATTCAAATTGCTGAAGCAATTTGGAAAGGGGGAGCATGGTTTTTACCCATTTAACCCACATCAAAAGGACGCTGGTAAAATAAGATGTTTTGGGGGCTGAATCGATTTATTTAGAAATAAATACATCCAGCCCAAGTGGGAACCAGGTGGATTCTAATCTGCCATGGTTCCCACTGGCAGTGGCTTTTCCTTGGCCTCTCCACCCCAGTCATGCCTCCCTCCATCCCCAGCCTTCTCCCCAGCCTACCTCCTCTATTCCCCAGGCCTCTCCGCCACATGGCCTGGCCTTCTCCGTCGTGTGGCCTGGCCTCTCCACTCTGGCCTTCCCACAGCCTCTCTGGCACTGGCCTTTTTCTGGTGCAAAGATAGTGGGAACCATGTTTGGGGCCGAACCGAATCATAGATTCGGTTCAGAACCTGGTTTAACAGTTAAGTGGGAATTAGGCCTATGATTAAATGCATTGGTGGTCAGTGGTTCTCATGGCAGTAAAACAATAAATGCATTCTGGTCTTAGTTCAGACTTTAAATGAACCCTCCAAGGTGCCAAATGTAATCTGCTGAATAGCTTTAGCACTTTACCCAATTCTTTCCAATGCTACAAGAAGTTTGCAGTGAAAACTGGAGCTTACTCATCAAACCACTGATATCCAGGTCACCAAACACAACTGATTAAATACAAGAAAACATCAACTACAGTTATAGCACTATGACTCTAATTTAATGGCCATGATAAAACCCTATGGAATCCTGCAATTTGCAGTTTAGGGAGAAGTACTTAGAATTTTCAGCCAGCAAACTATAATGCAGAGGAAGTCATCATCAAATTACAAACCTCAGGATTCCATAGGATGCAACCATGGCAGCTGAAGTGGGATCATAGTGCTATAACACTTTAGTATTTAAAGGGCCCCAGGGTAAGCGCATCATTTTATATTTGCTAAGACTCCTTTCATGTCAAGGATCCTCCTTGATGGATGGCTGCCATGCAAGATGTTACCTAGTACTTTGTATCTCACTGAATTCAGCTTCAAAGATCCTTTGCCATATTTTCCAATCTATCATGAAAGCCTGCCAACAACTTTGCAGAAGAAAACTGTTACCTACCCTGGACAGAGTCAGTGTGCCTTGTTTGCATGTTCTGCAACGAACACGAAGCTTCCCAGGTTTCACTGCTTGGCAGAAACTTTTACAGAAAACATAAAAACTGTTGTATGAAGAATTCCCTGTTGGGAAGAAAAATAGAAGCAAACCATTACAGAGTCATTACACCAAATTTGGACCGGGGGGGGGGGGGGCAGAAAACAGACTAAAAAGCAAGGTATTTCTCGCAATTAACTATAAAAGTGGTTAGTAATGAAAACATTTAGGTTTTACTATGGCATCCTCCTGGGTTGTTGTTGTTATGTGCCTTGAAGTCATTTCTGACCTATGACAATCCTAAGGCAAACTAACATGCTTTTGTTTTGTTTTGTTTTTTGGCAAGGTTTGCTCAGAGGAGGCTTGCCTTTGCCTTCCACTGAGGCTGAGAGAGTGTGAATTGTCCAAGGTCACCCAGTGGGTTTCCATGGCTAAGTAGAGATTCAAACCTTGCTTCCCAGTGCTCAGACCACTATATCATGCTGGCCTTCACTCCCCTATAAGGAAACATTAAATCTTGCTCTTGGAAATCAATAACCTATACCAGGATCTGTGGTGCAGGAGGTTTCAGTAGTTGCTTCACTGAGGGCTTTCTAACCCCAGCCATTCAACAGTGGGTCCTGTTTGCAAAGGCACCTTTACATAGCATCCCTTTATGTGTCTCTGGCCTTTTTCTTCTAAGGCATAGAATCCCTGCAGTAAACCTTTCCTCTGGGCTCTAAAATTCCAAGCATCTAAATATACAACTTCACCTAATGGCTGACCAAGCCCATTACCTCTGGATTCAATGGGCAAAAGAACTACTCCTGGGTCTTCTCCTTTGACTGGGCTATATAGCCGGTAGTTGCTTTTCCCACAGTAGTCACAGGAAGGGTTGCTGGGCCTGGGTTCACCCAACATGACAAATTTGCTTGCAAACCCATGGTGGCTTCTTCTGCTTGTTTCTCCCTCGCTTTTAACTCATTCTCCTAGCCAGCTTTTCCAAAGTAGCTTCCTACAGCCACATTCTTTCCAAGCTGTTGCAGATTTCCCAGCTGAGGCCAATAGGCTGGTGAGTTGCCTTCCCTCTTTTTCAGCACAGTTGGATCTAAAGAAATAGAGTGGATCTATACTGTAGATATAATGCAGCGTGACACCGCTTTAATTGTCATGCCTCCATCCTATGGAATCCTGGAATTTGTAGTTTGTTGTATCACCAAAGCTCTTTGACAGAGAAGGCTAAGCATCTTGAAAAATGACAACTCCCAGGATTCCATAGGATGGAGCTATAGCACTAAAAGTGGTGTCAAACTGCATTATTTCTACAAAGTAGATGCACCCATAGAATGTTTGTTTTCTCCTTCCAGGTTCCCCTGGATGCATCAGCAAGCTCTAGCCTAGTGAGTCTCATCAGATTCTTATATTTATACACAAAATTACAACACACAAGGGATATGGATTACTTCAGAAAATACCAGTATATTTGCCTAATGGTCATATGTACTAAATAAAAATGTATGTTGTCATTTTGTGTATTTTTATTTAACATATTTGGCCATTAGGCAAATATACTGATATCTTCTGATAAAATCCATACCCCTTTTGCAATAAGCTCAGAGTATACCATCTTCACACTAAAGATGTAAACCATATTCAATAAAATGCTCATCCTTCATAACAATGGGTGGCTCAATGTTAGGGATGTAAATCCTCATTTATTTCATTCTCAGATGGAAGAATGAATAACTTCAGCAATATCCTTCCTGTTATATGAGAATGCAAAGGTTTCTCTGCAGTTTTTTTTAGTGCTTCCCATTCTCTTGGGATTCACTAGGAAGAATTCACTGGTGGAAAAATACACTTCGGTTTCCAGTGGTTTTGGTCACAAGCATGTTTTCTGTGCAAAAGCAGCATTTCTACTGAGGACTCTGTGTATTTTGTACAAAACACGGTTACTGTTAAGGAAAATAAGTATTTTTGTACAACCAAATTTTCTCCCAAGAAGTCCAAAGTGTGAAAAATCTCACAACTGTTATATCTTTTCCTCAGTCAAGTGTCTTGTGTATCAAGACAGCATTTTTCCATTAAGGACATGCATGTTAACAAATGTGTTGCACCTCTACTCAGTTCAATGAGACACCCTGTCAAAATACCAGAAACTGCAATGAGGTTTTCTTCCTCCTTCATGGAAGTAAAATGACAAGTGACTTTTGCGGTGCGGTCTTCCAACAATTTGACCAAAAAGCCTCTGCACAAAACTAATATCTTCCTCTTTTGTTAAGCAAACAGTCCGGCCAGAGAGAGGAGAAGGAGAGGAGCTGCTTGGCAGCCATTTTGAGACCGTGTGCTTGTTGCTGAAGGGGCGGAGCTTCTGTGAGTCACATCTGTGAGTCACAAGGGGGCGGACCTAGCAGACTAGCTTTATATAACACCTTCCAGAGCCGCGCGCCGAATTTTAGTCTTCTTTAACTCACAACTCTACTCAAATGGCATCAGGTTAGAATCAGATATTGAAACAGAACCTTGCCTTTAAGTATAAGATAGCAGCCAGGACATTCCTTTAAAGTAGTATTCCCAGTAGATTGACTGTTATAGTTGTCATGGCCAGCCAAGATGAGCTCTCGGAGGATGAGGAGGAGGATGAGCCTCCTCCAGAGCAAGGGCTGATTGAGGCTACGCCAGGTGTTAGTTCTGCTCTGCCAGGCCCCAGCTGTGCTTCCCCAGTCCCAGAGCAGGAGGTCCAACCAGGTCCTAGTGCTGAGGAAAGGCCTTCTATGGTGCCACAGCCTAGTGGTGATTCAGGAGATGAGGCATGCCTGCAAGTACCTTCTTATCAAGAGAGAAGGGCCGAGAGTGCTTGCAGGCGCAGATCCAGGAGGATTGCAGAAAGACAGTTAGCAAACCAGCCTCAGGTGGCTCGAGGGAGAGCTTCCCTGATTTAAGTGGAAGAGAGGCTTGAGTTGGTTGCTAGAGTTTATTGCATGAGCCCTTGGTGTGATTGCTGTCGCTCTAGCTCCAGACATCTTGTTACCTTGCTACCTTGACCTCGGACCGGACCTTTGTTATCTCTTGGCTATTGTGACCTCGGACTGTTTTTGACCACGCTGCTTTCTGGCTTCCTGACTTCGGCTCGTCTTTCGGCACGCTTGACTTTCTGCAACCCCGACACTGGCTTGTTTCCTCGGCTTGCTCTTTGACTGCTTCTCCACAAGGTTTGTTTTGCCTACACGTGTTGGCTGCAGGCTTGGTTATCAGCATAAGTCAGAGATTGCTGGCAGCAATCCCGGACATAATAAACTCTAGCAACCAACTCAAGCCTCTCTTCCACTTAAATCAGGGAAGCTCTCCCTCGAGCCACCTGAGGCTGGTTTGCTAACTGTCTTTCTGCAATCCTCCTGGATCTGCGCCTGCAAGCACTCTCGGCCCTTCTCTCTTGATAAGAAGGTACTTGCAGGCATGCCTCATCTCCTGAATCACCACTAGGCTGTGGCACCATAGAAGGCCTTTCCTCAGCACTAGGACCTGGTTGGACCTCCTGCTCTGGGACTGGGGAAGCACAGCTGGGGCCTGGCAGAGCAGAACTAACACCTGGCGTAGCCTCAATCAGCCCTTGCTCTGGAGGAGGCTCATCCTCCTCCTCATCCTCCGAGAGCTCATCTTGGCTGGCCATGACAATAGTCATTACTAAAGACTTTGCAGTATGGACAATGAGGGATCTGCTGTAGTCACCTGCAACTCTTGTGGGATGTTTCTCTTCTTGCCTACAGAAGTGGAGAACTTCACATGCACCAAGTGCAAGTTGGTAGCACTCTTGGTGGAGAAAGTGCAGCAGCTGGAGTCCAGAGTAGCTACACTTCAGCATTTTAGGGAACGAGAGGATTTCCTGGACACAATAGAACTAACGATCTTGGATGAGTACCACGCAGAGGAAGATGCTAGGGTGGAAGAGGTCACTTGCCATACACAGGAGGCAGACAGCTGGAGGAATGTCACAAAGAGAAGTAAGCCAAGAAGGGATTGTTCGGGGAGCTTGCAACTAGAGAATCGATTCGAAGCTCTTTCCCTTATCAAGGAGGATGAAGAAGACCAGCATGGACAGACTTCAGGGACAGAGCAGGAGAGCCTGAGAGTCCCACCCGAGGGAACAGTCGCTGCTAAGCCTCGGAGGAGGCGTGTGGTCATAGTGGGGGACTCCTTGCTGAGGGGTACAGAAGCAGTGATTTGTAGGCCTGACAAGATGTCTCGAGAGGTGTGTTGTCTTCCAGGTGCAAAGATCCGTGATGTGACAGAGAGGCTGACAAGACTGGTCAAGCCTACTGACAAATACCCCTTCCTTTTGGTCCACGTGGGAACTAATGATACTGCAAGACACAGCCTTCAGAACATCAAAAGGGATTACGAGGCGCTTGGTAGGAAGCTGAAAGGAATGGATGTACAGGTTGTCATCTCGTCTCTTCTGCCAGTTGAAGGGCATGGTCCAGGAAGGGAGAGGAAAATAGCGGATGTGAACAACTGGCTTCGCAGATGGTGCCGCCGAGAAGGATTTGGATTCTTCGATCATGGGCTGCGGTTCCATGAGGAGGGACTTCTTGCAACAGACGGGTTGCATCTCACGCCAGTTGGAAGAAATGTTTTTGCCAACAGTCTCAAGAACTTGATCAGGAGGGCTTTAAACTGAGTTCCGAGGGAAAGGGAGACAATATTAAGGAAGGCGAAAGGGATGGCGAAAATAGTCAAACTGACATAGAGGAAACAAGAAAAAAAGTGCAAGGACCCAACAGTGGGAGGCAAAAAAACTTGCACAGGCAGCAAGTAAAAGGGAACCATGGTCTGCGATGTCTCTACACTAATGCACAGAGCATGGGAAATAAGCAGATGAACTCGAACTCCTAGTACAACAAAGCAAATATGATATAATAGGCATCACTGAAACCTGGTGGGATGAGTCTCATGATTGGAATGTGGAAATAGAGGGGTATAACCTTTTTAAGAGAAATAGGCCAAACAAGAAAGGAGGAGGAATAGCACTATATGTCAGAAATATTTACACCAGTGAAGAGATCCAGGACATCAATCATGGAAGCCAGGTGGAGAGCATGTGGGTAAAAATTAAAGGGGAGGGAAACAACAAGGATGTTACGGTGGGAGTCTACTACAGACCCCCAAGTCAGACTGAGGAATTGGATGATATCTTTCTAGAACAGATGACCACACAGTCAGAAAAGAGAGATGTAGTAGTGATGGGTGACTTCAACTATCCTGATATTTGCCAGAAGTCAAACTCAGCAAAATCCTCAAGGCCTAGCAAATTCCTCACTTGCCTGGAAGACAATTTCATGGTCCAAAAGATGGAAGAGGCAACAAGGGGGTCAGCTATTTTAGATCTGATCCTAACCAACAAGGATGACTTGGTTAATGGGGTGCAAGTGGTGGGATCATTAGGTGGAAGTGACCATGTTCTCCTGGAGTTTGTAATACAGTGGAAAGGAGAAGCCAGGCATAGTCAGACACGCATCCTAGACTTTAGGAGAGCGGATTTCAGTAAACTTAGAGAAGTATTGAGGGCGATTCCATGGTCAGAAATACTAAAAGATAAAGGAGTTCAGGACGGATGGGACTGTCTCAAAAGGGAGATACTGAAGGCACAATTTCAAACAGTTCCAGTGAGAAAGAAAAATGGGAGGTGTCTCAAGAAACCAGGATGGATGACTAAGGAACTTTCAACTGAGCTAAGTTTTAAATGGAACATGTATAAGAAATGGAAAAAGGGGGAAATCACAAAAAAGGAATTCAAAGCAATAGCGGGCATGTGTAGGGGTAAAGTCAGAAAAGCTAAAGCGCAGAATGAACTCAGGCTTGCTAGAGAGGTTAAAGACAACAAAAAGGGCTTTTTTGGATATGTCCGCAGCAAAAGGAAGAAGAAGGAAACGATAGGGCCACTGCGTGGAGAAGATGGCAAAATGCTAACAGAAGACAGAGAAAAGGCAGAATTACTCAACACTTTCTTTGCCTCAGTCTTCTCAGAAAAGGCAAAAGGTGCTCAACCTGAGGATAATGGAGCAGAGGACAGAATAGGGGAATTTCAGCACAGAATAAGTAAAGAGATAGTAGAGGAACATCTTATTAATCTAAATGAATTTAAGTCTCTGGGACCAAATGAACTCCATCCAAGGGTATTAAAAGAACTGGCAAATGTAATATCGGAGCCATTGGCAATAATCTTTGAAAACTCCTGCAAAACAGGAGAGATCCCAGCAGACTGGCGGAGGGCAAACGTTGTCCCCATCTTCAAAAAGGGGAAAAAAGAGGATCCCAACAATTATCGTCCAGTTAGTCTGACATCAGTACTAGGAAAGATTCTGGAGCAGATCATTAAACAGAGAGTCTGTGAACATCTAGAAGGCAATGCCATAATCACAAAAAGTCAACATGAGTTTCAGAGAAACAAGTCATGCCAGACAAACCTGATCTCTTTCTTTGATAAAATTACCAGCTTGGTAGATGAATGGAATGCTGTGGATATAGTATATCTTGATTTCACTAAGGCCTTTGACAAGGTTTCCCATGACATACTTGCAAACAAGCTTGTAAAATGTGGGCTAGACAAAGGAACTGTTAAATGGATCTGTAATTGGTTGACCGGCCGAACCCAAAGGGTGCTCAACAATGGCACCTTTTCATCCTGGAGAGAAGTGACCAGTGGGGTCCCACAGGGCTCTGTCCTGGGCCCAGTGCTATTCAACATCTTTATCAATGACCTGGATGACAGAATTGGGAGCATACTTATCAAATTTGCAGATGATACCAAATTAGGGGGAATAGCTAATACCCCAGAGGACAGGATCAAGATTCAAAATGACCTGAATAGACTAGAAAGCTGGGCCAAAGCTAACAAAATGAAATTCAACACGGAGAAATGTAAGGTATTGCACTTAGGGCGGAAAAATAAAATGCACAGATATAGGATGGGTGACACCTGGCGGAATGAAGCTACGTGTGAAAGGGATCTAGGAGTCCAAGTAGACCACAAGTTGAACATGAGTGAACAGTGTGATGCGGCAGCTAAAAAAGCCAATGCTATTTTAGGCTGCATCAATAGAAGTATAGTGTCTAGATCAAGAGAAGTAATAGTGCCACTGTATTCTGCTCTGGTCAGGCCCCACCTAGAATATTGTGTCCAGTTCTGGGCACCACAATTCAGAAAGGACATTGAGAAACTGGAGCGTGTCCAAAGGAGGGCGACAAAAATGGTGAATGGTCTGGAAACCATGCCCTATGAGGAACGACTTAGGGAGCTGGGGATGTTTAGCCTGGAGAAAAGAAGGTAAAGAGGTGATATGATAGCCCTGTTTAAATATTTGAAAGGATGTCATATTGAAGAGGGAGCAAGCTTGTTTTCTGCTGCTCCAGAGAACAGGACCCGGAACAATGGATGCAAGCTACAGGAAAAGAGATTCCACCTGAACATTAGGAGGAACTTCCTGACAGTAAAGGCTGTTCGACAGTGGAATGCACTCCCTCGGAGGGTGATAGAGTCTCCTTCCTTGGAGGTCTTTAAACAGAGGCTGGATGGCCATCTGTCAGGGATGCTTTGATTTGGATTTCCTGCATGGCAGGGGGTTGGACTGGATGGCCCTGATGTTCTCTTCCAACTCTACGATTCTATGAAACCACAGAGAGAGAGCAAGCATAAATGCTTAGTGATAAAAAAATGCAAACAGTCATCCAGCAAGGCAGAACCAGATGCAATACATACAAAAATATTTACACAATCTGTGAAAAAAACTTTTTTGTAAATGTTAATACTTTGTGTAAATGAAGAAACACTGTGCAATTTAGGTGACAATATGTACTTTGAGTGCTTTCATTGTTACATCACACCTCCAGTTACACACTGCTTTGATAGAATTTCAATATACAAAAGATGTTTTATTATTATTATTATTAACCTTTATTTTCTCATGTGTTCCTGTCATGTCCTAAAATCACCATCCAAACCACTATTCTGAGTTCCCGAAATACTGTAGTTCAGCAGATGTTTACTCATGGTCAGGCCTTTTCCCTGGTGGCTCCTGAGTGCCTCTCATGTGGAGAGGTCACTATGGTGCCAACCTGGCTAATTTTTCAGTGCTTCACAAACACCATTTTACCCTTGCAGGCTTTATAAATAATTCTAAAGCTGCATCTTTATAACTCCTTGAGTCCATACCGCTTTGATATTTATCCTGCTTTGAATGTATTGCTGTACTGCTGCTTTTAAATATGTGTCTTTATCTGATGTTTACTGGATTCTGTATTGGCTTAAAACACTAGTTTTAGGGCAAGTAACAAATGAAAATAGGGATGGACAAATATGTCAGCTGCACTTTTTTTCCACTGTCAGATTTTGCAAGTTTTGATTAAACAAGCCAAATCAGTTTTTTAGGGCCAAACTATATATCATTCCCATTAGTCCCATAGGATCTTCCCTCTCATTGAAAACATCATGTGGGGAAAGTCCAACTGGGACCACAGTGGAAGCAAAGATTTAATAGTCCCCTCTTCCTATGCCATGATCACAACCCACTCCCCACCCCCACTATTTTAAAGGAAAATTAAATTTATAAAACAAATGACCATATATCTCATGTACTTAAGTCTCCTAGCCTCCTCCCACCCTAAAGAAAGGTGTACACTAACATACACAGATTACTAAAGTTGTCAGATGTATTGACCACAAATTAATGAGCAAGTCCTGCCTAAACAAGCTGGAAGCTTTGAATAAAAGCAAAGAAGTGACACCATCAAAAGACATAGGCAACCAGCTGTGAATGGTAAAGCCTGCTACAAAGCTTCCCACCCCACCCTGCATGAATGAATAGTCTAATAGTTTTTGTTTTGCACCTTCAACTCAGCTCTGACTCATAACAACTTTTTCCTGGGGTTTTTTTGCCAATATTTATTTAGAGGAGATTTGCCATTGCCTTCTTTGGAGGCTGAAAAAATGTGACTTGCCCAAAGTCACTATAAATCTATTTGGTGCCCTGAGCTTGAGTGTGGTCCAAAACAAAAAGATGACACAAGGTTTCTGAATATGTTTTACAATTTGTATGGGCAGGAAAGAGAAAGAAAATGAGAGAGAGAGAGAGAGGCAAACACAGAATAAAAAGAACCAAGGATATGTGAGAAGAGGCCAAACACATTGAACAAAACCCTTTAATTTGTCAAGACACCAAATTTTGATGGTGTCCGTGGAGCGTGACTCAAGGAAAAGTTTCACTAAATAACCATTTGATGGGCAATGTCATAAAAGGCAGAGTCATTGCTTGGTACATAGAAAATAGAATTTTGATCCAGTAGACAGCACAAAGCATACAGAAGAGGGAATATTATCATCATCATCGTCATCATCATCATCATCATCATTGTCATCATCATAATCAGTGTTTTAATATAGCTCCATCAGAGTACACGGCACTTTACAACTAAAACAACAACAAAAAACAGTCATCCCTGCCAAAGGCATGTAATCTTAAAATACACTAATTTATCTATGAAAAGTATATCCTGTCTTCTCAGACTCACAGAGCAGCCAATCATTTCAAAAAGGTAGGGAACATAACTGAAGGACAACAACAAAAACTGTAAAAGAAAAAGAACAAAAGTTCATTCAGATGGTAAAATGAACCAAAACCAGCTTTCAGTGATGTTTAAAATCAGCTAATGAGTACATCAGTGAATCCACAAAGAGAATATAGGGTGATCAAAAAAAAGAATGGTGCAAAAGTAATGCTGTTGTTATTTGGTTTGGCACCATTCTTTTTTAATTACTCTATATTCCACAGTCCAGCTGCCATGACCAACAGGATACTTTTTTGTTCTCCCCACCAACTGAAGAAGGGAATCCCCAGCCATCTTCTCTCCCCTCCCCCCCAAAGAAAAACTGTTCCTGGATTCATGCAAAGTCTTTGGGCAAAAAACTCCCCCTCAGCTGAGGCACCAACTGGTGTTTTCTTCCTGTTCTTTAAGTCTCTGTGAGGGTGTTCTCACTTAAGATTTGAAACGATTTAAAATACAACGTTTTTAATAGATCCGATTCAAAATAACCCTGGTCTTATCCTGCGTTCCGAATCGCTTTTATTCTTCGTTCCCATCTGGTTTTTTAAATCAAAGTTTTTACCTGCAAGCGTTCCTACTTGGCATGAATTCGGTGTTTAAATAAATCGATTCTTCTCCTCCATACCTTATTTGGAGCTGTCAATCAATAGTACGTCAGAATGACGTAACGTTAATCCAGAATATTTGGAAGCGATTTATCTTTTGGCATCGTTTCCATTTCATTGACAGCCAGGGAGAATCCCTTCAGAGAGCCCAGAGATCAATGGGAGAGGCTTCTGGCAAAGCGAAGCTCTTTCCA
>NC_056522.1:78429133-78432640 GCF_019175285.1 Sceloporus undulatus | reverse complement strand
AAATAAAAATAATCCTTATCTCTTATTGAAAGACCACAGCGGACAAAAAAAAGGGTGAGGGAAGCAAAAATGGCGACAGCCAGACGGATGGGGACAGAAAGGGCAACTCCCCCAAGGACAGCCCCATCGCACTCCGCTCCTCCCATTCATCTAACGCGATTTCAAAGGCTGTCGTTCCTATTTAAATGCTCCGGTTCCTAACTCAAATCAATGGAAAAACGTAGGTCGGACCCTAGTGTTTTTTTAACACGCGTTAAATGAGGAAAACTCGATTCAAAATTTTATCCCGCTCTACAATTTGATTTGTAGTGGGGACGATTGCGGGTTGCTCTAGAACCGTTCTAGGTTTAAATCGGATCCTAATAGGAACGCCACTCCTTGGATTCGATTCAGAACGCGGGGTTTCACCTAGTGGGAACATCCCCTTTGTTTCCCCTGTAGAGGAAACGTTTATGGCGGAGTTGAGTTTAACTCTCTTTCACTCACATGCAGTGGCACCCATATGAATCATTCCATTTATGCTTCCATCCCACCAGAGAGAGAGAGAGAGAGAGAGAGAGAGAGAGAGCTCCTAAATGGAACACAACATATTCAACATTTATTGTTGTGTGTCTTCAAGTCATGTCTGACTTATGGCAACACTAAAGCAAACCTATCCTGCGGTTTTCGTGGCAAGATTTGTTCAGTGCAGAGGTTACCTTTGCCTTCCTCTGAGGCTGAGAGAATGTGACTTACACAAGGTCACCCTGTTGGTTTCCATGGTTGAGTGAAGATTCAAACCCTGCTCTCCAGAGTTACAGTTCAAGCTCAAACCACAACGCCATGCTAGCTCTCACATATTCAACATGCTGTGTGATTACATAATGTATAGTTAAGCTTTGAAGAGGTCATAGAAGGTCTTCTGTAAAGACCTGTCCTGGACTGTGGCCAGCACACACACAAACAAACGCTGATAGGGATGGTTCAGCAAGAAAGCTAACTAGGAGCTGGGAAACAGTCTACAGACTTTTCTATAGTCTGAGAGAAACAAGCCACAAACAAAGCCAAGGTCCTTTCTATAGTCCGAGAGAAACAAGCCACAAACAAAGCAAAGGTCAGGATACCAGAGGTCACTGAAGTCAGTTCAGTCCAAGGTCAGGGCAGCCAGAAGGTAGCAGTAGTCCAGTTCATTCCAAAGTCGTAGGTTCAAGACAGACAAGGGTTCCGGAAACAAGGAGCCAGTGCCGACAGCAATCACAACGAAGGATTCTGCAATAATCTCTGGCAAAGGGTCAGCGTTTTCCAGCTGCTTAAATGAGACACAACCTCCCTTGTGCCAGCTGTGGCTTATCTGCAGACTGCCTCTCTGCAAGCCTCCTGGATCGATGCATGCAAGAACTCTCAGCTCTCCTCTGCCTAAAGAAAGGAACCTCCATGCTTCATTCTTCCACAGGGTCAATACTAAGCTGCTGAACCTCAGGAGGGAACCCCACAGAGCTAGGACCTAGCAAGCCTCAACCTCTGGGGCTGGGAGATCAGGGCTGGGGTCTGGCAGGGCAGAACTGGGACCTGGTATAGCCTCAATCTCCTCTTGCACTTGAGGAGCCATGGCCTCCTCCTCGTCCTGCTCTTGGCTGGCCATGACAAGACCTTTCAGCAGTATCAGCACTGTCCCCAGGCACCATTCCCATGGATAATGATGAATCTGACTTCTGCTTTTGCCATGAAGAAGGCTGGAAGATGAGGATTAAAAATACAGATAAAAAAGATTTTCATATGCAATGTTGCTAACTTGAAAGAATAAGCTTGGAAGAAGCTGGGGGGGCAGGTTTCTCTCTCTTTGCTTGCCCCCTCACCTGTCACTGGTTAAGAAGGCCCAGTTTCCAATGGGGCTCTGCTTTCCTATGCTGAAACTGCCCCAATTTAATTTAATATTCCCAAAATATGCTGTGACCACTTTTGTGCATATTGCAAGCTGTCAGGCCACTAAATGTTAATTTACTGCTTCCTTAATGAAAAGGCAATCTTTCAGTGTAAGGCACAGAATAAAGCAGAAAAGTTGACAAGTTACAGGTTTTTCAATTTATTGAACTAATTTAAAATGTGATGGCATTAAATATTTGACTGGCAAGTTCTTGTTGTGTGTGCCAGATCAGAGTTACTGTAATTAATTTACCTGCAGCTCAGGGTATAAACTACATTTACCAATGCCAATAAGTGGAATGAACAGTGAAATGAGAAGTTGTCATGAGGAGGGGCAACTGTGTTCATTTTAGCTAAGGAACAGCAATATTGCAAATCATATTAAAACTGCAAGTACCTCTGCCAATTTCTCTTGTTTTTGAAGGGGGAGAAAATAGGGGGGGGGACACGCATGCAACCTTTTAGATTTTTTTTAGAAGTGCCAAACTTTCTGTAATGGCATTAATATTTACAACGTGCAGAGCGTGCATTTGCACAAGAGTTAATCCCAATTGCATTGCAGAACTATAGCTCAGTGGTATAACATATGCCTTCCAAAAGGATGTGGGGGCAGCCCCACCATTAGGCAGAGTGCGGCAAATACCTTAGGCAGCAGATTTTGGACTACACAAAAGGGACAGCACGTTTTCAGTTATTTCTTTTGTTGTTATTATATTGCCAGGGATGAGGAGAACAGATTACTATATTTTTGCCCCACCCCATATCTTGACTGTCTTTGGATACTAAGCAACTAGACATGGAAAATGAAGGAGGGTTCTGTCATCGTTTAAGACAGCAAAATATCTTGAGTGTATTCTATGCAAAATGTACCCCTATTCTATGCACCCACTTTGGGTTGCAATCCCAAACATCACTTCTAAGTGAACACTGACAAGATTGCACTATTAATTAGACAATTTAATGAGTGACATACATTATTCTATACATCCCCCCATAAAAAAGCAACTATTATATTTGAATCCCAAATGTTTAATTGATCCTAAACTGCAAAGTGACAAGAAAATAGTGAAAAGGTTGAGGAAACTGTGTGCATGTTTCCCAGCAACAAGAGTGACAGCAGAGAAGAGAGTTGTGGAGTAATTCCTATTTACAGTACATCATAAAACTTGGCACCAAAGGGCGGTGGGGAAGCTACCACTGTGCTTAGCTTGAGCCCCAGTGCTATCAGTCTCTTTCATGAATACTATTAAAAAGAAATCACAAGCATTAAACTTAACACAGCAGAAATATGTTTGGAATAGAGGTAGATGAAGCCTGCAAACAACGAGGACCTGTGCAGAGATCCAGAATAACTTGCCAATTGTCTTTCTCACAGAATACTGAGAGCATAATAGGAGTGTCAACATCTTCAGAACGGGAATAAATGGACATTTCTCACAAACATTCTGCCATTTTGTGTAGATGGGCTGATAACAATCTCAAACTTCTGCAGCCATGTTGCTGGGCTTCTGTATGGAGTAAGAATGGCAGCAGTGAGCACAACAGCAATCAGAATATATATATATATATATATATATATATATATATATATATATATATATATAT
>NC_056522.1:78332572-78429123 GCF_019175285.1 Sceloporus undulatus | reverse complement strand
GATTGCACCATATCACACAAGCTACACAAATCACAATCTAACATTAACAGCCCCAACTTCCTGAGAATCATCAGAATTAATTTTTCTACAAATAGCCTTGATTGAGATTATCACTCTTTGTTTTTGAGGATGAGAGCAGGTGAAAATAAATCTGCCTGAAATACAACGCCAACTCTGAAGTGGAAGTAACACACAAAAATGTAATTACCACACAGTGCTAGCAATCACTAGAGCTACTGCAGTATCAACCTTACAACCTTGTCTTCTTTCCTCATTCAATCAACCTCTATAGGATTTTGTGCTGTTTATTTATTTTTTTACATTAATAGAACTGGTACTCTGTTCAAATCTACAGATACAGCAATTGCCAATTAAATAATTACAATCCTATTTTTAATTGCAAGCTCTAGTGTATTCATGCATGTAGACACAAAGTTAAGGTTTATTTCAAAGTTACACTGGATGCATATATGTGTATGGAAACAAGCAATTCTTGGTGATCAGTCTATCCAAGTAGAGATTGTAACACTGAGGAGCTGTACAGACTGCACCTTTAAGCACCAGATCTCCTATGAGGAAGGACTTAGGGAGCTGGTGATGTTTAGCCTGGAGAAAAGAAGGTTAAGAGGTGATATGATAGCTCTGCTTAAATACTTGAAGGGATGTCATATTGAGGAGGGAACAAGCTTGTTTTCTGCTGCTCTAGAGAACAGGACCAGGAACAATGGATCCAAGCTGCAGGAAAAGAGATTCCACCTCAACATTAGGAGGAAATTCCTGACAGTAAGGGCTGTTCGACAGTGGAACAAACTCCCTCGGAGTGTAGTGGAGTCTCCTTCTTTAGAGGTTTTTAAACAGAGGCTGGATGGCCTTCTGTCGGGGATGCTTTGATTTAGTTTTCCTGCATGGCAGGGGGTTGGACTGGATAGCCCTTGCGGTCTCTTCCAACTCTATGATTCTATGATTCTATTATCAGAGCTGTGACAACCGCATGCCACAGACCCGATCTCACCTTTTAGTGTCAGTCTTTTATACAACACAAAAAGGAGCTGCAAAAGGCGGCTCCTTTCTGCGCCACAGAACTGTGACTTTTCAGCACTCCTTTGGCATTGCATCATCTAGATGCAGCAGCAGAGCAGCACTGTGTTGCCACCCGCCATGTGGTGCGGTGTGCGGCATCATGTAAGCGTGGGGGTGGAGTTGGGGCGTGCATTGTGTGGATGTCACACCCCGACTCCACCCACAAGCTGCCCTTAATGGTCAGTCTGTACATCCTGTGAGTCTCCCATGTCTAAGGTTCAACTGTATAAAAGACTGACACTAAATGGTCATAGCATTATTAAAATGTTTGACCTTTTGAACCAAAGCTTCTGGGAATCAACAACATGATGGCTATACTTTATATGAATGTCTATCACCTATGATGGACAGTCATTCAATGTCATACCTGTGTTCACATATAAATAGATTAGAAAACCCATAGGTGCATCAAAGTGTCGAGTTTAAACAGTTGATAGCTCTATATGTTACACTCAGAAAGACAAGTAGACAAGAATCTCTTTCCTCAAGATTTATCCAGGTTCCATTGTCACCAAACATCAGATAATTCTTTTAGAGTCATATAACACTTTAGGCATCTACACTTAAGACCTAATCTTCATAGATTGATGGTCAAACAAGAAGTCACCACAAACATGTCCTCTTTTCTAGGTTGTCATACTTCTGCCTTTGGCCCCTGATTTAGGAAGGATTAGAACTCAAACACAAGGGAAATCACCTACAGAAGAATAGCTTATACAGGACAAATAATTAGCATTCCATTATTGTAACCCTATGGTGTTCAGACAAAATATGGTAGGGGTCTCTTTTCTTATTTTCTTTTTCTATTTAAAATCAACTTTTCTCACATAGAGAATAAGCCATTGAGCCATTGTATTAGGTGGCTTATTTTCACTTATGCAATAACAACAATTATATTTCATATGGAAACCAAAGTGCAGATTTTCACTTACTTTCAAAAAGGCCCTATTTGAACAAGATGATTTTCAGAAATTATGGAGATGTTATTTCCATGCCATCAAACTTCTGAGAGGTTTTTAAATCAGTTTTAAAACAGCTAAGGAAACTAATTTGACTCTATAGTTAAACTGAAGAGTTCAAAACTAAAGTTCTCTCAGGCCAGTAATCTAATTTGGCTTTTTAACATCCCAAGGTGAATCAATCTCTCCATAGTAGATGATAGGTCAAAGAATCATTATATTAATAAAACTTAATTTTTCCTTGACTGAATTAATTATAATGCACTGAAATGGAAATAAAATCTTTAGTATGTGTTTAAATAAAGAAGGGAGATCCAGAGTGAGTATGTTGTGGTATGGTGTCATGCTCCGGCAAAAGGAGAAAAGAAACAATATTAATTCAAATGTGATGTCTATTATTTTTTTCTATTAGAAATTTATTTTGTTTTATGTATAACCTGCCTTTCTCCCCATATGGCTTATCAAGTAGCTTTTAAACAAAATACAATAATATATCGTGCAAAAGTTAAAAAGCATTAAATAAACCATTGTATGGACAGCCAGTGTGGTGTAGTGGTTTGAGCATTAGATTATGACTCTAGACAATGGGGTTCAAATTCCCACTCAGCCATGAAAACCCACTAGGTAACCTTGGCAAACTCATCACACTCTCTGAGCCTCACAAGAAGACAAAGGCAAAACCTCCTTTGAACAAATGTTGCCAAGATGAGTTAGCACTAGGATTGTCATAAATCAGAAATGACTTGAAGGTACAACAACAAAAAAGACAATTGTATTAAAATATTTAAATCAGTTTAAAACGTATATAAAATGCAAGAGAAATGTACAACACACTTTGTTAAAAGAGGTTATATTTTATTTAGTATAGACATTTATATCCTGCTTATCAAATAATCTGTGAAGGGGGCTTAAAAATAAAATAAACAATGCAATAGGAAGCAATGAAAAAACAACAAAACAACAGGGCCCCAGCCAAAAAAGAGAAGAATGAGATCCTCATAGAGATTAAAAATAATAATAATAACTTAATGTACAGTTTTTGATGCAGAATTTGGTTGCTGCTGCTGCTTATTATGATGAGGATGAGGATGATTGACAGCCCATTATGGCTAGGCTTGTTCAAAACTTCCTATAATTTTTTTTTTAAATTACATTAATTATATACTAATGTATACTATTTCCATATGGATACCTAATTAATATGAAAAACTGTCACAAACCATATGGTGAGAAAAGGCTGTTTAATAAAATTTTTGAATCCAAGTTATTAAGAACATTGCTATGACATTAACATCATTCAGAATTCTTTTCAAAGTGATTAATCACATTTTACTTGAACCACTGAGCATGATTTGTTCGAAAAAAGAATACATCACATGCCAACTATGTGATTTAGTTCCAATAGTAGCTGAAAAAGATTTTAGTAAAGTTAAGTATCAAGATCTTCAGCTGCAAAACTTTGGACCTCTGTTTTGTTTTTTCTTCATCTTGAAATTAACAGCTGATTTCTGATGCACATGATTAATTTTATTTTCAGAACCAGATTTGTTACTCCCATTTAGTTCCAACTACTGCTGGTTACCTGCTCTTCTGCAGTCACCCTCCACCGAACTCTTTGCTGGCAATATTTGAATTGTACACACAATTGCATAAACAATTTTTTTGTACAGTAATGCTCTTTAAGCACTTTTCCCCAGAGTATGAATTCTACAGTTTCAAAGTATACCATTTTAAAATACAAAAGCACAGTTTTACAGGCTTGGTCTTATTATTTAAATCATTTACTAATTCCCCCCCAAAGTCAAAGCCATTAGACTCATAGTATAAATTGTGTCCACTATTTCTTATCTCACTCATTCCCAATTTATCTTCTGATCAGCCGCAGTAACAGAACCAACATCCAGGAGAGTTATTATTATTGAGGTATGACTCAAACAGGTGAATAAAAAGAGACTGAGTGGCTCAGTAGTTAAGATGCTGATCCTGACGATTGCAAGATCAGCAGTTCGAGGCCCACGTACTCTGGACTCTAAGAAAGTTGATTTCTTTAAGTTTGGGGATATAGTTAGTGAGGATCTATTTTCAGAAATGTTCAAAGGGAATGCAGTTCATGATACATGGGGATTTCTTAAAGAGGAGGTATTGAAGGCACAATCGCAAATACAGTAATTTCTGAAAGGAAGAAAAATGGGAGGTGACTAAAGAAACCGAGGTGAATATAAAAAGAACTTTCAGATGATTTGAGAATTAAGAGATATGTACAATAATTAGAAGAGGGAAAACACTAAAGAAGAATGTAAACAAAAAGCCTCTAGGAAGAAAGTGAGAAAAGCCAAAACTCAGAATGAGCTCTTGCTTGCTAGAGAGATGAAAACCAATAAAAGAGAGTGGGAATAGTTGGTTATGCTTGGATCGAGTGGAACGACAGTAGGGTCATTGTGCAGAGAAGACAATGAAATGCGAACAGACAACAGAGAGAAGGAGTAACTGTTCAACACTTTCTTTGCCTCAGTCTTCTCACAAAAGGAAAATAGTGCTCTATATGGTGAAAACAGGACACAAGATGCAATGCAATGATGGGACTGTAGCCCAAAACAGGGAAATAGTATAGGGATATAAGCTACACCAAATGAATTCAGCGCTCCAGGGCCAGATGAACTGTATCCAAAGTCTTCACCTTCCAACAGAAGGAAAGAAAGAAGCTGGCCGCTCTAGCCTTCCTAAGGAGAGAGTTCCAAAGTGTAGGGGCAGCCACTGAGAAGGCCTTCTTTCATGTTCCCACTAACCTTACCTGAAGGTTTCAGGGCTGAGAGAAGGGCCGTTCCTGTAGATTTCAGGGGCTGGACAGCCTCATATCAGGAGATATGATCAGTTAGATAACCTGGATCAAATCTCTACAGGGAAAATGAGCTGACATCATATACAGCATGCTTCAGCATTCTTGGCATAGAATAAACCTGCACTGGCATATTTCATGAATACATCTTAATTACAAAGGTAAGACTTTTACAAAGCCTGCTGATGTCAGGCACTCATAGCTTCAAATGCAAACCAGTAATGATGCCTTCTTACTTCATTTCCTGATAAGACTGGTTCTACCTATTATGTATGAGAAGAATGTTGTTCACCCTCTCTTGAAAAAGTAGAAACTCTGTTTTCTAGAGAAAGTAGTTTTTTTTCCAGCCCTCATTTCTCATGACTACTAGAGACAGACCTATGAAATACTATAGGAAGAGTACACTGCTTTGTTCTCACTTAGGTGTTGGTGTTGGTGAGAAGCATGCTACCTGCCAAAGAAAGGAGGACTGAAGCAACACCATGGAACACTTCTGTAGAATAGATGTTATCAGTCATATTCTTCATCCACATATCAAGTACATACAGAGATAAGAATCTTATGATGCTTTTTATGGTGTTGGATTACAAGACCTAACAGCCCTACCTAACATAGTCAATGGTGAGGAATACTTTGAGCTGCAGTCCAGCAACATCTAGAGAGCTGCATCATTCCCACTCCTGCTATATAATCAATACAATGTGTTTTATCTTGTTACACAAGTGGCTTTGTGTTATGCAAGAATCTGGTTTGAGTGGGATCTGTGTGGACCAGACCTCAAGTTGTTAACACCATTAAATTTTTTAAATCTAATATTAAGGGTGTTGTCTATAACTACTTGAAACTTGAACACTACTTGAAAGCATCATGTAAGGGAAATTCTGCATATGTCCTAAAAGGAAAAACAAAACTCCTAAGGGATACAAGTTATGGCAACTCACAGTGCCAAATATAGTTGGGGATGGGGAAGGGTTACCAAATTCACTCTCAGTGAACTTTAAAGATTTCTTCCCCTGAATAATTAAAATGGGAAACAAAATAAATGCCATAAAGCTTAATGTTGCCATGACAGAGATCTGGAGCATTAAATTTTATATTAAACACATAAATTATTCACAAAAATCTGTAACACTTCCTCATCAGGGTCACTGATAAATACTTGATAGAACATAAAAGCCACAGACATGGTTATAAATTAGTAAGTATGTTATGAATGGTATTATAAACTCTTAATAAACTGTAACTGACAACATCAATTATTCATGACATCTGTCATGGAGAAGGACATCTGCATATCAGTATTTCTGAGATGCACACTATATCTGTGTTTATGTTTAAAATGCAGCACGGAGAGACATACTGCTTGGTCTATCAAGGTTATTGTGGACAAATACCAGGATATCTATACTGTTAAAAATGCTGATAAAAATTTCCATGGAAACATGGTATAGGAATAAATAATAAAAAAAATAATGAACTTTTGCACAAAGAGCAGTGTTCAAGGAATTAAGTCATTATTGGCCCAAATGGTCCTGTCCCTGATTTTGTAAGTCCCACAGTGACATTCGGTTGGATAGCCAGGTAGTAGAAAACCTCATTTTCTGGAATTTCCCCTTACCAAATTGAAATAGGGCTATACATCCCATATTACCAAAACTGTAATTATAATGCATATTCTGATATACATCCTTTGATATATCTCCTTCCAAAATTCAACAGTATGAACTTAAATGATTCTGTGAATGCTGGAAAAGTAGCCAAAAGCTACTGCATATGTGCACTGATTCATGGAAAGTTAAAGACCAATTGGTTGTTGGTTACTTTTTGAAAGAGGTGTAGAAGGCAAGAATTAGAATGACTTGTTATGATAAACCTCACAGAGTGTATACAGAATCATAATTGCAGCATTCTTTGTAGATCTTGGAGACAAATGGCATTTGGAAGCATTTTTCACAACCCTGGGCACAGCAGTTCATAAGGAAAGAAAAGTAATATTTAATACAGAGGTATGTGTTTATGTATCTGTGTGTGTGTAGTTTCTTCTAACAATCAAATTCACTTATTTGTCCAAAATACACTGTTCAAAATGGAAATACCAGTAGATCTGAATGTATATATAAAGACACAAGGGTACATGAGAAAAATCCTATAATTCATCTTCAGCTACTCACATCAATCCTACTGGGCATCCATAGAAGGAGACACCTTGTCTCACAGTTTATTATCTGGAGTATAAATGTGACTCATCATTCCTCACTCACATATCTAGCAAAAGCAGTGTTGACAGAGGGTAGAAAATGATATGGTGACGGAGAACTTTATCACACAAGCCCTGTCCTTGCCACAATCATGCAAATCAATGAAAACAGAAACATGCCAGTTTCATGTGCAGCCATTATTGCACATCTTTGCAATTGTCGGACTGGGGCTGCAGTACAGCTCTCTTCTGTACTCCCCCTTAACCTGCCTCCCCTGTGCCCTAGCCAGCATGCCTTTTGCATTATTTTATTTATTTTACTTTTTAAAACACAATTCCATAGTTCTAACAGTGTGATTTAAGTTTTAAAAAAGGAGAAGAGGAGAAGGAAAGAAATAACCCCCCCAAAATGAATCAGGCTGCTGGGGAATAGTGGGGCAGAGAGGGAGAGGAGGAGATTGTGACACCATGTGACTACCAATTTTGCAACTGTCATTGCAGTGATGTGTTGCACTTGAGAGTCTTGAAACTGCTGTGCAATTGGGAGTTATTGACAGGTTTCCCTTATCAATGAACAAGGACCCCCTAACCACATAGCAACAATGGGTCAGAGATGACTTCATGTGATAAATATTGCCAAAAGTGTTACCGTATAATTTCAGTTTAAAAGCCACATGTAGTAATCTCCTGAGGCATTAACGCAAGCAATGGAAGTGCCTGTTCACCACAGTTTTTGAGGTCTGCACACAAAGGACCTTATCGCACTCAGAATTTTAAACGTTCTGGGGACTGGAGGAGGACGCTCGTGTGCGCGTGCGTTCAGCAGAAAACGGAGTTTACTGCACACGAAGACGTCCTCCAAGAGGCCCTGTTCCATCTCCCGGCGCGCACCCATTCACATCCAGTCCTGACGGGCGTGATTTTTGCCTGACTGATTACCTTCCGTCAGCAAAAAATGGCGCCCGTCAGGACTGGACGCGAATGGGTACGCGCTGGGGGACAGAACAGGGCCTCTTGGAGGACGTCTTCATGTGCGGTAAACTCCATTTTCTGCTGAACGCGCGCGCACACGAGCGTCCTCCTCCAGTCCCCAGAACGTTTAAAATTCTGAGTGCGATAAGGTCCCAAGTCGTGGAGAAAGATGAAGGGATTGATTTGGATACCCACTATGGTATAGTGTGTATTAGGCATATGAAATTTCAACTTTTTTAAAAAAAATGTTTTCTGTATCATAAATCGATGAACTTTTGCTTAACAATAAATAAAAAGGTGTTAATTCCCCTAAGATTTAAAAAAAGGTCACCCTCAAATCAAAAATTTATTATTGCAGTATTAGTGCACACGAAGTATATTAAGTAATGTAGTATATATTGTATAACTGGCTATACAAGTATACAATATACACAGTTATATTCAATTATTCATAATTTTACAATTTATACATTTATAGAACTCCTATTTTGAGCTTTATAAACATAATTTAAACAGTTTAGAACATGTTTAAACCTTATTTCTTTAATAGTGTAAAGCAATGTCACACATGAAGAGTTACAATACCATGCAGAAGAACAAACATACTTGGACCAAAAATCTTGTTCAATTTCAGCAGTCCCATTAAAAAAAGACATAATGTGCCTTTAGAAGAATTTTCTCTAGAAAAAAAAAGCAGAATACCACTGCAAACACAAATTATTGGAAGATACCAATTCCTTGAGCAGAAATTAAAGATAGAAAGGAGCGAGTAGTGGAAATTTCCAAAGAAATTACTGAATTATGGGGAAACAATTTAAATTTCCCACATGTGTCAGATCAGGTGAAACTTTCATACTCCTAGTGTGTATATGCTACAGAGGCGGTTGTAGGGAAGACAAATTAGGAATACTGGTTAGAATGTCTGCAGTGTAGCAAATACACCCAATTTTCATTTTTATACGAAACTGAAAGTTTTGAGTAATTATAATGCTGCTGAAATAATTTGAGCTCCTGTCTTCTTTATTAAATGAAGACTACCTTATCATCCCTTTAAAAATTTAGGGCAAGGGACATGGTTTGCATCTTTCTGGATCCTATTACATTCTACCCCACTTCCACAAATGTATAAATAAGCTTTATACCTGAGACCTTAGTATGACTCTGTACTGCATCTGAAAAAGTGAGTTTATATCCATGAAAACTCATGCTGAAATAAAAACCAGTCTTAAAGGTGTCACATTTCTTTCTCCATTGCCACCCTTCTTCTTTTTATGCTGCAAGAGACTAACATGGCTTTTTCTTTGAAAAGTACTCCCTTGGTACATAGGATTTGGAACTCCCTTCCAAAGGAGCCTTTACTGGCCTCCTCCCTGGTGTCCTTCTGTTGATCAGCAAAGACTTTTACTATTGTTATAATTTTGGCAGGCTTTCAAGAACTGAACATTTGGGGGGGGAGGGAATATTGTACTGCTTTTAAATTATATTTCATAAATTCCTTTTTATTTATTTTTTTCAACTGTATATTTTATACTGCTGACAGCCAAATTACATCTTAATGCTTTGAGCGGTTTTGGTATATTGGATTTGTCTAGAGAGAAAGATAGGATACTAATACTAAGAGGGTGTTGCCTTATACTGGGAGCACATCACTAGTCTGTCTAGTATTGCAAACTCTGGTGGGCAGCAATGGTTCTCAAGGGCAACAGGAAAGCTTCTTTCTTAGTGCTATGTAGAAATCCCTGTTGGTTTCCCATCCAAGTGCCAACCAGGCTATATCCCAATTAGTTTCCAAAAGTGGGCAGTATAAGTGTGTTCAGAGTGGTGTAATGGCCTGTAATAAATATACATTCATTACTATATGGGCAAAAAAAACAAGAAAATACTAATAACAACACTGCCTATCTAAACACTAAACTCATTGGTACTGTACCTGGGCAAACATTTTATTATTTTATCCATTAATATAAGTCTAGATCATAGTCTGAGGGTGTGTCTATACTGTAGAAATAATGCAGTTTGGCACTACTTTAACTGCTATGGCTCCATTCTACAGAATCCTGGGATTTGTTGTTTTCTGATGCACTAAAAGGCTTACAACCTTGTAAAAACTGCAAATCCCAGGATCCCATAGGATGAAGCTACAGTACTTAATGTGGTGTCAAAGTGCATTATTCCTACAGTGTAGATGCATCCTAAAAGATGGAGTTGATGGAAGCTGCACTTTACATTGAGCTACAGCATTTCTTCCCCTACAGGATACCCTATTAAACAGTGAATCTCCTTCAGCTGTGGCACTTGCTTTTAAAGATTATTTACTTTTCACAGCAGAGAATAATGAGGCTCAGAAAAATGAACTGGGGCGGGCTACACACCGCCGCTTTGCGGCGGTCTGCCGCCGCCGCCAGAAGGTCCGCGGGGGAGCCGGAGCCTATAGACGGCCCGACTCCCGCGCGGACCGAAAAAAGAAGCTCCAAAATGGAGCTTCTTTTTGCGTCGCGTTTGCGACGTAGCGAGGCGCCAGGGGCGCGCTCGCTACGTCAGCAGCAGCGCGACGCGTCTGGACGCTATGCGTCCGATGCGTAAAGATGGCGGCGCCCATGTAGAAAGGGCGCCGCCATCTTGTACGGACGGAGTCCGTAATAGGACATGGGGCGTCTAAAAGAGACGCCCCTTTTTTAAAATGGGACGTCCGGAGGACGTCCCAAATGACCGTCTGGAAAGCCCCTGAGAGAAATGTAACCATAATTCACTTGCGATGCCACACTTTATACTATGACGAGGAAAACAACCATCCTGCATTTGCAGTGATGTTACACAGATTTATAAAAAGGGCTGTCTGTTCTATAAAGAAATCCCTGTTAAAGCCATCGATATCTCATTCATTTTTGTAGGCTGACACTTTAATAGCTGTCCAGCAAGACAGAAATTATTATGTCTATATCTATGTCATGGCAATTTGTCATAGTATATCGCCACAGTGTGTCAATGTTGTCTTGTTTGGTTGCAATGCAAAACCATCCTCTTGACTAGACAGACAGACAGATACAGTCAGACTACATAAATGTATTGCCAAATTGAGTTTAAGTATCTTTTTTTTATGGCTGCGATAGTAGCTTAGAGTGATTTACTGCTTTGTCAAATCTAGACATTTAAGATTCTTCCCCTGAAAACAGCAGCTTTCTCATAGGGAGGAACAAGCTGCATTAAAAAAACCCAGCTAGTTATTTAAAAATATTAAATTGTTTGTATGTGAATCATTATTTTTAACAAATCTGAACATATATGTGGAGTAAAGGGTAGTGGGGGGGGGGGAACACAGCGCAGAAGAGTAAATGTTTCTATAAGAACCTGGAGAAGACCTACAGACTTCATTTCAGCCTATTTTTAGATAAAGTACATTGGCAATATCTATGCTGTGTATTCAATCATCATGCCTACTCAGCAGGTGATCATGCTCAGCAAGCTATTTCAGATGTGAACATACTGTCAGAATCAGTGGAGTTTTATTCTGCAAGCCTGTGCAACTACTGTAAAACTGTGCACAAATACTACACTGAATGTGAGAAAACAGCAGATGTCCCGTTACCTGCAGCTTTCACACCACCTTATATTAGAAACTTCATCATCTTTGCCATATTACTCATAAAAGTAGAGAAAACCACTATCTCTATTATTTCACATTGACTGCCATGTCTGCAGTGTGGAATATGGGGTTTGCAATCTGGTGAGCTGCTAGAGATCTTTGGCAGAAAATTCTAAATGACCTGCTCTACACTACAAATCCCTGGATTTCATAGGATGGAAGCAAGATGGTTAAAGTGCAGTTGTAGTTGCACATTAATTAATTTTTTAAAAGTGCAGTTGTCGTTGTATAATTGTGTAGTATGAAAGCGCCCATGGTATTCTGACCCACCCTGAAAGTGCATTATACTAAGAATATAAAGAACGTTCACAATCTTTTGATCTTCCTGTCTCCATATGCTTTGATAACCTGTAAAACTTTTTTAAAATTTCCAAAACGTATTTTGCCCACGCGAGAGAGTGAAAAAATTAATATTACAGTGGTACCTCGGGATACGAAATACCCAGGTTACGAAATTTTCGGGATACGAAAAAATCCCATAGGGAATTATTGTTTCGGGTTACGAATGTTTTTTCGGGTTACGAAAAAACTTTTGGTGCTTTTTTTCGGCTTTTTCGCACGGAATCGCGGCTTTTCCCCATTAGCGCCTATGGCAATTCGGCTTACAAAGGCTTTTCGGGTTACGAAAGCGGCCGCGTTACGAATTAATTTCGTAACCCGAGGCACCACTGTATTGGGTTTTGTCTGTAGTAGTAATTGGAAGTGAAAAAAAGCCTTTTGTATAAAACACAGTGGTATCATTTACTATTGATATGTGCTAAAATTATGTATTTTGTATAAGACATTGCGTTTCTATGGGGAAAACACTTCATATAATTTTTACTCTAAAAGTCCCAAAATGAGAAGAATCATGACAGAGAATGGAAAAGGGGAGGAGTTACATCCCTGTATTATAACAGTGAAAGGGCAAAGAAAGAAAACATATATGAACAGATGCTAAGACATAATGCCTTATATCTTTGCCAATGTTATTTTAAAAAGTAGTGGAAACCACCGTTTAAAGAGTATGGACAAGGAAAGGGATCAGTATTAGAAATGAGTAAACAAGTTCAATTTTTGCATTTTAATTTATTGAACTGTGTTGTCACACACCTTGGTAATACTTCGTGTCATCTCAGCATGTCACACTTTCATAGATATACTATTGGAAAGCTATAGACTTGCCCCTTTCAATCACGGATGGGCAGATCTCTGAAGCTCATTTTTCTACTAAAATACTTGTGCCTGGATTCTATTTGATGTTTCCTCCTTGTTCCTCATTTTCAAGGGATCACCTTGTTTTAAAAAAAATGTTTGCATGAGAAACTCATGCACCTATTGACTACCTTTTGCTTGTGTACATTTGAGTCATACAGTTTCTTTTCATACCCTTCTGCTATGCACATGCTGTTGAACACTGCCAAGGTGAAAACATGGCGCTTCCAAAATCTCTCAAAACCCTTCACTCCTTTTCATTCTGTGCCACCGTTGCCACCAATATGTTACAGTGAGACACCCACTAAACTACTTTCTTGGATGGCAACCCAATGGGTCTTTTTGATCCCACCGCTGCCGTCAATTATGCAAAGGTGATGGCCACTATCCCACTGAACCCGGGTCTCTCTTAACTGTCTCCTGTACTATAACACTCTAGTTTTCAAATTTACCCCCAGCTTGGCACCAACTATTCTTTGACAGCCACACACCCACTACATAATGTGTCCCAAACCTAAAAGACTTTTCTTAATGTTGGTAGTGTTTTTAATGTGTTTCTGAAATCACTTCAGATAGCTACTTGTTGAAACAAAGTAAGAAATTTATTTTCAAGTCAGGCTGAATACAGTATCTCTTTTAGTGGATGGTGTTCACAATGGATACGGTGTATAAATACTTTATTAGTTACACAGTTTAACAGCTTCTTTAGCTTGCCTTTGTAATTGTTTCTTTATAATTTTATATATGTTTCCTTACAGCTTAAGTTCTCACAGAAGCTTTATTCAACTTCTGGTTACCTGTGACTCCACTAGTCACCAAACATTATGAAATTCATCGCACAGGCCCTGGAACAGGCCCATTGCGTGCTAAAAAGGGGGCGTTCTGGGAGCGGGATGGGTCTCAGAACACATTTTACTGCACGGAGGAATGCCGCAGCTGCCACGGGGCATTCCAATCGCGTCCCCGCTCCATTCCAGGGGGCATGATTTGGGAGAACTGTTCAAAAGCGTTCTCCCAAATCGCATCCCCTGGGATGGATCGGGGACATGATTGGAACGCCCAGCGGCAGCTGCAGTGTTCCTCTGTACAGTAAAATGCTTTCCGGGACCCATCCCATTTCCAGAACGCCCCCTTTGCAGCATGCAATGGGCCCGTTTCAAGGCCCATGCAATGGAGTTCTATGTCTCCAACAGGACACTACAACAATATAATTATGGACACTCTTCCTCCCTTTCTTGGGTACATAAAACCCTGTCTAAATGCCCTCACAGCAGCCTAACCTAGTCTCAATATCTCTCCACCCCTCAGAGCATACTAAATTTCAACAACTTTCAAATCTGTTCCTGCCTCTTATATACTCACTCCTGGGAGCAGCCACCACTTTTTCCTGGCTTTGCTCCCATTGGCTAGTGCCAAGTTTCTGATCTGTGTGTTGTCTCCACAAACACATTTTTCCTCTTTAATTCACAGAACACTTCACAAGCAGGATTGTTTTGGTGTATACCGGGTGGGTTTGTTTGTTTGTTTAAACCACATTTTTTGTTTCTGCTTTAATGTATAGGACTACACCAATATAAATAATAATAATAAATAAAACTTTTATTTTTATTCCGCTTTTCTGTGATGAGACAATCAAAGCAGCTCACAACACATTAAAATATCCACATTCAATATTATGTCTCAAATCCCCCCCTTAAAACATGATACAATTAAAATTGGAGATTAAAATACGTTTATATGAGACAATAAAAATATAATGAGGACAGAGCGGTGGGCTGATACATGATGTGAGGGGCAATCATTCTGTGGCCAGGCACTTTTATTCAGGAAAGGCCTGCCGGAAGAGATCCATCTTGACAGCTTTTTTAAAGTGGTCTAAGCTGGCAATTTGACGGATCTTGTCTGGCAGACCGTTCCATAGTTAGGGAGCAATTGCAGAGAAGGCCCTCTGGGAGGTAGCAGTTAGTCTGGTTTTTAAAGGCTGCAATAGATTCCTCCCAGAGGACCTGAGGGTGCGGGGTGGATTATATGGAAGCAGGCGATCCCTCAAATAGGTTGGACCCAAGCCATGTAGGCTTTAAAGGTTATAACCAACACCTTGTACTGTGTCCAGAAATTAATACGCAGCCAATGAAGAGATTTCAGGACGGGTGTTATTCCGTCACTCCTAGTTTTTCCGGTGACCAGCCTGGTTGCCATATTTTGCACTAGTTGAAGTTTCCGAACTAGGCACAAGGGTAGCCCCATGTAGAGTGCATTACAGAAATCAAGTCGTGAAGTTACGAGTGAATGTACAACAGTTTCTAGGTCCTTTACTTCCAGGAAAGGGCACAGCTGGCGTATCAGCCAAAGCTGATAACAGGCGCTCCTGATCGTCACATTATAGGACTAAATAAAAAAAACTAAGTAGAAAAATGCAGTTTAGATGTTATGGCCATTAGCTTAAATAACAAATGTTTTAAAAAGTGTTCTTTTAAAAAGTGTTCTTTTATAGCAAGCTGTTTTGGCTGAACTTGTGGTAATTGGAGGATTTGTTTCTGAATGGCATTCCTTACACTACAAAATAAAGGGATTAAAAAGAAGCAACTGACACTGGAAATGGGTCTAACAATCAACAACTGCCAATAAACTGTTAAAGTTGAAATGTTTACTTTCAAACAATCATTGTTGTTCCAGTAAAAGGGTTGCAAAATAGTAATAGCCAGATTTTTTTAAAAAAAAAATCCTCTAATAATCCATTTTTAAAAACACAGGAGTTTTCTTTGTTTGTTTGTTTGTTTAAGTCATTAAACCTAGTTTCAACCAGACAACGCTTTTCACAAGCTCTGGAAAATATGGATTTTTGGCTGCAAAATGTGTTTAGTTCTAAGAAATGTGAACTGGGTAAATTTCACCCCTAGTCATGTCTCCAATT
The DNA here is from genome assembly GCF_019175285.1 of Sceloporus undulatus. Classification (NCBI taxonomy): domain Eukaryota; kingdom Metazoa; phylum Chordata; class Lepidosauria; order Squamata; family Phrynosomatidae; genus Sceloporus; species Sceloporus undulatus. The sequence continues at coordinate 78,413,328 of NC_056522.1, read as the reverse complement.
ATCATGGCAAGAGCTCATCTTATATGAAGACTTGATTTTCAAGAATAAGGAAAACCAATTCAAATTGGCTTCTATTGGTATGTTTCTTTGCCACACCATAATCTGTCTCCAGACCTGGCAACACTGGATCTTTCTGAGATCACCAACACTGGATCTTTCTGAGATCACTGAACAAGGTTAGGACAGATTTTAAAGAAAGAGACTTAAATGCAGCAGTGGAATCCTGAAATTTTATGGTCATCCTTTACCGTTTTTGTTCCTGTTCCTGCATCTCATTTTTGAAGTGGAAAGAGAAGTGGGAACCGAACATTCTGCCTGCATGAACACAGTACAGTCTAAGCGTATTAGCAAGTTTTAAGTTTTATATTGTTTCAGCCTTGTTGTAAGCCTCTTTGGGTCCCATCTCAGGAGAAAGGCAAGATAAAAATAACATTACATAACATCCACAAACACAAGGTGCAGATGTGCAAACCTATGAATTAACAAGAACTTGAGTTTTATATCCTTTGCTTTATTTTGTTTGCCTGATGAAGAACCAAGTGAGTTTGGAAAACTAGCTTAATGTTCTTCAAGACTTCTGGTTGGTCTAATAAAGAATTTGCCAATGCTTAAATGTGACTGAATTTCTTTAATGCTCAACACAAGTGCTCCTACATTTCTCATTCACACTTTATTCTTGCCCTGAATAGTTTACTGGGTTGCTCAGTCACAGTAACAATTGTGCAATGAATTTTATTCTGTACTAATAGTTATCTGTAAACTGCCTTGGATCCCTTTCTGGGAGAAAGGCAGCATATAAATGAAATAAATAAATAAATAATATGACACTGGGTACATATATAGGCATAGTAGAAAACGCACCATTTTTTGAACTGGTGCTATAAAAACAAAGCAAGGGAATTCTTAGTAAATGATAACCAATGTAATGTAAATTGACTTTCAACTAAACATCTGTTCCTATTTACACCTCATAATTGGTTTTCTGCTGGTTTTTTTTAAATCTATATAAATTCATGATCCACTTTGTGTATTTACACATAGTTGTTCTCTAACTGCAAATTAATTTATTTTATAGCAATTCCAGTCATTATTTAATACAAACACTTCCTTCTCAAAAACACAAATGACTTGCTTTCTGTTAAAGAGACAGCTCATTCACATATGGTTGGCATTGCAATCCAGCAATGAATGGCCATTTTGTTCTAAAATCACATTGAGTAAGCCCAGGATAAACAGACCTTCTCATTTTCTTACTATTTGAAGGTGCCTCTGTGGCCCTAAGATGTAACTTAGGGTCTGAACAGACAAGCCAAAATAAAGCTGCTTCAGGACACTTTGGAAGTGTGCTGTTTAAATGACACATGCGTCCTAGAGGCCGGAAGCCACACCAAGGCCACGCTCCAGTCCTAAGGACTAGAGCACAGCTTTGGCTCAGCTTCTGGCCTCTTAAGATGCGTATGTCATTTAAATAGTGGCGGGGTACAGACCGCCGCTTTGCGGCGGTCTGCTGCCGCCGCCAGTACATCCGCGGGGGAGCCGGAGCCTTCAGATGGCCCGACTCCCGCGCGGACCGAAAAAAGAAGCTCCAAAATGGAGCTTCTTTTTTCGTCGCGTTTGCGACGTAGCGAGGCGCCAGGGGCGCGCTCGCTACGTCAGCAGCGGCGCGACGCGTACGGACGCTAAGCGTCCGATACGCAAAGATGGCGCCGGCCATGTAGAAGGGCCGGCGCCATCTTGTACGGACGGAGTCCGTACTAGGCCATGGGGCGTCTAAAAGAGACGCCCCTTTTTTAAAATGGGACGTCCTCTGGACGTCCCAAATGGCGGTGCAGAAAGCACCAGTATTTCTCCAAAGTGACCCAAAGCAGCTTTATTTTAGCCTGTCTGTTCGGGCCCTTAGTTATCTTTGCATAGATTTGGCACCGAATGTGTAGCAATGATGTCAGGAATACCCAACTGAATTTCTGGCTCCAATGAAAATAACACTCCTGTCTTGACAAAAATGAAATAAAGAAAACAAGAAGGTAAATAGCACTATTCTTAATCACAGCTAAGATATGAACAAGGTTCCCAGCATTGGCACACCCAGCAATAAATGGCTAAGTATGCTTTTGGCTTGCTGAAATAGGCTCAATTTACCCCTTTACTGAAAAGGTTCCATTATGTTATATCTTATAAAAGCACTTCCTGCCATTTCCAGAAGGTCAAAGGAAAGGGGAGGTACAGATTTTAGATTCAGAATTACATTGGAGACTATAAGTAAGGCTGGTAGAAGACATGATGATTGCAACAGTTTCTGAAGTTATTTTCAAATCTTTAGAGAAAAACATTGTCTCTTTTTCTCTCCCAACTTAAAAAAAAGAGATAGAATGCCCATATAGTCCCAATAGTGTCCTGCTGATAATAGGAGTAATGAGTTAATTAAAAGTAACCATTCTTGTGAATGTGTTATGTTTGTGGCTCACTGCCCAGATATCTACACATTAAAGGTAATCAAACCCCAACTTGCAGTGTAAACAGACTGCTTATGAAGGCAAAACAGAAACACCGTCTCTCTGTTGTGCATTTAAATGAATGGGTAGGGTAACAGATTGTATGGAATTAGATTGAAAAACCTATTCTAGGTTTTTAGTTTGAAGTCTAAATATGGCTCTGAACATATTTTTGGTACATATTTCAGCACCTTGGATTTGTCCAGTCAAGTTCTGACTAAAACCCAGAATAGATTTATTTCCCCACTGAAATGAATTTTTTACTCAATGTTGCCATTCCCATTCTTCAAAAAAAAAAAAAAACCTGTTAAAGCAGATAATGCCCTTTACCAGTATTTTACTCAGCCAAAATGGGATAGAATTACAGTGGGTCCTTGTTATCCACTGAGGTTTGGTTCCAGGAGCCCTCATAGATAACAAAATCTGTGGATGCTCAAGTCCCATTAAATATAATGGCACAGCAAAATAGTGACCCTGATATAAAATGCAAACTTAAGGTTTGCTATTTAGAATTTATACTTTTGGGGAATATTTTCAAGCCATGGACGCTTGAATCCGTGGATAAAAAATCCGTAGATAAGGAGGGGTGACTGTAGCATTTTACAAGTGTAATCTGAGCCAAATGTAATGCAAGGTGCCACAAATATGCTGTTTTGTTTAACAACAACAGAAACTCCTATAGCTCTATTGATGCATCTGGCATAAGAATGATGTAATAAAACCATTTCCTCTTTTCAAGCAGGTTACTATCCAAATTGTAGCAAACTAGATAATAAATGGGAGAAATGAAAGTGAGAGTTAAAAGAAAGGATGCAAATGAGAAAGTGGTTATGACCATAATATTCCATCTACTTTTGACTGAAGTGTTATGAGGTGTGATAATACACAATTCTGGCTTTCAGGTGGAACCACAAGTCTTACTTCCAGTTTCAGCAGATAGCATAAGTGTGTTGCCTCTGCGTATTAAAGGGCCCTAGTGTAGAAAAGATCCAGATATCTTAGGGCAAAGTTAACAGCTTTTTCATGGTTTACCTTCCGTGGAAGATGGTTATAACATACCATTAATGACTGCAAGCTTTACAATTAATGAGCCATGTTGTTGCACATCCAACAATTAGGAGTTGAGGATTTCCTTCTTAGATGAGATAATGACAATTTCCTCACCACTAAGATAACATAAGACTGGCCCTTATTCATCTTTCTTTCTCAGAGCTGAAACTTCCCAGATCTCAGGACTCAGACACATTTCAGGGCTTGACACATCTTCTCCAGTCCTCACAGGGAAGGGGAGGAAACTCAGCATGAGAATAGGACTTTGGGAAGAATTTTACTCAGTGTATATGTGTGTGCATACATGCACACATGCACATACATTATTTTGTGTTGTTGGCCATGCTGCAGACTGCTCTAGAATGGGTTTACCTGGCCCACTCTCCTCAAAATATCACTAGGATGTGGCCTTAAATCACAGGGCCGATGCCCCAAAATCTTAAGATACTCTCAAACTGGTCTGTTTGATGTTGATTATTTCACTCACGACTCAAAAATTTGACTAGTAACATCTAAGTTCCTTAAAGTTTATTTCACAACAGGTTTGAAGCGAAATGGATCATGAAATAACAAAACCCACCCAAAAGCCAAAGTCGTCCAGTTGGTCCTGAACCTGCGCAGAATGTTAAGTTTCTGGATGTTAAGTTGCAATATGATGTTTGGCCAAAAATGGTTTATTTTGCACCAATACAATATCAGAACCTAAACTGTTTGGGAAATACCCCAAGTAATCATTGAGGAGCACCCTGAGGTACCTGACGAATCAGATCCAAAACATTTACAGTTTTCATTCTGGTTCCATCAGATGAAACTAGGATCCAAGGGCTGCATATATAAATCTCTGGCCCTTGGAGGGCCACCCTCACCAAAAATTTATTAAATTATTTCACTTAAAATGTCCTAATGCCTTCTAGCAACTTCGCCATGTTTGTCCCAGTCCACCACCTGTTTTAGGCTCTGATGACACCTTTTTGAGATTGGGAACTAAAGCAGGGGCCATTTCTATTTGTTGTTTTAAGCTCAGCCTATAAAATTATATGAGAAACATAGTGAATCTGCCCCCAGCTGCTGCTAGAGGGACATTTTGAATAAAATAAATTCAAGTTCTTCCTAAAGGCAATGTGCTCTTGCAGGTCTCGAAAGCAGCCTTGGAGACTATATGTCATCCATGCATTTGAGAATATGTGAAGTTTGGGGACTTTTTGATCATGCATGGGGGCTTATATAGCATAAGAGATATACAAACAGACAAACATTCAAAATTGTAATGTATACACACACACACATGTGCACACACACACCTATCTGAGCCTCTTCTTTCTCATCTTTGCCTTGGCTTGTCCCTCACATACACACTTCTCAGTCCCCTACAGCTACTTTGTCAGGACAAAAGGGATTTTTCTACTCCTTCCCTGTAGAGAAACATGGATCCCCAAGGGCTATACTTACAGGAATTACATAAATCTGTTGTGTACTGAACTAATTAATCTCTTTATTTGGAGAGGAATAGATTCCCCACCAAGTGGGTACATGGAACAAGAACTGCAGTCTGCCAAGCCTGAATTACATCAATGCTAAAAGAAAAAGAGAAAAAAAGTGAAGACATGTTCTCATAACCTGTAGCCTATATCTGTTCATGAAAACAACAAAATATAGGCTTGTGATAAACCCTTTGGTATGACTCATAATTAAGCCTACAGCTTGATAAAGCTTTCAAAAATGAGCCAATTAATTTATGCAAATTGTAGAAGCTACAGCTATCCCTCATGCCATTATTGACTCACACTGATCAAAATGGACAAAAAGTAGATTTAATTTCAAAATGTATGCCACTGTTCCTCTATCAAAGATATGGGTACTTCCACACAAGTTGTTTCTATGCATAAAGAAAAGCTGGTTAATGTGTTAAAGGCATAAAAGCAGGTCTCTGTGTCCTCATGTGCACGTGTACACACATACATTTGAAGTACAATTCTAAGATGTTCAGTTTTTGACAATAATAACAATGTCATTGTCTTATTTGTCTGGTTCACTTGATGAAAATTTATATATGTTCATGTTTCATGATGGCAATACAGATGTTTATGCGGAGGCCATTTTGGATGGATCAGTGCTCACATTTTGATACTGTTCACAAGAAAGTGATGAAAGGAAAGGGGAGACCCATCTGTTTATTTTAAGTCAAAGAGTGTTCAGCCTAATACCATATTAAAATGGACAAGAGAAGATGTACATCATTCTGTTACTTGACCTGGAACTAATTTGACAGTATAAGTTTTAGAAAAGTGACAACCAGTTCAGAAATTTGAGTTGATTGTTTGCTTCAGGCAAAGGAAAGACACAGAACATTTTTAAAAATGCTTTCTAATAATCTAAATAAGAGAAGATAGGATTTTAGTACAGTGGTACCTCGGGATACGAAATACCCAGGTTACGAAATTTTCGGGATACGAAAAAATCCCATAGGGAATCATTGTTCCGGGTTACGAATGTTTTTTCGGGTTACGAAAAAACTTTTGGTGCTTTTTTCGGCTTTTTCGCACGGAATCGCGGCGTTTCCCCATTAGCGCCTATGGCAATTCGGCTTACGAAGGCTTTTCGGGTTACGAAAGCGGCCGCGTTACGAATTAATTTCGTAACCCGAGGCACCACTGTACTTCTAAAGAGTCCCTAATAATTTGAGGAATGTGCCATAGAAATATTATGTAACAATGAGCAGGCCCAGTATTTGTCTCAATCGTTTCTGTGCACAATCCTTTGAATACACATGGTCATGAAATTTAACAGCAGTTATTTATGGCTATCTTTGCTACATTTAATAATTACAGCAGCCATGAAACCTCGAGAGGACCTTCGTAGATTTCATTGCTGTTGAATTAACTTTGCATCTGATGACAGGGCCATACCCAGACACTTCTGCAGTCCTATCTACCCCCCAAGAGGCATGGGATACCTGTGGAGGGGGAGCTTATAGAGCCTGTATGTTAAGTTCAGGGAGTGAGATATGTCTCAGCCTATTACATGTTCACAGGCATGCGTCTGTTCCCCCTCTTCCCAGGCCTTCAGATGTCTCCGGTGAGACAGCTGAAGGCCTGGGAGGATTGGGGGGGGGGGTAGGAGGAGGAACAGGTGCAAGTCTGTTTCTCCTCTTTCCCCCTTGCCCCCCCCCAGGCTTTCAGCTATCTCCGGAGGTAGCTGAGGCCCAGGAGGGCGGGGAGAAGATGTCTCACCCCAGAGCTTCCACCCCAGAAGGCAGAAGTCCCATCCCCCCAGAAGTCCTGCCCCTGGCACCAGGGGATACCCAGTGCTGGAACACTTTTTAGTTTGGGCACTCAGTCCCTAAAAGGTTCACCATCACTGCCCTAAGCAGTTTACAATGTCTAAACCAATTGCCCCCAACAAACTGGGTATTCATTTTACCGACCTACAAAAGGATGGGAGGCTGAGTGGATCTTGGAGCCCTCCTCTAGGATCCAACTTACACCATTGTGGCTGCAGTACCAGCATTTAACCACTGCACTACCAGGACTCCTTAGCTGTGGAAGACTGTCACATATTAGGCGCCGCAATTAAACATATTTAACCTAAGAACAGTATACTTAATACAGGTATCAACATATAACTTGCAAAGTAATAATTTGAACAAAAAGTCTGTTGATGCATGTTCAACTGCTTGTATTTTCTCCTATTCCTATTCTTCCATGTTAGTCCAGCGTCTAATACCAAATTTCTTTTAAAGTGTTACAGTCAGCCCACACCATTTGCGGGAATTAGGGTCACAGGGCCCCTGCATCAGTAGCAAATACCTGAATATCTCTACCCCCCATATTTCACATGCACAAAATGTACCTGTACTGGCATGGTAGCAGCACCTGGCTGTATGCATGCTCACTCACTCACTCGCTCGCTCGGGCAGGAGGAGAGGGAAGAGGTTGGAATGAGGCAGAAGGAAGGAGAAAGGGAACACCCATCCCATCCTCTTCCAAGCTGCCTGTCACAGCATGGGAAAGCACACCCTCCCTCCTGACTCTCCCACCCTATATCCTACACCCACCTGCCCATATGAGCGAGCAAGGCAACACACTCTCCTGTCCCATCCCCATCCCTCTTGCCCATTCCTGTGAACAAGGAAACACCTATGTGATCCAGCCCAGTCACACACATATACACACACATTCCATAAATAAATAAATAAATAACCCATCATCACTGCAGCAGACATTCAAAATAATCATAATGGGGATCCACAGGTACATTCTCCTCCATGTATGGATGCACCATGAAAATTATTTTTCTTTCCACCTCTCTTCAATCAAACAGGAGGCAAAGGAGAAAAGAGGAATCAAATGTCCATGCCCTCTTTCTCCACTAAACTACCCCAGAGAGCCCAGAAATGGTATTTCACAATTACCATTGGAACATATGGTTGTATGCTTACATCATCTTTGCAATGAAATGAAATCCATGTGTTTTTCTCCCTTTAATCATAGCAAAACCTGGAATATCCTGAGGAAAAGAAAACATCTCATCAGACACTGCTTGTCATCCACCACCAATGAGGCAGAAATGTCACTCAGCAGGCTGTCTTATTCGTGACAACCAAGAAATAGCGGGGCTCAATCATAAACTGAACCAGTTTGGAAGAAAATGCCCATATGTATCTGCCGCTGTCAGCCTGCTGTTGGGATGCTCGCTTTGTCAGAGGGAGCTTCATTATGGCTGAAATAACCAGAAGAAATATAGGACATAACCAAATGTGAATGTGCTGTGAGAAACCTAGACTAGGGATCAAAAACATCTTGCAGTTGGAAAGATTTTAGTGAAGACAGGCCATCTCAGCATAGCAAGATAGCCTACTGAGAACTGTCCAATATCCACAAGAGTTCTGATGTCCAGTGTGTGACTGACACACAAAGCCTTTCCTTTTTCTGTTGTACTTTTTATGAGTTGTGCAAAAAAATCTCTGCACTGCAGAAAGGCATCTTTTTACATTCTGTAGCTCAGCATGCACACACACACACACACACACACACAGAGAGAGAGAGAGAGAAAACAAGGGGATAAAATATCAGGCTGATTAGTCAAAAAGATGCAAACAGCCCACTCACTACCACTATATAGTATATTTAACTGCCCATGCAACAAGACTTCCTTTATCTCCGTTTTTAATTTTGCAAATTTGCAGAAATGCCAAAAAACACAATTTCAGAATTATGAAAAATCTCTCTAATGCCTCTCCACAAGCTCACCATTTTGTAATCTCACTTTATTGTATCAAGAAAAATTAATGTTTGCATTTTCACATTTACTATGCCAGGAGAAATCAAATCAAGATTTATATTCCTAACCTAAATTTATCTGGTACAAGGAAGCAAATCTCTCCTTGTTTTATTCTCATGTGCAAGAATGAAAAGTTGCATGATTCCCCCCCCCCCCGGTTCTTTTGTATAATGTGTTCTTGTTGATGTGTGTGTGTGTACACTGAATAATTCTTTCTCCTCTTAGTTTCTGCCAGGAATTAATCTCAAATTGTCTGTGATTAATGTAATTTATATCATAACTATAGTTTTTTGTGGGTTTTTCGGGCTATGTGGCCATGTTCTAGCAGAGTTTCTGACATTTCGCCAGCATCTGTGGCTGGCATCAAGATGCCAGCCACAGATGCTGGTGAAACGTCAGAAAGAAACTCTAGAACATGGCCACATAGCCCGAAAAACCCACAAAAAACTATGGATGCCGGCCATGAAAGCCTTCGACTTTACATTATATCATAACAAACAGGCAGCACCTGATGCTACAGTATTTTAATACATAAAGTTGAGTCAACTTTGACTCATGGTGACTCCATGAGTCACCTCCAAGCCCCCCTGTCCTCAGCTGCTCCCCTCAGGTCCTTTAGGCTTGGGGACCTGGTCTTCTTGACTGAATATATCCATCTAACATGTGGCCTTCCTCTCTTTGTACTATCTTCCACCTTTCCTAGCTTTATTTTCTTTTCCAGTTAAGCTGAGTCTTCCCATGATGTGGCCAAAGGATTGCAGCCTCAGTTTGGTCATCTTGGTTTCTGGGGAAAGCTCAGGCCTGAAGTGCTCTAGTACCCATTTATTTGACTTTCTGGCTAGCTGTGGTAATCTCAGCACTCTTCTCCAACATCTCAAATGAGTTGATTTTCTTTCTATCATGCTCTATACAGCCAAAGTTTTTGCTGGAATCTTTAAAGCACATACAGATTTTCTTGTGGAATTCTCTGAAGTGTATGTTTGCAATGTGGTGCCTCTTCTTTCCCTGAACCCTGCTTGTACTTCTGGGATTTCCTGCTCCATATATGGTAGGATTCACTGCTGCAGAATTTTGAACATAACATTTGTCCCGTTTTCCGTATTTGATGGCAGATTTTAGTTAGAACTAGAGCTGATTCTTTCTGTGTGGACTGTATCAATTCTATAAGATTGCCATCTGTTTCTGGTGATTTATTCCTCCCAATTATTTTGAGTGCAGCTTTCACCTCACTTTTCAAAATTGCAGGTTTGTCTTCATATGATTCCTTTTCCCATGTGTTATTCATTATTTCATATAGCTCTTCCATATATTGCTTTCTTCATCTTTCTATTTCATTCTTTCATATATTGTGCTCCTCTTCTGAGCTTAGAACATACTTAAGCCTAGGTATGAATTTTTCACTGAATTCCTGGATTTTCTAGAAGAGTGTCTCATTCTTCCTTTTTTGGTTGTTGTTTTCTATTTTCCTGCATTTTTCTTTATCCTTGCACTGTAGTTGTTTAAACATACATATACTTTTGCAAGCTGGGATTTTTATTTATTTGTTTGTTTGTTTGTTTGTTTTTGCAAATAAAAGTGAAGGTTTTCATGCAAAAAACAAAACAAAACATTGTTTTGACAAGATATTCTCCCCATTCCTCTTTGCCTATGGCTGACAAAAAGAAAAGGGGTGAAAAGTCTTGCAGCTGTCATTTTCAGTTGGAGGGTCTCATCATCTCAAGCAAGGCACCCGTTCTCACCAAGGAAGAGAAAATTTATGAACATTTTATATCCCTAAAGCAACAGCCATCACCAGCACTACACCTGTTCAGGAGGAAATCAAGAGCTGTACAGGTATATGCTGGATGAATATTTGGTGAAAGGGACAATATAGAATATATACCACAATGCCTTTTTTTAAAAAAAAATGACACCCCAATCTCAACACTGACATTTCAATCCAACATGCTCCTTTTGAAATGATAAGACACCCCAGGTGTTTCATTAGTTGTTCTGTCTCTGAGGCGTGCATCCTTAAAGTGAGGTACTGATTTGTACTTAAATGAAAATATTGTTATTAATTGGATGGAAAATATTGATGAACTCAATTATAGCAACCAATGACCCTCTTGTGATTTGTACACATGGTGCATGCCTCATAAAATCATGTACAGTTACTCCAGTCACTGGATGGCTCGTACATGCCTTTGAAAAAATTATTAAAAGATCATCTGCAGTTGCTAGAGAATTCACTGCCACCCTCACTGCAGAGTACTGTTACAAATCGATTATAGCACTTCATAGATCACTGCTTCAGGACAGAGGAGGAAATCCTGTAAAAGCGTTGCCTATCCATCTCTTACAACTCTGGTGATGGAGATTCCAGTACTTCCCAATGACATGCAGAAATTTGTTTCTGCTATTCATTCTGAAAGCTGACTGGCATGATCATTATTAAGCTTTTGAGATCTGGAGAAGAGTAAGAACTTAGTTTTAAGTTAAAATTTATCACATGGTAAAAACTCCCTGGTCTCTCTTTCTTTATAATGTTTTTCTTTTTTAAAAAAGAAAAGAAAAGAACTGCTGATGAAACAGAAAGTAAAACCATTGCTAACAAACGTTATTCCATCACACTAGCTTTGACAAATAGGTTGTTTTAGTTTAGTTTAGTTTTGATGTAGGAGATCAAACTAAACTACTGGAACAGACCTTGGAATATATTTGGTACAACTGCCTGTTCAGCTGAAAAATCTGGCAACTATAGCATCCCAAACAGGAGGTCTACTTTTTATTTTAATATCTTAATAGTCACTTTATTTTCCTAGCATGCCAAATTCCAGGAAGTTAAGCTACAGCTTTATATTTGTGTGTGTGTGTGTGTGTGCGCGCGCATGCGCACACACATGCCTTCAAATCACCTGTTGACTTATGGCAACCCCATGAATCTGATAGGATTCTCTAAGGCAAGGAGTATTCAGAAGTAATTTTACCAACTCCTTCCTCTCAAACACAGCCTACAGCTCCTTGAATTCAATGGTTGGCTCCCATCCAGGTATTAACCAGGTCTGATCCTGTTTAGCTTCCAACATAAGACAAGATCTGGTTCCTTTAGAGTATTTAGGCCCCAGCTTTATATCTAGTCAGCAGCAATTTTTAAATAATTGTTTGAAAAGCTTAAAGTTACTCCTTTGATAGTTGCCTTCATTTCTGGGGTTCTCTCTTATGTTAAGCATATGGTGATATGTCAGATTTGTAGAATAAGCCATAGTGGGTCAACTGAGGGTAAGTATATTTGTTCTTCAATTCTTGTCTATAAGGATGTAAAAGCTGGATGTGATTTATAAGTATACCAAAGAATGTGATCTTATACCTCTGGTTCTTCCATCTCCGTATATTCCAGGTACTATTTTTGAACTGCTTTTCCCTGTCTCTCTTTAGTCCAAGTAGTGGAGGGCTAGCATACAACTAACAGGATTTATTTTGTGGATGTTTTAGTTGAAATAGCAACTCTCTGTTGCTAAATATGTGTATAAAGGAACAACAGTGAACCACACATCAGAATCTTGGAATGTTAATTCAGTACTGCCCCTCTGTCCATTTTGGGCCAGACATTTGTAGAACACAGCATTGCAAACAGGTTGAATTTCTGCTATATGCTCCTTCTCATTCCTCTGCCTAATTCCCTCATTGGCCAGTTATGTATGAACACCTGCAGTTTCTCTAAAGGTCTCTTCTAGACTTGATCATAATTTGAAGTAGATATTATACATTTATCTTCTACTTTTTAAAAAAGTAAATATCTCCAGGAAAGGCAATGTACTGAGCCAAAGCTTGCTGAGTCAACAACAGATTGTTGACTCTATGATCATACAATTCTTCAGCCAAGGTGCATAGTATAGAAGGTCTAACCTAGAGGTATGGATTAAAATGTTTCCCATTCATGCTCAGCTCATTTGAACCTCTGCTGTTCACTTAAAACTATGCATGGTGCTGCAGCTACCCAGCTATCTTGCTACTTTGCTTCATGGTTACAAGTTAAGGGAGTATCAGAACAGGGCCGCTTGGTGCTACAAACTCAATTCAACCCATATGGAAGAGTTGCATTAAGGGCCAAGGGGCGGAGACCCTTTGAACGTTAGATGATCTTGATGGGCCATGCATATCCTCTTGCCTCCCCACACTCCTAAATCTGTTTTTAATCGAATAGCTTTTGGGATGCAGAGGGGGGGCCTGGAGGCCTTAAACCTGACCTTGGGAGCCCCATGTGGCCTGCAGGTTTCACATTCCTCAACCCGACATAAAACAACTCTGGGCTCATTCCCACTATGAATTAAAGCAAATTGCTGATCAGTTTATATGACTGTTGTTCACATTTGAAACCAATTCCAATCCCACTTTGATCGATTTCTGTCACAATAAAGTGAAACAAATGCAAAACAACAACAACAACAACAACAACAACAATCCAAATGTTAGTTTTCAAGCGCTTCTTTTGGGAACAATTGATTCTGGAGCATGTTCAACAAGTGGGAACTACAGATCTGAATGTCATCATTCTGGAGGGGAGGGACTAATGGCAGAGGAGTGTTTAGCATCCTTACTCAGTTTTTGGTAGATCCACCATTCCCCCCCCCCCCCCCGTAACAGAAATTTCAGGAAACTTAGATTTCTAGGATTGGCAGATCAATAGGATTAGCAAGAGGACCTAGTAATTGAAAATCCATAAGTTTATTTCCAGTTGTCGAAAAAGGAAAACATTGAACTCAGTGGAATTCAAGTTCCAAAAAGCTGAGGCCCTGAACAAGACAAAATGGCTCTTTTTATATTATTCAAGACAAAGAAGCTTCTTCAATACACCTGATTGGCTAATTACAATTTAAACATATAGAATTCTTACAATCAGAACAGAAATACATGCATACATTAAAACTGCATCATCACTATTTACCCCCCTCCTGTAGGAATTCAGTGGAATTCATCCTAACCTTGCTTCTGAATGTCAACTATGTATCCTTATCTCAGTAGTTTATGTTATGTCTTTCTACTGGTGCCAGCTTCCATTCAGGTCAAGATGCACTCACTATTCCTTTCCTCTAGTTTTCCTAAACTCCAAGCCTTTATTTCAAAAACCATCTCTCTGGCTGACAAAGGTGACTCCATCTTTCTATAGTTTTTATATTTCAAAAAGGAATTTCCACCACACCCCCAGCACTGCCTTTGTGCTTGTGGTATGACCTATGGGCACATTATTATTTCCCCCCCCCCAAAAAAAAACTGGATAGAAATTCAATTAATTGATTTTGCAACTACTTCTGAGGCAAATAGTTGCAAAACCAATGAATCGAATCTTCTATCAATTTTTAAAAAAAATAAAATTGATAGAATATTCAATTCATTGATTTTGCAACTACTTGCAATCAGTGAGGCAAGTAGTTGCAAACCCAATGAACTGAATCTTCTATTAATTTATTTAATATATATACCCAAGCTGTGCTGCCTGGGCTGCTGCTTACATCACTGATGATGCACAGATGATTGACATGCATTTTGAAGCAGCGCAAACTAGTTAGCATGGCAATCATGCCAAAAAAGAAGCGATTATAAGGGGATAATGAAAAGATCTGCTTTCATAGTGGGAACCGACCTTTTGGAATCAATTTACCAACGCAGAGCGAAGGCGAATTGGAAACTAGTTTAAACGTAAGTGGGAATGAGCCCCCTGTTGTCCCCATCAAGATTCTGTGTTCCTCTCATTAATCTCATTAATCTGAAGCCTTTTTCAAGAAAGTAGGCAGTTCTTTCATAAAATGTGACACGACACTGACAGATCTTTAGACAATAATAATATAACAATGGAAATAAATGGGCAAAACATATTACAAATTAAATTAAAGGAGCAAATTAAAGGCAGGGGAAGTTGTAGTTCCACTCCTTTAATCCTAAACAGCCCCAGATGTAATGCACATCACCGCTCCATATCTCTAATTCCCTGGGCCAGTTAAAACTGGGCATTAATAAATGACATAATGGACCAGTCCTCAATGACCAAACTTAATAACAACATTTAAGGTGAGAATCCCACAAGGGTTGACAGACAAGACAAAATCAACAACACATTTCACTGGAGGTGTGGTACTGAGAATTAAGAAAAGGCAAATAAATATACTTGAATAGCAGTACAGCTGGTTACTGGCTCCCAAACAGAATCTGGGTACTATAAAAAGTGATATCAAGGAAATCCAGGAGCAGCATAGATAAATGCAAAGATCTAGGCTAAAAGAACTCTGAAAATTGTCTTATCTGAGTTTTTCACATATGGCTCACAAAAGCAGGAGGGGAGACTACAATTTTGTAGTGGTACAGTCAGGATGATGACTCTGGAGACTCCTGCTAGGCCATGAAATTTACTGGGTGACCTTGGGTAAGTCACATGCTCTCAGACTCAGGACATAGCAATGGCAAACCTCCTCTGAACAAATCTTGCCAAGAAAATCTCATTATATGATCGCCTGCGGGTTGCCATAAGTAAGAAACTACTTGAAGGCACACAACAAGCAAACACACAAAGTCATTGGGGCAGGGGCTGCATTGTATTTTGCAATGTCTTGAATCAGTACATTACCTGAATTGTCAGGTGGAGAAGAGATGCTCTTTCCTCCTGTGTCCAAAATCACAGCAAGTCCAGCTGAGTTAGAAGGGAGAAGGTTGGTATTGAGATCCACACGAGTGAGGCTTTTGGCTTCTCTTCCATCACTTGTTAGAACACCACAAACATTTTCACTTCCAGTCTCAATCCCTCCTTGATTGCTTTTCTGCGGAGTCTGAACAACATGAACAATACTTTGTTGGGGTAAGTCGCAGCTCTGAAAAATAAGAAAACAATTTTCACAAATATTCGAGTTTTGTTTTCTAAATAGCTTCCCATTCATTGCAAGGATAATTTCAAAGAAGAATAAAGGAGATTCAGAAAATGTGGCAAATGTCAAATGCAAAAATTAGGATTGCTTATGCCAATTAGAGGACCAAAAGGGCTGGATACTTCTATACATTTAATGGGGAAGAATGGGCTGAAGCCAATGCCTTGAATTGCACATTGGGTGAACATATTGTGCAGGACATCTTGCACAAGGAGAAAACATCTGCAATGGATGTGATACTAAACAAGGGGTGAGTAGTCTGGGAATCAATCCCATCTCCATTCCAAGGCCCTCAAAAGTTGTTGTTAACATTTTTTAAAAGGCCATTTTCAGGGTGAGGGTTTTTTCCCAGCAGACAATGGATCATTAATTAAATAGACACCCTGAGCCCTAGCCATTCAACAACAGAACAATACACAAATTAACATGCAAATCGCTTCCTCTCAACTAACTATATATACCTCACTCTCTTCCATGCCAGCATTCTCTGAAATTGCCAGCCACAGCTGCTGCAAAACATGAGGAAAAAATCTTCTAGAACATGGCCTCAGAGCCCCCAAAAAACAACAAAAAACTATCTATATTTTTCTTAGTAGAGTTTTGTTTTCATAATCCTAGTAAACATGGACAGAAACCTTTGTAAGAGATCTTGTGTAAGTAAATGTGTAACTATTACAGTGTGCCTGCGCCATACGCGGGCGCACCATACGCAGCCTTGAGCATACGCGTTGCACCGTGCCGCCGCGCACGAGCCCATTGTTTCCAATGGGGCTCGAGCATAGGCGGAATTCGTCTTACGCGGCGGGATCCGGAACGGATCCCCCGTGTAAGGCGAGGACACACTGTAGTACAAAAAAACTTTCCTAATTTTTGCAGTCTCTCTTTTCAATCAATATATGGTAATTCTAATCTCAGTTTCATACCTATCAATTAATTCAGTTATTAAAGATGCAAGCTCTTTTCATGTGCTGTTGGTGAGGATGACATTCATTCATAGAAGAGCAAGCAAACCCACACGCAGCTGTGCTCTCAGTGTCATACACATGGGTGTCTCCTTACCCTACCCTACCCTACCATTCATGCACTGAATACAGCCTTCTATGTGTCAAATGCAGGTGTGCAAAACGTAAATTTCATATGTGAAGTCGAAGGCTTTCATGGCTGGCATCCATAGTTTTTTGTGGGTTTTTCGGGCTATTTGGCCATGTTCTAGAAGAGTTTCTTCCTGAGGTTTTGCCAGCATCTGTGGCTGGCATCTTCAGAGAATGCTTGCCTGGAAAAAGTGGGTATATATATACTGTGTGAGCCTGGGAATGAAGGAGTGATTTGCATGTGTATTGTTCTGTGCTGATGGCAGGCCTCAGGCTGGGAGGCTAATGCAAAAGAGGTTTAGTGTCTGCTAATTGGTGATACTACTCCCAGCAGATAATGATCACCAATTAGCAGACACTAATCCTCTTTTGCATTAGCCTCCCAGCCTGAGGCCTGCCACCAGCACAGAACAATACACATGCAAATCACTCCTGCATTCCCAGGCTCACACAGTGTATGTGTGTACACACACACACACATATATACCCACTTTTTCCAGGCAAAGCATTCTCTGAAGATGCCAGCCACAGATGCTGGCGGAACGTCAGGAAGAAACTCTTCTAGAATATGGCCACATAGCCTGAAAAACCCACAAAAAACTCTAAATTTCATAAGATGGAAGAGACACAACTAGATTAGCAGGCCCAGATGTCTACACATGACTAGCACACAAAGAAGGATTTACTTAATGTTGCTACACTCAGAATCAGGAAAATGCACACCACAATACCCTGGTTTCTATCATTAAAAGGGAGCTTATACATCTAGGTTCCCTTCCATACACTGGGGTGCAGTTAGTATTTCTATCCTCAGCCTCATGTGTTGGTTAAGCACAGAAAAAGAGCACCTGAATTGGGTGTATGACATCAGGATACTGTATGTTCCAATAGATGCTGTGGCACATGGAACTCAACAAGGAGGTAATCATTTTCTATTCTTTAATGAGTTCTGCCTTTTGTCCGAATTGCCATGTTTGTCCCCTTTTCAATATGACCAACATTTCTCATTTTCAGCTTTTTTACTTTATGCTTTAATGCACTCTGCAATATTGCTTTTCTCCATCACCACACATGTGGCATTTTGTCTTTGTTTATATTTTGAGTTTAAACTTTCCCACCCATACCTCCACCACACTTTCAATTATTTTAGAAAAGCTATTTATATTGATTTCTTACATAAAGTTCTAAAACATGAAAACACATTTTATGCTTAAAATTGAATTTAATAACTCTTTCCCCAAGAAAGTAATAATCCATTCAACAGAGACTTGTCAGAGCAATGACTCTGCTGAGTTATTAATCAAATAATGCTAATACTTAGTTTTAACTTTCAAACTTCATGTTAACATTAAAGAGCTTTTTTTTAAAACACCACAGTTAAATAGTTCAATATCAGTTAATTCATTAATACCAATTCAAGGTTACTTCATTAATACAAAATCCACAGAATCCTTATTCTAAATGACCCTTAAATTAATGATATTGGACTCAATCCACTAAGAGTATATTTCCCAAATACAATAAATTTTGGGGAGGCTTACAGAACAGTTTCCTGTGAATTCCATGCATTATGAACACATCGGTGCTTCCCGGAGCAAGCAGTTCTTGGCGGGATACAGACCGCCGCTTTGAGGCAGTCTCCTGCCGGCGCCATTTGCTCCGCGCGGGAGCCGCAGCAGCCAAACCGCACGGCTCCCGTGTGGAGCAAAAAAGAAGCTCCATTTCAGAGCTTCTTTTTGCGGCGCCTCTATGACGTCGCGAGGCAACGTCATAGGCGCCGCGACACGTCCAGTACGTAAAGATGGCGGCGCCCATGTGGAAGGGGCGCCACCATCTCGTACGTATTGTATACGTACTAGGGTTAGGGGGGTGCGGAAGCACCGCCCCTTCCTAACCCTAGTACGTATACAATACGTACTATATGGCGGTTTGTATCCCGCCCTTGAATCTTTTTCCAGGCTGCTTGAAAATGAAATTGTGGGGAGTTTGGGCTTTCTTATCAGAAGGTCCCTCCCACATTAAAATAATAGAGAGGGTATATTAAAATAATGCATATGCACACTCAAAGCCAGTACTAGAACTATCTTAGGCCACACATACTGAAGGCCACACACAGCTGAAACTGAGAGGCACATAATAAATGTGTAAAACACTCCTGTGGAGCATGCAGTGCTCAATTTCTCTTTGTAGTAGCAATCTCTGGAGCCTTATGTTGCCAAGTACCTCAACTCAGGGGAAGTAGGGAGAAACTTCTTGCGGGTACATGGCATGCTGCACACTATGCTTTAGGTCCCAGCCTCTCCCCCCCCCCCCCAATGCACTTAAGGAATGGTCATGCAATAGCTCTAGAATTTTCTGAAGATACACTCTGCAGGCACAGGATAATCCAATTGTGTGATTCCCAGAGATCACAAAGAAGAACTACATTTTATAGACATTTGACAATATAAGCCATCTAAGATTACAACTTTTTGATTTCATAATACTGGATCCCAAGAGTGGGAAGCTAGAATGGGTTGGCAAAGCCAAGCCAGAAACCTTGTAGGTGTGGGCGTCTGGAGGAATCTGGAATAGAAAATAGGATAGTAGAGAACTAGTACCTGCCAGGTCAAAGCACAAATAACATATTGCCTATATTGCTCTGAACTTTTTGGAAGAGGGTGGCACAAAAATTCATTCAATCAGTCTGGCACATACTAGCTTTTTAGACTCCAAAACTGATAACCTGACCCAACAGATTATTTTATTGGTGCAGTAAAACACTGGGTGGTTACCAACCTTCTATAAACCCAGTATTTGTCTTCTTTGTTGCAGACACACAAGAATAACTAATATACAGCATGGAAATAGTTCCACTATTGCTAGTTAAATTAGAATGAAACACATTAAAACAGGTAAGCAGTAGAACTTACATAAAGTCTGGCCTAGCAGTCTCCATCCATTTTTTTATTTTTCTTGTCCTCTCCCCAACTGCATAGGCAAACATTTATTCTTCCATGACTCAATTAGATTACATAATAAATGACAAATTAATAATGACTACTGGAGAGCTGAAACTATTACAACAGAAGAAGCTGTGACATATAAAATAGGTTTTTATGTAAAACTGAAGTCAACACATTCATATCAATGGAAAATCCATTGTCAGGGATAGAATGCAAAGACAGTAAAGGTGACCGTAAAAAAAGAAGCAAACATATGAAGTCTTCACATGAGAGAAAAGCCCACCATATCTGGTTGTGCTATTATTAGTGCCCTCTGGTACTTAAAGGACAGAGTCTATGCCATAGCTTAGAAACTGTGTGCAGAGAAAGAAAATCAATTGGGAAAAGTGAGCATGCAAGCATTTTTTTTACAATTTCTTTTATGTCTGGCCAATGACCAAGAACATGATAGATAAGACATTCTCCTGCTCTCTCACACACATATATACACATACTGATGAGACTGGGGGGACGGGGACGGACACCCTCCCACTTGTTCGGAAAGATGAGATAGCTTAAAATAGAGGCTTACAAACATTAGAAGCCTTATATATACTGTGAATATACAGCAACTGTTTGAGAATACCCAAAGGAGAAAAAGAACCATTCACTGACTCAAATATATGAAGCAAACAGAACACCTTATCTAGTATCGGATTCTATTAGTACAAAGTACAAAAGTTCAGATTAAGTCAGGTGTTTTTATGGGTTTGCTGAGTTACTGACAATATTTAATGGAAGACCTGGATTTAATTATACAAATTATAGATAGTCTTTTTCGGAATTAGATCTCTAGCACACACTGAATGCAGTCTATTTTTCATGATGTTGTGTAGACTATCCCTAGCTGGTCTGAATTCACTTTTTGCCAAGTGTTAATATATAGAGGCGGAGGGGGGGGGGGGGGAGAAACTGCAGTAAATTACTGTATTAGCACAGTATACAATCCAACACATTTGCAGGGACCAAAGTGACAACGGTCAATTTATTGTTAAGTGGGCTACATTCCCATAGGGAATGCTTGTACAGTGAAGGCACAGAACTGTGGCTTACTGAGTATTATTAACACAACAAAATCATGCCATAAAATCCCAAGAAATGTGTCAGCATATTTGTATGCGATTTTTCATTGGATAATCTTTCCCAGTTCTCTACTTCCATTTATTTAAAACGTCGGCCAGGAAACCATAAAAAGGCAACTTTTAAAAATGTACATATATATGCAATATCTGATGAGCGGAAATTATTCATTGCTTTTTTGAACTCAAAATGCCACTAGAGTTTTATAGATTTCTTTCTGAGGAGCTCTAATGGCAATTCATAGCAAATTAAAGGATGCAAGCCTTAAAAACATGCAATCATGAGGCTCTCAGTAACTCAGAGGCACTATATGCAAATAGATCCCTTAGAATCAAGACCTTTTCCACTCTTCTTAGGAGCAAATTATTTGTGCTTCTGCAGAAAGTTAGAAGACTGAAACTAGAAATGAACTTTGAACAGTGGGCAAAATTAATACTGATATCTCAAAGATGGTGATGGTGATGATGGTGGTGGTGGTGATGTTTCCTAGTCATGTTCAAAATGGAGGACATTTTGAAATTCCTCCTGGACAGAAGGTTGAAATGTAGAATATGTCCTGGGAAAGGAGGATGTCTGGTCAACCTGTCCCAAAAATATGTGTGAGAGGATTTCAGGACCCTCTATGAAAGATTGCCAGTGGCTTTAGGATGAAGGAAGAATTGGTTTCTGTTGCACAGGGACCATTTTCATGAATGAAACACTACATTGTAAAGGGAAGCTAGGGCCCTGTTGCGTTTGATTTAGCAATATACGATGCATTTACATTGCTAATGCATGAACAGATATGCAATTCATTTTTGCTGTGGGTGGACTGAAGGATTTTTTTGTTCGTTTAGTAGAATCCTAATAATATTGGACAAGGATCCAAACAGTTCAATAAAATACACATAGTGGGGTATCTCCAGCTTCTTGTTCATCTACTTGAAGCTAACAGTAGAACACTAATTCCTGCCAAATGGCTAGTTTCAAAATGAGTTTGCATGGAGCACAGGTAGCTGCCATTCAAGGATCAAAACCCTCCACTGCTGGCACTATGCTGGCTGTGTAAAGTGTTTACACATTTATGTGGAATGTGCCTACTGCATGCTGTACTCTTTTGCTAAACAATACATTTAAAAACACTACATAGTGATTTGTTAAATCAAGTTATATCAAGAGATTTTGCTTACCAGATTTTACATAGTAAAGGAATATCTGCGAATGAGAGGTATTATTACAATGTATTTTCCCCATTATATTTGCACATTCAGTCTCCCTGTTGGTTCCATATGGAATTATGAAGTTGTAAGAGAAGCAGTACTTATAAATATGGATGTTCAAAGTACCAGTAAGGCAGTCTGCATTTTTAATCACTCTCTGTTAGTAAAGATAGGATTCCAGATGTTGATATGTTGAGCATTAAAATGATGGAAATGAGAGATCTTAAAAGTATACAGGAAGAGCCTAATTTGGGGGCTCAAACAGTGAATAGTGAGACAATTCAGAGGCATAGCGATGTCAGCCAGGAATATCAGTATGCAAAGGGATCTTGTAGAATTTTTGAGACTGTGTAAAAGAAGGTGTAGCATAAACTGAAGAAGTAGACCAAGTCTATGAAATCTTGTGCTACATCTTCTTCTATAGTTAGTTTCAAATTTGCTACAACATCCATTTGCATAGGGTGGCAATGTTTGGAATATGTATGCTGTAGGTCCAAAGGTAATCTCTCCAAATGGTAATTTACAGAATTGTACATGAAAAAGCCATACACCCTAATAAAGTCAAAGCCTTTAGCATCTGTTCTCCAAACTTCACCACGCAATAACCTATGAACTGTGAAGAGGTATGTTTAATTGCAGTTAAAAAAACCTGTGGAGTAAATCCAAGCACATCTATATATAAACATGTCATTTACCCATGCCTCTTTCTTTTTCAACAGCAGGTAAACTGAGATAGACAACTCCCTCCACATTTGTGGAAGAACAGTCAAGTGCACATTCCTCAAAAGCAAGACAGTAGGAACACAGACAACATTGGGACTCATGTAGTAGTTTTCAAAGAAATAGCCATGTTAATCTCTTGTAGCATAAAAAGGAGGAAGTAGGGAGGAGGAACAAGAACAAAAAGAAATGTGGCAGCACTTTTAAGACAAACTGGTGTTTTGATTTTTGTTTGTTGTTTTTTGGTGCTTTTTTTGCATGAGCTTTTATGCATTTGAGCTCACTTTGTTTGGATGCAAACTCTGTATGTAATATTACAGGGGCCAATAATCTCACTCACAACATGACAGGTACATTTACTTGAACTTCCTCCAATGTGATATATGCCATCCTATGCCAGCAATGCCCCTCTGCACTCTTCACTGGACAAACAGGACAGTCCCTACACAAGCTGATTAATGGACACAAATCTGAGAATAGAAATTACAGTACCCCCCCCCCCCCCAAAACCAGTTGTTGAACATTTCAACATTCCTGGATCAGTAAGGGATCTACAGGTTGCAGTCCTTGAACAAGGAAATTACAAAGGAAGATTAGAAAGAGAAACAGTTGGACTGAATTATATTTGCAAAGTCCAATCCATCTGTAGAGCTATGAACAAGGACAATACCATTATAAGAGGTATGAACAAGGACAACACAAGAGTCCTCGCTACTTCACCACAAAGGAAATCTTCTCAGAGAAAGTTTCAACCCCTGGGAATCCACAGAACCATTCAACATAATGGAAAGAAAAAATGGATGGCCAGAAATACAAACTATAGGCAAAGAGTCTGTGGTTAGTCTATATCTAATCTATGATTTTGGAGAATACACAGTGGGGAATTCATTGTTGTTGCATTAAAAATGCTGTCCTTGATTCTGAGAAGTTTGAAATGTCCTTCTTTCAACATTCACACCGGCATAATTGTTCACCCTTGCAGTATCATGAACCATGGGATTAATACTGATAAATGAACAAAATGAGCTACAAAAATCTAACCCACTGCACAATACTGAAGGTAACAGATTACAAAGGTTTTGCACGAATGCTGCTCATTAGGTACGTGTGCTGCTCTTCTAGTTTTCTGCTGATGACTGCCTTCGTAATGAGATAATCATTTACTGAAGATAACAAATATACCTAACTGGCAGTACCTGAACTTGCTTTGTCTGACTTCAGCTCAACCAGAACTCCTTTCTGTTTCAGAAATTCAATTCAGAGTATATTTTCATGATGCTTATGTGAATACTAACCACTTCTTTCTCTTTATTGGTTCTGTTGTCATCTTTGCTCTGCCCATATTTCCATCTTAGCTGAAGCTCAGGCTAACGCATCTAAGTTTTTCTGTTGTTACCTCTGCTGCCTGGAATTTACTGTCTCTGGCACTGGAATTTCTGTACCTTCACCACAAATTAAAACAGCATTTCAGAACACTCCACTGCACTCTGCTCATCCTCTTTCCCCATTCCTCCATGTCCATGTCACTTCTCACACCACCATGGTCTTCTCTTTTTAAACTATATAAACCAGGAGGGCTGAGTGTGGGCCATGGATCACATGGGGCCTCTGATACCTGTGTTTGTGTCCCTGAAGCCCCTCACCAGTCCTCCAGCCCCCATCCATATTATTCTTGCATGATTTTCAGGTTTTGTTTCATTGTTGGGGGGGGGGGGGTCTGAAAACCATACAGAAAACTCCCCAAATATGGGAGAAAATGTCAAAACACCTGCATGTACCCAATGTACCAGACACTCCACACTACCCTGAAATACCTCTGTTTTCCTTTATTGCCCCTCTCAAAATGGCAACAGGAAGTGGCATGCACCTCCTGTTGCCATTTTGAGGAGGGACTACAGAGGAAAATAGGTGCTTGCTGTTTGTGTGTGAGGTGCAACCCACAGGAGGAGTCTGGGGGAAATTGGCCCCTTCCCCAGGCAGTTGCCCACCCTTCCTATAAGCATACAGTCAGAGGTTTGTAGTCTTCAACAGAACAAGTTAATGAAAATGGGACTCAAAAGGCTCCTGGAAGTGCCACCTAAATGTGAGGCTGTTGGAAAGTTTACTGGAAAGTACCAGTTCTCTCTGTGACACTAATCACTTATCTATACAAAGTCCACTAACATCTCATTTAAAGCTGTGGACTAATTTTGCTATGTCCATGGTGACTGATCAGTGCAGGGATAGAGAAGCAGTGGTATCCACACACTATGTGCCAACTGGTGTGGGGTGCAGAGCTTCCTGAGGCTAGAGCTTCTGGGGATGGAGCTGCCAGGGATTGCATGTGCTCCCTCCCCCAGTGCCACCCCCTCCTCCCCCAGAGCCATCCCCAGACAGTGTGTGGCAGGGAGCATGCACACGAAGATGGCATTCAGCAGGAGGAGGGAGTATGGGGACAGCATGAGACACATAGGGATGTCATGCAGAGGGGAGTGCAGGGGGAGCACAGGGGGAGTGCAGATGGGGGGAAGGTGGGGGGAAGGGTCCAACTGGGTGTCACTCTCCCTTCTGGAGAGTCAGCCAGTGCTGGCCACACACACATACACACCCCATCCACACCCTAGTGACACCACTGTAGAGTAGTGGGGTTGAGGGTAACTATAATCAATGTATGGCTAAATTTTAAAAATTAAAATTAAAATAAACATGCAAAAATATATGGGCAAGTTGCAGCTCATTAAAGTCTATTATGCATCCTGCTAAAGGTGCCCATGCTGTTTCACCCGTCCCTCCAATTCTGTCTCCTACAGTGCTGTTGTCATTGTACAAATGGTCTGAAAGAAGGTGTGAAGAGATGACACTCTTTCCTTTGTAGTACAAGTGTTCTACAAAGCGCTGGGATTGGTCATTTAAATCTTTGGCCTGGTAGACCACAAAACAATACACTTTAAATGGAGAAGTCACTAGGAGAGCTATGCCCACATGCTGTCTTTTCTATTTAAATCACACATATCCCACTGGGCCCAGCAGATTGGCACGAAGTGATATCAAAATGCAGTATGAGGAGGTTTAATCCACCTCATGCACTGGAACTGTGTGTGTGTGTGTGTTGATGTGTAACCTTCATATAGAGTGTAAGTGAAATCTTCATATATATATATATATATATATATATATATGTATGTATGTATATGTATATATGTATGTATGTATGTATGTATAATAAAATGATCAAGGTGTTAAATACCAGTGATCATCTCAGGATAAGAAGTTGGATGGATTTATCCAATGGCCAGTCCTTTACCATCAAAATAATGAGTGTGTTTACATGAGGCAAGTTTTGTATGACATGAAGAGTTTCATAAAACTATGGAGTTGTCTGCACATGCCTAAAGGCCCAGGTTCCATCTGGCCTCACGTCATCTAGATTAGACAATGCAGGCTAAAACCCCTGAGGCAGGATCAAGCCCAATCCTGCCTGTCCAGACACAGATCCAGAGGATCTGGTCTGATCCCAGGTTAAGTAGCCTTTATCCTGAGATAATTAACCTGGTTTTGCGTGGAGTTTCTGCCATACTTCCTACCTTGCTTACTATTGCTCCAACAGAGAAGCTCCCATATTGCCACGTCTGACATGGAAACAGGCCACCTGCTCAGGTGGGTGCATCTAGGCACCCTGTTTTCAATTAAATTCAGTGACTGGGGGGCTCCTCGGTCACAGAGATTGCACAGTAAGTTAAGAATCATAGAATCATAGAGTTGGAAGAGACCACAAGGGCTATACAGTCCAACCCCCTGCTATGCAGGAACTCTCAATCAAAGCATACCCGACAGATGGCCATGTTTAAACACCTCCAAGGAAGGAGACTCCACAACACTCCAAGGGCTTCATCTGCCAAGGGAAGGAAAACTAGGAGGAAGCTCTGTCTAGGAGGAAGCTCTGACCATCCAGCCTCTGTTTAAAGACTTTCAAGGAGGGAGACTACACCACTCTCCAAGGGAGTGTGTTCTAACTTCCACTGTCAAACAGCCCTTACTGTCAGGAAGTTCCTCCTAATGATGAGGTGGAATCTCTTTTCCTATAGCTTCCATCCATTGTTCCAGGTCCTGTTCTCTGGAGCATCAGAAAACAAGTTTTCTCCCTCCTCAATATGACATCCCTTCAAATATTTAAACAGGGCTATCATATCACCTCTTAACCTTCTCTTCTCTAGGCAAGAAGCTCGTGCTGGTTCTGGATTCCTGGTCAGTGCAGGGATGGGTATGTGAACACCCACCTGTCCCTGCATCAATCCAGGATCCAATCTGAGTGAGCACTGGTATCAGGAAAGCACAGGCTTGGGGCTGTGTTTTCTTGGCCCATCTGCTCAGGCCTAGTGTTCACTTATTCCAGGCTTGGAACCCAAAGTAGAAGGTAGACTAGTAAGGAGAGGATTCCCACAGTTTATTCTCTTCATGCACAGTGTGGTCTCTCAACTGGCATGACAAATCAGTGGTGCAGAAAGACACTAGCACAGAGAAGCAGTACTTCTTAGGTCCTCCTAAGGTATATCTCCACCTCTAGTCTCACAGTCAGGATGGAACCTCCTAAAGTCTTACATGCATTCACTGTACAAACCTCTGACCATAGATTATACCAGAATCAGGCAACTGCCTGGGGACAGGAGCCAATTTCTCACTCTCACCCCACTGCTCTGTATCCAGGGCTCTGTCATAATCATAAAACCTATATAACTGTCAATTTTTATCCCCTCCTCAAAGAATTCAGGACAGTTTATATGACATTTTCTTAATTTGATTAGCACAACTATCTTGCCTGTTATTTTAAATGACTGTTCAGAAACCTGAACCCAGGTCTCCTCCTTCCAAAGCCTGTGTGGCATCTGTGCATTTATAAAAGACAATCATTGGTTTTCTTATGAAAAGTAAATCCTGAACAGCATTCTTTTTCTATTTCTTCCTGTTGGGATGTTATATTCTGAAAACCTCAGCAAATTTTGATGGCATTTGGACTGGAACAAAATTAATATTTGCACAATGCAAAATCAAATCTAGAAGAATTTTATATTGAGAACATTTAGAAACATTTCCAGCTTTAAAGCTGAGTGTGCTTAATTTATGGTTGCTTCTGCTAAGACCAATCATCCACCCCATTCTGCCACAAGATTCAAAGAATGATGGCAGCTATTAGTGTTTTGACAATGACATTAACAACTTATCAAGCTGATACTAAAAGGAACAGAACAACTGTAAAATGAGTACTAAATTCACATGAAACCTATCAGCAGAGTTAGCCAGCTTATTATTCTCTTCCCTCCCAACCCCATAGTAGTCTCTGCACTCTATACCACAGAGGAACCCAGAAGGCTCTAACTCATTTCAATATTTATGTCGAAGGCCACTGATCAATGGCAGTTTTATAGGAGTAAATTAACAATGAATGCCATTGCATTGCTATGATGTATGCTGTCTTCATCAAGGCAGTTTCCTTTGTGATTTTGACTGAACACAACTATAACTTTTATTTTGTTACTATATGCCCCCAAAGAACTTAAATCATCTAAACATAACAACTACAATAGTTAATACATAAAAAGGACTGCCATAAACCTAGTCACCAGGCAGTGCTATTTTGAATACCACATGACATATGCTACCAGTTCTTGCAATTTCCTCCAAGACTGGAATGTTCCTTTTAAAAGTACTTAGTTACAAGTCTGGACCTAAACACACACACACACACACACACACACACACACACAATTCAGTTGTTGATATAGTTGCATTTAAAAATGTTTTACTTTCCTCTTTCTCAAAAAATATTTCAACAGTTATTTTTAAAAATCTGAATGCTAGATGCACTTTGTCTGTGGTACAAAATACACTCCTTTTCACCTAGTCATCACCTGAACAGTCACAACAGACCACCAGACAGCACACTTGAACCATGTGATATTCCTCCTCTACCATTTAGAGAGACCAAACCCCCCCCGTAACTGTAAAAGCAACTAAGCACAGTTTACCCTGCAAAAGGTTATCAGTCACTATGTTACATTCAGTTATATGGTTATCTGAAGAAATCAATTAATCACAAGTCAGTAGTCATATACAGTATAAGTAATTATCTACAAGCTCTGTATTTGATACAATATGAGTTTGTACTGGTGTGCATTATTAGCAAAAGTCACAATAGTTATATTTAATGTTTTATATAACCCAAATTCAGAAAGGGATCTAATGAGTGTCTTCTGTAGGAGATAGCTGTTGGTCCTACAGTTCGCACCTGGCTTATGAACCTTGCTTATGGATAGTGTGTGCTTATGGTACACTGGATTATGTGGGCCAATCTACTGCAGTTTCTGGAGAGGAAGAGCAGTCATGTAAGGGAGTAAACTAGACAGAATCCTCTCACAGTCCTATAATTTTCTGACTGATTTGAGCATGTTCTTTATGAGTCAAAAATATCCATACAAACGCAGCTGAGATCTTTTTTTCTGTCTAGTGATGACCCCCAAGACAAAGCTGTCATTGGGTTTGATCAACAAGATTTGTTCTGAGGATGCTTACTATTGCCTTTCTCTGATGTTGAGAGAGTATGACTTGTCCAATGTGATCCAATAGGTTTCTGGAGCTGTGACAAAATTTGAGTCCTGGTCTCCCAGACTGCGTGTCCAACATTCAAATCACAACACTATGCTGACTTTCATCCCTAAAAATGTACCTCTTTATATATCCTCTTTCTGCTGCTGCTATGTGTGTGTGTGCGCGCACACACACACATGTGCACAACTAGGAATTGTAATCTGTTTTAACATTCTTTGCTGTGATAAATGCAGATTTTAAAATAATATCGATATTTCACTTATAAAAATAGCATATAAACAAGATTCATTTATAGAAAGTATAACTATTAAAAACAAAACAATCCCATAGACTTCTTCTTCCTCTTCCCAGACCATATATTAAATGAAAAGTTACACAATATAGCTTAGGAAGTCTCATTCAGGCATTTAGGCATGAAAAATGCTTTTGAGCATCAGAGCAGGAGAGTAATGGTCTATATAAAAAGACAAAGGAACCCCAATGAACAGAAAGAAGCCTTTTAGCTTTACCATGAAAACATTTCTGCTGCCCTCCAACTCTCCTGCTATACTCCCCTGAGGTTATTTAGGTTTAAGGGGGGGGGGATGATGATATAAAAGTCATTATGCAAAAGTGGGGCTGAAGCATTGACATTTATTTATTTATTTATTTATTTATTTATTTATAAATGAAATTATACCAACAAACAATTTGAGCCTCAGCTTCACTTCTGAAATATTTACATTTGGAAAATGGGGGGAAATATGTGGAGCTCTCTTTTGTGTAATTGTTCTTTACCATTTCCTTTGTATCAGTGGGGTGAAGTCTTATAACAGTAACAAATATTTTCTGTTTTAAATAACCTATGTTGAAAGGAGGTGGTGCCCAAATTCAGAATACATCTAATCACACCTAAAATGCTTTTTTTTCAAAAAAGTGTTTTATTCGTATACATATGAATTTAAGTAATATGGGAGGTATAAATAAACCAAAGAAACAGACTGCTGCATTAGACTGCACATGCTTCAGTTTTGGACCTAATTTTTTAGATATTCACCCCAAACCCTTCAGAAATGAACACATGACAGAGCAAACCCAAGGAACAATTAAAAAATAGAAGAGGAAATATTCTCATCCCCCCTCCCCCAATTCTAGAGTAATCTATCTGTTGAAATTGTTGAAGAGCTCTGGTTGTATCAGCATGATTATCCAACAACCTTACATATTGCCAGACAAAATGGCTGGGAAGGAAAGCACCAGATCGAGGAACTGGGTACATATGCTGAATGTCTGTTGCAGTAACTGAGAGGTTTTTCAGCAGGTGATTGAAGTGGAAAAGGTTCCCTTTAGATAAAAGTTTTAAGATTGTTGCTGAAAGAAGGAAGCGATAATGCTCGAATTCAAATTTCTGAATAACCTGATTGCAGGGCTAGGAATCATGCAGCCCTTTAAATTGTTCCTGGATTATAGTTCCTGGCTTTCCTCAGTGGTTATGCTGTCAAGGAGTTGGAGTCCAACTGCATCTGGAGGGCTGCCTGATTCCTGTTCTTGGTCTACTGAATAGAATAGCACTATGCAACTTCTCTTCTATTGATGGGCATGTGCACACATGTATAAATCTATCTATATGCCAGTGGTGGCCAGAGCCAGAACAAAAAATAGGTAGGGCTACCTCTTTTATCTCTCTTCCTGCCACTAACATATTTTATCTTTGACTCTGTCCTTCTGATATATCCCTACTTACCTCCACCCATGGATTGCTGGAAGAAAAACAGCTCACTTTTGCCTGAGAGCTAAACTAACATCTAGAATTAAGGTCTTGAAATTAGTTAAAGACAGGCTGTATGAAATCAGATTGATAAATGTTGCTCACTCACACTACAGAATCAAGCTTTCCAGTTAACAGCTTGAACTCAAGTCAATGTTCAAATCATAACAATACATTTATGTATTTTACAGTTGTTTTGTCCAAGGTTTTGCACTGAAATGGTACAGAGGCTGAAATCAGACAGAGAATTTGATTCTTAACGTTTGCTTATTATTATATTTAAAGAAACATCATTTGAAGATCTAAGTGTACCACTTTAGCATACCTTAAACATAAGCAAGAAAACTAGCAAGTATCTGTAAAAAAATATTTCCTTCTTCTTCTTCTAAAAAAATAAAAATGCATTACACATAGCAAAGACTGTATTAGTTTCAACCATTGTCATTACTAACATGTAAGTGGATTTTCCCAATCAAATTATACAATAATTGTATGGGTGAATCTACCCATTCCAGCTGTAATAATAGTAAATTATGTGTGCACAGGACTGCCAGTATTTTCAGAACTCTGACAGTAGGAATGAAAACATAGCAAAAGAATATGGAGAAGTCATAATAGTACAACTATGGAGTACAGTATTTTCCGGCGTATAAGAGTACTTTTTAGCCCAGGAAAATCTTCTCAAAAGTCGGGGGGTCGTCTTATACTCTGGGTGTTTTCTTATAGGGCAGGTGCTGAAACATCCGTGCCGGACTGAAGAATCTGCAGTCACCACATATGGTGGGGGAGCTCAAAAACGGCCGCGGCCGCATCTCCACCATATGTGAAGATCATATGTAGGTACTGTTCTGACAGTCTTGGAGACAGGGAGAGCTGACCAATCCAAGCAGGCTTTGTATACAACAAGGTTTCCTGCTAAGTACTTGCATGTCATTTGAATTAAAATTACCATATTGAAATCAAATCTGATGTTTTTAAAATTTTTATTGGGTGTGCGTTGGAAGAGGGGTAGTCTTATACAGCGAGTATATCCCAAACTCTATATTTTAATTGGAAACGTCGGGGGTCGCCTTATACGCCCAGTCGTCTTATACGCCGGAAAATACGGTATATGTTTTGTAGTTTGCAGCCTGAATAGTAATCACATCAGTTTAACAAAGTATTCAAGTCAAAATAGTTTTTATGTTATTTTATAAACTGGCAGGCGCATGGAATATTAGATCCAGGGGAAATATATTAAAAACTAATTGCTGGACATGCTTAGAACCATACGATTGGTATCCTGCCACATCCTACAGCTATTCACTGTCTAAATTTCACAGCCATACACAGAAATTAGAAATGGTGTAGCATGGACGATTGCGACCTTGGTGTTCAATCATATATTTTTACACCTCAAAGTTTTATCTAGTTCCTTCCCAGCTGCTTTTCCAGGTACTAGTCTTCTTTTGATTTTGTAACTATAGTCTTAATTTTGATTAATGGAATATTGATACTGATCTTTAGACTTTTATTCAGACACTACAGAGAATGATGGTTAAGCCAGAAAATCAGAATGAGAAAGTACAGTATGAAATTGGTTCATAAGACCCTAGTTTGTGGAACAGCTGTTTTAGCATGACATCTAAATTGATAAACCAGTTAGCTCTCTTCCTCCAGCTCCAGAGGTCCTTCTCTCATAGAGAAGGAAGTGAACTAACAAAGATGAGTTCTGAGTTACCGAGAAAAAAGTCAAGCATCTCTAAACTGACAGTGCTGCAAAAGTTCAGAAATGATGAGATCTAAATATCAAGTCCCCCAGTTCATAATGCTCAAACAACACAGAATTCTTACAGTGCCTGGAATGCAAAACAAGACTAGTGAATATTTGCATGGCAGTTTTACAAACCACTTGGGATACCTTATTCTCTGGGGTTTTTTGTGGGGGTTTGTGTGTGTGTGTGTTTTTTTAGAAATCCCAACTTTTGTTCACTTATATACATCCCCCCACTACTATCCCCAAATAGCAGCTCTGTACGGACCATTTAGCCCTGAAGAAGTGAGCATGCCTGAAGAATTGCAGGACAATAAAAATAGTTGCAAGATGTCAGCTCCAGGTCCTCCTCAGCTTCTTCCCACTCTCCAATGGTTCTTATAATTTCCAGTGTAATAAAGCTAAGGGGGATTCACCCTTTGTTACTTTAAACCATGGTCTCTTTGCTGTTTTGAAGATTAGTGCATAGTTTGGTTTCCTAATTATGGTTAATACAGACCAGAGTTAAGCAGAGTCTGTGAATTGAGCCACATATTAGCCAGACCTACATTCATAAGGAAACTCTTGCAATGCTCCCCTTATGCATTAGGGAGGTGTCCAAATGTATTTTATGAGTGACAGAAAATTACATTAGAAAAATATGGGGGATGGGAGGGCCATCTAATATCAAAACGGAGAAAACAATGGACAGAAATAATGAATTTCCCTGAACCAATCTCCCCTTTCGTGACCTCATCATGCAACAACTGCCTATCAATTTACAAACAGGCAATAAATATTAAAATGAAATTTTTTTGCATGTCTTATCAAAGCTCTTGACATCAATTGTTTTCACAAATGTTTTCTCCTGCAAGCTCTGAACGCCTCTTCATCAATCTTTTATCAAAAGCAATCTTGTTCTGATTTCTCTCTTATCACAAAAGCTCCTTCCTCACATCTCCCTCTTTCTCTTGGCAAAAGATACATGAATATCATTTTACACTCCACTGTGGCTGCATCTCCATCGATCAGGAAAATAAAAAAAGATTTGAAGGATGTGTCATGACCCTGCAGAACTCCAAACAACAGAAACACATGTAATGATTCCACTGTGCCTGATACACTGACAAAAGAGGAAAGCATGAGAGCATGTTTCCACAAATATGTTTGCACTGCTTCTCCCCCCTTCTGTCAAGGGATGCCTCTACTACAATCCACTTCCAAGAAAGGACACAGAAGAGTTTACAGACCACGTAATTTCCTGGTGCATTCCTGAAATGCCCATCAAGCTTTTAAAGGGGATAAAAATACAATTGTGAAAATGTCCATACGTGTCCTTGAAATTCTAATGTATTGAAAACTATTATGATATGAAGTTACTTTTATATTTAGAAGGAACAGTATGAGAAAATTCTTCATAAGCCAATTACATTTGGATAAGGTCAACAGTCCTGTCACAAGTTGGTTCAGGTACTCATCCTGAACCATTAAGCAGATTTTTCAGGTTACCATTAAAGAGCCAACTGTCAATTATATAGGCTTAATCCAATTGCTAGTGCAATTTTAGACTGATTCTATGGCTCTGCTCATGTTGTGATAAACAATTGGCTTTATAATTATAAAATAAATAGATAGGAGGTTTGGTTCTATTTTTTGTTTATGTTTTTACTTCAGGCACTAAAATGGTATGGACCAATGAAACAATCAATTAGTTCATGTTCTACTGTTTTCTCATGTTAAACTAAAGCCAATATTAATTTTGCCCATAGTAGACTCATTGAAATAAGCCAATGTTACTTGCAATTAAAAAGTCTCATTTATTTCAAATGGTGTCCTAGGTATGACTAACATTGGGTTTAGTTTGTAGCGTAAATCAAATTATAATTGAGATAGTTGAAATGACCAAAGTATGAAAGGTATGTGCAACTATGGACCCATCTTTCACCTGGGTCAAAGCAGTAGTAGGCAGTGTGTGACTGTGATGCATTGTGAAATCAACAGCAGCCTGGTTAAATTTATTCCATTAGGTGGTAAAAGAAAAAAGTCATACCTGGAAACATTTTGGAAGAAGCCTTCAAGTGGTCTCTAGAAGGTTCAACATATTTTTGTTATCTTGTGTAAGCCTTACCTAACCTGGTTGTTTTATCTCATACAAGTAATTCTGAATAAAAAAGTTAGTTGAAACACATTGAATTTCTCATCAACTTTGTGATGCAGGAATATCTCCCTATTCCTTCCATGTTATTTCTTCCTCTGATACCATTTTTTTTCTGGTTAAAGAAGTAATGCCCAGGAACACATCTAGTTTGTTAATGGAGGTATACCAGTACTAACCATAGATGAAGAAAGTAGTACAGTCATCCTGCCCTAACTGTGAGCTTGCCATCCATGGATCTGAGCATCTGCAGATGGTCCCACCCCATTCACTCCACTGTCAGTGTGTGCATGCTTTTAAAACCAATAAAACTTGAGCTCTCACAATTTCTGGCATCTGTGGGCAGGTCTGGAATAGAATCCCCATGGAAACTAAGGGACAACTGTATGTGACCTTCCAAAAGTATACCTTTAGGAATAACTTTCCCAATCCCCAATTGAGTTCATATCTCTGATCTCTCATGTTCCAGATAACCATGGGCCTCCACTGTGTTCTTCTTCTTCCTCCCATCCACTCCACAGGATGAAACTAATGAGGGGGTCTTTGCTCATTTGGAAATGGTTAAAATAGAATAGCATCACCAGTATGTCCTGGTATGTGAGCTTTTGGCACTCTACAGTTTCTTTTTTACTAAGGGGTCATTCACACTCATGTTTTTGTACTGAGGAGATCTGGGGAGATTTGATGAAGCAAAACTGAATCGAAATTCCCACTACATTTACCATGATCAAATTTTCTGTGGCATTTTAATCCTATTGACATTCACATTACCGTAGTATCAATTTAAAATGGAGCCTCCATTTTGAATGCATTTGATCATTCTCGG
The DNA here is from genome assembly GCF_019175285.1 of Sceloporus undulatus. Classification (NCBI taxonomy): domain Eukaryota; kingdom Metazoa; phylum Chordata; class Lepidosauria; order Squamata; family Phrynosomatidae; genus Sceloporus; species Sceloporus undulatus. The sequence goes on along the minus strand of NC_056522.1, from coordinate 78,377,494 downwards.
GTTGTTGTTGTTGTTTTTAAATGTCAATCAAATGATGCACATCTTTGTCATAAGGTACTTTCATACTGATAGAGAATGGCAGCCATGCAAAAGCAACAGTGCACATAAGTGTCAAATTTTATTTTTTTAAAAGTCCACCATCTCATCATGTTTGGAAGAGAACCTCCTCCCCAGCTTTTGTTTGCTCTGGGAATTAGCCATTGTTGCAGATAAAGGGACTAATATACTGGCAGAAGAGGAAAAAGGCCTGGCAGCACTTTAAAGGGACAACTTTCCAAAGTACAGTGGTACCTCGGGATACGAAATACCCAGGTTACGAATTTTTCGGGATACGAAAAAATCCCATAGGGAATTATTGTTTCGGGTTACGAAAGTTTTTTTCGGGTTACGAAAAAACTCCGGCGCTATTTTAAATGGAGCCGCGGCAGAGCCGCGGCTTTTTCCCCATTAGCGCCTATGGCATTTCGGCTTACGAAGGCTTTTCGGGTTACGAAAGCGGCCGCGGAACGAATTAAATTCGTAACCCGAGGCACCACTGTATGGGAAGTTTGAATCCACCACATTTATAGAACCAGTTTCTTCACCCCCACAACTGAGAGCGGAGAGGGAAAAACAATGGCGCTTTGCCGGCAGGGCAAGACCAGTAAGGTGTGTATGTTCCATCCTTCTGCATATAAGTCCTCCCTTCCTGAGTTTTCTGAATGAAATAGACAACACGCTCTCATTTGTGGCTCTTTACAAAAGATTAGTTCTTTCTAAAAGGTGTGATAAAAGCCCTGGATTCAAAAGTACTCAGTTAAGGGGGGATTGCTAGCCCTCCCATGGAAACTGCACTCAGTGCAAATATGAATGACCTGGAAATAACCAAGTTTCCACACTGGGTTATTTCATAGTGTGAATTAGCCCTAAATGGAACATGCAGGAAGCTACCATATGGACATATCAAATATAATGCATTATTAGTGTCAGTCTCCTCTACAAATGTGGATCTGAGAAATTATTAGAAAAAAGGAAATGCATGCATGATCTGCAACTGTTTAACCAAGGCTATGCCTTACTTATTTGGCATAATGTATATTAAGATTGATGTTAAGTTTAGACTGGCACGAAAGCATTAGATTTCTTTCCTTTGTAAAGATAAAATAAAATCTTGGCATTAGCTAAGAATCATGTTTAAAGCCTTCTTTAATTCCTTCCTGAGGCAAACAAAATTTATAATCTTTCCATTTGATTTTCTTTTAAGCACTTGACTTCAATGACATTCTTTCCTGAGAATACGGGAGAAATCCCGGATTTGACTGTAGGCAGTTTTTATTGGCAGGTTTTAGCAAATCCGCATCTTGGGACAATCTGAAGAAAAAAGAATCAGCTAGTAAGTGGGAGGGAGAAGCTTTTATTTACTCTATTCAATGATAAGGAAAGAAAAGCTTCAGTTCTCAAGCCACTTCAACCAATGACCATCACTTCCTGCACAACTGTCATTACTCTCCTTCCAAACCAGTAACATTTCTCATTCCAAGTAGACTCCTTGTTCATTGGGTCCAACCTGAAAGCAAGAAAATTAAGTGGGAGGGAACTCTTCAATGACTGCATAACATATTCATAGAGTTAACTTCAGCTCTGCTTTTATTTTATTTTATCTTATTTTATTTTCAACAGAAAACCAAGGTAAAACAATAAAAGAATATGTCAAACCAAGGAGCAGGTACTGTACTTTAGAGAGAGAGAGAGAGAGAGAGAGAGTACTGCCATGTACACAAACACTTCTTGAATAGAGGGCATCACTGCATTTTCATTTGAAAATTATTCTGCACTTCACATATTATACTATTATTCTCAAACTAACGTTACTATTAGCAACATTTTTAAAAATGCACTACAGTGGATCCTTGTTATACGCTGGGGTTTGGTTCCAAGATCCCGTGTATAACAAAATCCATGTATGCTCAAGTCCCATTAAGTATAATGACATAGCAAAATGGTGTCCCTAATAAAAAATGGAACATCAAGGTAAATTTATACTTTTTTGGAACATTTTCAAACCATGTATGCTTAAATCCGTGTATAAAAAATCCGTGTATAAGAAGGGCCGACTGTACTTTATGCAGAGTAGTATGAGTTTTGTGTCTTGCTCTCCTTCTTAAGGGTCAAGAAGGATTTATACTGCACTGCCAAACTACTATTGTCACTCTATTCTTGCAAGATAAAAACATCTTTCTATCTTTTCTAGAGAACATACTATTTATGGGGTATCTGAGTCAAGGCTGGCTCTGTGCACTCTGCCCTGAAGCCTGCCACTTTAAGGGTCATCTGCACCTTTTCTGGAAGAGAAATAATAGATTTCAGCTGGTGAGCTTTGATTCTGTTCATTCGTTTAAAAAATTCTCAACTCTGAGTTTCTAGTTACAGACAAATGGGAACAATTTTTCAAACAGTCAGTGAAAGCTGTCCATACAGTTTCAAGAAGGCATGATAGTTTGTGTAAACACCATCCTCTTGATTTCTGAAATAATCTCCATGCACAGTTCAGGAAAACATTTATTCTTTCATTTCAAGGCACACCTGAACACAAACCAACCATAAATCCCCTTCAGTAACAGTGTTGTTTGTTTGTTTGTTCGAAAATGAATGGAATGTAAGACAGAGAGACAGACAGACTTAAAGACATCTCAAACCATGCCAACTCAAATGGTAACATACACATACTGTTCAGATCTCTCTCTCTCTCTCTCTCTCTCTCTCTCTGGCTTTGCTTCTCAAACGAAGATTCAGGAAAGATTCATCCACACTTTGTACAAGCGCGTTGGTGACTAAAAAGGCCAATCCGGGATAAAGAAGTCCAGTTGCAGAAAGCACAGCGGAAAGTCTCCTTGGGTGATGTTTCCGGGTTGCGGTTCTTTCTGCGTTGTCGTTTCTCTTCAAGATTCGTTCGGCGTGAGCTTTTGAAAGAGGCTGCAGCATCGTGGATAGTGCGTCTCCATGCCTCCCGATGTGAGGCCAGGGAAGACCATTGTTGGCAATCAATTTGGCCAAGCCTGAGATGTTGTTTCAGGGAGTCCTTGTATCTCTTCTTTGGGCGCCCCTCTTACGCTGAGTTCACCGTAAAATACTATTTTTGGGAGGCGATGGTCCTTTATCCTAGAAACATGTCCTGCCCAGCGCAGCTGCGTCCTCAGTAGCATGACCTCAATGCTGGTGATCCCTGCTTGCTCAAGGACAGCAACATTTGTCACATAGTCAGTCCAGTGTATATTTAGAATTGTCCGTAAACAGCGCTGATGAAAGCGTTCAAGGAGTCGTAGGTGTTGGCGATAGGTGACCCATGTTTCAGACCCATAGCGGAGAATAGACAGTACAATGGCTCTATATACACTGATTTTTGTGCTTCGCCTCAAGTGTTGGTTACTCCAGACTCTTTTGTGAAGCCTTCCAAATGCACTATATGCCTTTGCCAGTCTGTGATCGATCTCTTTATCAATCTTGGCATCTGAGGAGATGATGCTTCCCAGGTAGGTGAACTGCTGGACGGACTTAAGCACAGATGTGCCTACAGTGATGTGGAGATCGTAGTGTTCTTCCTGAGGTGCCGGCTGGTAGAGACCTTCCGTTTCCTTCAGACTGACTTCCAGTCCAAAGAGCTCTGCAGCTGTTGCAAAGCAGGATGTTAGGCACTGCAGAGCTGCTTCTGTATGGGCAACGAGGGCAGCATCATCAGCAAAAAGCAGCTCACGGACTAGATAGTTTAGAGTTTTAGTGCGGGCCCTCAGGCGGCTTAAGTTAAACAGGCTACCAATCAGTACAGTAGCGTATATAAATGCCGTCTTCTTCTTTGAGATCTGCCGTAGCCCTTTGGAGCATCATGCTGAAGAAGATTGTAAATAGTGTTGGAGCGAGAACACAACCTTGTTTCACACCATTAGTTATTAGAAAGGGCTCTGAGAGAGCGTCGCTATATCTGACTTGATCTTGCTGGCCTTCATGTAGCAGGATGATCATTTTGAGGAATTGTGGGGGGGGGGGCATCCTAGTCATTCCAGGATCTGCCACAGACCTTTTCTACTCACAGTGTCAAAGGCTTTGGTGAGGTCGACAAATGTTACATAGAGTCCTTTGTTCTGATCTCTACATTTCTCTTGCAGTTGTCTAAGGGCAAATACCATTGACGCCCCCTTGTTGTGGGGGAGAGCCTTGCGCACCCCAATGATGTTGTGAGCTATGCTGGCGGTGGTATAATAGCCACTGGCAGGGCAGGGCCTCCCATGCCAGACAGGTCACAACCGAAGGGTCTGACCAGGTGCGCCAAAGGGCAGGATGGGCTCTCTAGCCTTATGGCAACCATCCTAGGAGAAGGAAAACTCTAATCCCAAACCCGGGTAGATGGTGCTCGTCAGAGATGTAATTCTTCACTAAAGACTTGTCTACATGAGCCAAACAGAACAGTCTCCCCCCTCATACTCGTGGTGACCTGCCCTAATGATGCAGAGCAAGTTCCCAAATTTGAGGGTGAACTAGCTTCACAATGTACGTTCCACACCAAATCTGCCCCATCCCTCTGTCCCAAACACAGTCTGGGCAACCAGCCCAAGGCTGATTGCTACACAGAGCAAAAACAGTCACAGAGTACTTTACAATTCAGCACCTACTTAAAAACTTACCTTTTTGTCCAAATTTTGCAGGAAAACCCAGAGTACCCTGTAGCGACACTTGGTGACTGACTACACATGCATCCCTTCCACTGCAGCTGTATCAAATAACTCTGCCTGAGGTGACAATGAGCCATCAAGCCATGTGAGCAACATTGGGTGCCTCATTTCTGATTTCAAAGGGAGCGACTTGCATGAGCAGTGGCAGTGGGTGACACAGTGGGGGGGATGCATATGTAGTCAGTCACCAGCATTGCTACAGAGAGTGGAGATAACAGGAGAAATCCAGGGCAGTTCTGGGGCCAGCCTTGAGTATTCTGGTGAGGTAGAAATTTGGGAACTTCGGTTTCTTCTCAAAGGTAGCAATCGGTAATTTTTGAAATTTTATTCTTGCTGTGAGAAAGCCTACAAAAACCATGCTGACTTCAAAGCTTATTCACAATTCAGAATTTATCCTGGGCAAAATTCACATGTGGTTGTTTTGCATACAAAACTGCATTTTCTGTGTTGAACAGAATGACAAAATAGTAATTTCTGTGCAACAAATGCTGTTTTGTGTTCAGAAAATGTTGTCGTCTATGGCAATCAACCATGCATGAATTTTACACAGAATAATGCCAATTACAGCATTTTCTGAATAGAAAACATTTTCCGCACAAGAATAAATATTTCTATGTTGAAACATTATTATCAGTGCAGAAACTCCTGTTTCCTTCTGTTTCCAAAAAAAAGAAATACATTATCAAAAAGAAGGCACATAATATTAAAACTGAAAATACTAGCGCTTGAGAACAGTGTTGAGGCAAAAATATATAGCATCCTAATAAAGACCTATGAAAAAGTGAAGAATGTCAAGAAAGGAGGTCCTAAAGCCAAAGGCAGGTAGCAGTTCAAGGTAGAGGTATAATTTTTTTGCTAATGTTGTTTTTAAATAACTCCAAAAGTAATCTTTTTTCCTCCTGTGAAGACATCTTCAAAAACTGTGTAGCTTTTCAGTTCATTTTCAGTAGTAGCTTTTGAAGATCAGTCACAGTTCAGGATTTATTCTGTGCAAAATTCCTGTGAGGGGTTTTGTTTTTTTTTTGGTGGGGGGAGGTAAACCCCCTTCCAACATATTTCCAACAGGAAATTCAGAAAAGTCTATACTACGGAATTTACTCTGTTTGGAATTAACAGTTTGTGCAGAAAACATTGCTCCCCAGACAGAAAATATCGTTTTCTGTGCAAAAATGTGTGTGAATTTTGCACATGAGTGAAGATTTTCATCAGCCCAGGATTCTTTTCAGAGTTTTCCAACACTCAAGAAAGATATTTTCCCAATATTTTTTAATATTCTTTTCATCCCTAGTCCAGGGTCAGATACCAGCAGATCAAACATGACAGGAGATGTGATATTCAAGGAATGACATAGACAGCCCTTCAAACAGAGCACTGTCCTCTGAGAGTCATTCAAGCAGATCCTCAGAAATATAGGACACATGGCCACTCCAAATCTCTCCCCTGTGCAGTGTAGGAGATTGTTCTTACTGTCAGCCTTATCACAGCATCCAAAACTGAAAGGTGCTGTACAAAGATTAAAATAAGACAGGCTTACAAGCAAATTAATTTGTCTTTAGTGCATCAGTCATGCCATTTAATAACTGCCACTGTCTGGACATGAATGCTGAAATACCTTATTTATTACTTCAGTCTTAAAGGATAAACCCTTTGGGAAAGCTCATCCTCTTCTAAGAAAGGCCCTGGGATCACAGGCAAACTCAATTACACACTGTGACATTCTCAGAAAGCCCCCTGAAACCTCAACTTGTGGGATGCTGTCATAATTACACAGCTATCAACCCCACAACATGACAAATTAATATACCCAGCTGTTATGATGCAAAGTTCAATCAGTTACTTATCCCTAGAAAGAACTTTGAAACAACATCTGGCCCTCCACATTTTCTTCTTTTTGTGCAAGGAAAGGATATTAACTAGTTTGACTGATCCTTATGGACCAGCTAATTCCCTTGGCCAGCAAGATGAGAGAAAGAAAATAATCTTCTCATGGGGAAATATAGACAAGTTTGTTACCATAAGCATTGCGATGGAGAGTTTTAGCTTGTAAAGAAGCCTGGTGCAATGACCAATTTTTTTTATCTATAATTTATGTGCTGAAACTAATCATCTCCAAACTGTCATTCATGGCCACACATCATCTTTTGTCAGTACTGCCACAGAAAGGGGCAGTGCATAGAGTCTGTGCATCATTGAAACCACACCACCCTGAATTTTCATTAAGTAATGCTGACCAAGGTGAACAATTACAGACAAATAGCTACACAGAGCCATTGTCATCTTAATGAAAAGACCTGGAGTTACTAAAATGATTAAGACAATAGAGGCATTTCTTATACATGCTAATATATCCCAAACTGGAGTTGTAGCCTCACAGAAGAAGTAATGTAGGGATGTAGGAGGTGTAGGTAATACCCCAGAGGACAGGGTCAAAATTCAAAATGACCTTAATAGATTAGAAAGCTGGGCCAAAGCTAACAAAATGAATTTCAACACGGAGAAATGTAAGGTACTGCACTTAGGGCGGAAAAATGAAATGCACAGATATAGGATGGGTGACACCTGACTGAACAAGACTACATGTGAAAGGGATCTGGGAGTCCAAGTAGACAACAAGTTGAACATGAGTCAGCAGTGCGATGGGGCAGCTAACAAGTATAGTTAGAAGTATAGTGTCTAGATTAAGGGAAGTAATAGTGCCACTCTGTTCTGCTCTGGTCAGGCCCCACCTGGAATATTGTACCCAGTTCTGGGCACCACAATTTAAAAAGGATGTGGAGAAACTGGAGTGTGTCCAAAGGAGGGCGACTAAAATGGTGAAGGATCTGAAAACCATGCCCTATGAAGAACGACTTAGGAGCTAGGGGTGTTTAGCCTGGAGAGGAGAAGGTTAAGGGGTGATAATGATAGCCCTGTTTAAATATTTGAAGGGATGTCACATTGAGGAGGAAGCTAGCTTGTTTTCTGTTGCTGCAGAGACTAGGACCCGGAACAATGGATGCAAGCTACAGGAAAAGAGATTCCATCTCAACATTAGGAGGAACTTCCTGACAGTAAAGGCTGTTCAACAGTGAAACAAACTCCCTCAGAGTGTAGTGGAGTCTCCTTCCTTAGAGGTCTCTAAACAGAGACTGGATGGCCATCTGTTGGGGATGCTTTGACTGAAATTTCCTGCATGGCAGAGGGTTGGACTGGATGGCCTTTGTGGTCTCTTCCAACTCTATGATTCTATGTACACCTTTGGGTACCTAAACATCCACTACCAGAATCTCTAATCTGCATGACCTATGGTCAGGGATTCTGGGAGTGGAAATCCAGCAGCTGGTTATCCATGGTTGAAACTACTGAAGTAATATATGAATTAACAAGACCATATAGAATCCTGGGAGTAGTCCTTCAAACCACAAAGGTGCACCCCCCCCTTGTGGTGATCATCCTCTACAGGTTGAGTCTCCCTTATGTAAAATGCTTGGGGCCCAAAGTGTTTTGGATTTCAGGGTTTCTGTTTTTGTTTTTTTTTCAGATATTGGAATATTTACATATACATAATGAGATATCTTGGACTCAGGTCTAAACATGAAATTTATTTATGGTGCATATACACCCCAAACACTTTGCCTGAAGGTAATTTTACATACAAATTTTTTAAATACTTGTGTGCATGAAACAAAGGAAGCAAAGGTGTCAGCCACCCACATGGACAATTTTGGAACTGAGAATTTGGAATTCCAGATAAGGGAGACTCAGTCTGTATAAGCAGGTGGTCTTGTAGACTCATGTATGGTCTTTCGTTGGTCTCTCAGAGAGGAAACTCTGCATATCAAGAATATTAGCATGGTTGACCAATGTTTCTGTGTTAGTTTTTAACTCCCTAGTTTATATATAGAAAGCTGTAAATGTCTGTTAAGAAAATACTTGTTAAAGAACATTTTGAGAAATACCAAAGGCACATTGAAATACATGCAAAATGAAGAGAAAATCTAGCACACTAGCAAACTTAATGTTGTACTGTGGGAAAAGAACAGTTAGTTACAGTTTCAAGCCATTTTTTGTCAAGCCAATTTCCTTTTTGTTTGTATAAAGTACATCGAAAAGCATCTTGAAGCACTGAATATTATTGCTAATATTAATAGGAACAACTTTTATATATAAATTTGTGCGGAGTACAGACATTGGCGAGCTATTTAACTACACGAGATGCTTTTTTTAAAAAAAAAATCTTTCAACTAAATTTAATATCCAAATGCTAAAACTTAAAGCATTTAGATATATCATGAAGATTTATGGCACTTCCTAGAGAACTTTAATTTCCCAAGCCAACAAATTGATTTCATTCATCCAAACAGTAAGATTCTTTCTACTGTGGCAGTATGGTCATTTCCAGATTAATATGATTTAATAATCAAGCTATGTATTTTTTAAAATCAAAACACAAGATCTATATTTTGCTTGTGAACTAATTCATGAGGAATGCCATCAGCAAACAGAACAGAAAGGAACAATCTACATTTTCGGTATTCTGCATTTCTAGGATACAAGGCTGATATCAACACTTTGAAATAAAAACCACACACATGCTTGCACTCATTTATTTATAGCCTACCCTGTCCAAATGTTCTGAAACTGTAACATCATGGAATAGAATTATACTCCAATTTACAATGTGATGCAGTAAAATGACACACCACTAGCTTCACCACAGTCTATGAAAGCCTCTCTGAACAAAAGACCGGACAGTGCTTTCCAAATGGGGCAGATATTAATTGAACCTCTAGAGTAGAGGTTCTCCAACCTTGATCCCTAGATGTTCTTGGTCTCCTATGAGCTCCTGCCAACATGGCCAATGGTCAAGGATTCAGGGAATGATGGTCCAACAACATATGAGGAACCAAGTTTGGCAAACACTTGAGGGGAAAAGGAAGTTGGAGTCCCTAATAGAGTTGGTGTCCCTAATTGAGGAACAGCTTGTAAAAATAGGCACCAATTATCCAAATAAGAATTCAGGACACAGGGAAGTGTTGTGTGATGAAAATAAGAAAGAAAATTATATACCCCCCCCACACACATACACACACCTTCCATGAGTAATGGGAAGAGCCATCAATGCCAACTATTCTCCAGCTATGTGCACAACACAATGACCACCAACAAAATCTGAAGCATCTATCCTCTAGTAAAGTAAGGTATTGATGTAACTGCCTTGCATAAGGGCTAGATACCTCAAAGGAACATTAATGCATACAAAGAATGTATTTTTCTGGTGGCATTTATCCATCTCTAAAGACAGGTCCTCACACTATTAGCAATCCAAAGAGGTTTTGGGAGACATCGTGACAGCACATATAGAGGAGACACCAAGAAATTCACTACACCTGATTTTGATTTGTTTCAGAAAAGAGCTTTTGGTAGTCGGAGATGGATATAGAAAAAAACAGTTGCTTTGATAACCTTATGACACAAATGATCTTCAACTACAACCTTCCAAATAAATACATTCCCTATTTCAATCAAGACAAAGGTTTTTAATGCAGCAATAGATCAAGCTATGACAGCCAAAATAACATAGTGGTTTGAGTGTTGGACTACAGCTTTGGACACTAGAGTTTGATTCCCATATTGGCCATGAAAACCATTGGGCAATGGCAAACCTCCTCTGAACAAAGCTTGCCAAGAGAACCCATGATAGGATCTCCTTAGAATCATCGTAAGTTGAAAATGACTGGAAGGCTCACAATAGCAACAACAGCAATGGATCAAGATATCAAAATTATCACAAAATGTTTGAAAGAATTCCAACAAGTCATAACAAAAGATCCAGATCAACATTCTGCCAGTTTTGTAGAACTTCACCTTCAACCATGCACAGCAAAAACTGCTTCGACACAGCATAGTACATATCAATTGGGACTGTAGAGCATGAACTATTTGAAAAATACAGAGCACAGCATAACACCATATGAATGATGACTATTGATTTCCCTGCAATATCACCCAGTGGCCTATACATACATACATACTAAAAATGACAATGGTACTGATCTGTGCATGCTAGACCTCTTTTGTGTGCCTCTCAGTGATACCTCTTCTCCATGTCCTATAGTAATATCTGTTTTGTGCATATGTGTATGGGGATGGACACCATTGGGTCTTGCTGCAGGGAAATCTGTAGTCAGCTGTCAGCCAAATGCTGAAAACATTTGGCTCTTTCTGTCCTTCTACATTTCTGCAAAGCTTGGAGTTCCCTGAAACCTTTGAACACTTCTTTCGTTTATGTGGGTGATTCTCTTTTACCTAAATAGGAATCAAAATGCAGCAATATTATTTCTTATTGCCTCTATTAGCTTAGCTTTAATGGAATCCTCTGAATCATCATCATCATGATAATCATCATTTTCTCCTAAAATTGGGACTCAAAGTGGCTTATATTTTAAAAGAACCCTATAGTTTAAAAAAAATCTCTAAATCCTCCATGTCTCTCCCCTCCCAAGAGGAAGCATCACCCAAGAACAGTCCAAGATGGCCCAGAAATGCTGTGCCAACAGATTTCAAGATAATTGCAGAATTGAGTGCCAACCCTATCAAAGAAAAGGCTTTACAGACTTGAATGTAAGCCAAACAGCAGTGCTCATCAGAGCCTAGAATGTTATTTTTTTTAAAGTAATGCATTCCTTGTCCTTCCCACCTTATTCACAAACTAGATAACATTATCCAATCCAAAATATTTATTTGTGTTATCTGTAGTCCAATGCAAACAAACAAAAATACAAGCTACAATACAATAACATATTCATTGACATTTTGCCTCTTTGCTCACAGGCTCATATCAGATACGCAAGACAGACAGACAGATTAGCTCGACAGATGAGAGAGAGAGAGAGAGAGAGAGAGAGAGAGAGAGAGAGAGAATCTCACATCACAATTCTTCATAGGTAATATCCAAACAAATATTTGCACTAATTATTTATGAGACCCTAAGACCAGGACCTTGAGGAAGAGTGTACACTACAAGCGGCCAGTGTGGAGAAATAAGCAAACCATAATAGGGATCCCATTCCTCTTTATTGTGACCAAAGTAGCACACTCTGATTTGCCAGATGACATAAGTCATTCACATTCGAAAAGTTGTGGGTTTTATTTTTACATTAGACTGCTACTTGGGGGATTCTGGCTGTTGTGTACCAACTCAAATAAAACATGCCACACCTTCCAAAACCATACAAAGTCAAATAGCAGCTGCAGTTTTAAAATGATGTTAATAACCCATCCCTATCTTGATAGCTTGAGAGCTGCAACAGATGAAAGAACTGTTCCTAAAAAGAATATATTAAGGTATCAAGCATTGATTTCACTTCCCTGAAGATAAAGGGGGAGGGGGAGAACTCTCATTAATAGCAGTCAATTGTTGTATAGATGGATAGAAAGAATTTTCTCATAGGCAGTTAAACTACTTTTGGCTCCAAGCAACATGATACTGGCTACTAAGAGATGATGCACCTTTTCTAATTTGTCTCATGGATTCTGACTCTTCCTAGTGGAAACCTACATACTTTTTTTTGTACTGCAAAGTACATTTTGGTTTTAATCATATAAACAGATTGTGGCAAATGAGAAACATTTCCACACTATTGGAATAATCCCTTGACATTTGCGCTCAGCATGAGTCAACAGCAAGAGATAATATCTACCTTCCATTTTCTACCAGTACATCAGCAATTTCGCACCAAGAGCAAAACTGTTCTCAGGAGGCCAACTGGATCTCAATGCCACCCTGCCCACTGAAGCAGAGTAGACTGCAGTGAGAGTTCTTATCTGCAAATCAGCATAATTCTAATATTTTCTAATAACATTCCACAGGGCCCAGTGTCTGGGGGAAATGAAAGTAATATAAAAGATGGTCACATTGTATATACAATTCCAGGAAAAGAAAAGAAAACAGTTACAAAGCTGAACATATCAAAAGGCATATAAAACATTAAGCTGAGAACATTTGCCAATGCAGGGCACTATACTTTCTATTAACTTCCATGTACCATGAAGGTCTGTATTAGATCATTGAAATGATACAGGCTGAAAGACTGCGGGAGCTGTGGGGGATATTGGGCATTGCAGTCCCCCCAAAAAATTTTCCAAGCCCTGTTCTATACCATTGAATATGCAGGCTTGTGTCTGGGAGGATCAGAAAGGATCCCCCCCCAGCACAATATACTTGGATGTATATACACAGATACGTCTGTCTTCTGGATTGTTGTGCAAATAGAGCCTTAAATAAGCAAGAGGAACAAATTGAAAGTTTACCACATGCATACCAGAATTCAAACATTCAGTCATTGCAGTGTCAAGTATTGTTATTCAAGTTTCCAGACACTCCACTCCATTCCACCAGTTTGTATTATCCTTCCGAAGTCATTTTAACATTCCAGATTCATTAAACAATTCTCATTGGGCTATTCTCAGATTCCTTACAAGAGCTTTTATTTCCTTTCCTTTTCATCACAAGAGTTTTCTCTCCTGAAGACTTACTGTATTTCCACAAGGCCTGCTGATACTTCTGTCTTGTCTACAGGTATAGTGGGCCCTCTCCATATGCGGGTATCCATTCCGTATCCCCCTGCGTATGGGGAAAAACGCGTAAGCTCATCCCCCATTGATTGCAATAGGGGAGGGCTTCTGAGTTTGGTGCGGCATGCGCACCATTGATCCCCTGACGGCTTAACCTTCTGCATTAAGGTTAAAGCCTCGTATGGCATGTCCGCATATGGCACGGCAGCACTGTAGTTGCATTTCTGGCTACATATCAGCCTCCACTCAAGCAACTGAGATCCCTGTTTGTACAGTGAGCCCTTATAGGTGGCTTTCAGCATATGCTGAAGCTGCCTGGGAAATGGGTGAGTGCCCTGTGCACGTGCATTGCCACGCAGCGAGCACAAGCCCCATTATAACTGATGGGGCTCACAAATGGCACGTGCAGCCACGCAGCAAACATGAGCCCCATTGGATATAATGGGGCTCAAACTTACACGTTTTTTGCTTTACGCGGGGGTGGGGCCCAGAACAGATCCCCCGCATAAAGCAAGGACCCACTGTATATATGGTTTCTGAAAAAAGGACAGCTAAGTTATTTACCGCATGCTTGTCAGTAGTTTAGATTGATTGACTGACTGACTGACTGATTGATTGATTGATTGATTGATTTTCAGTAGTTTAGTAGCCATAAATGACCAGGAAATGTGCAGACCACAGAATTCATGAGCTAGTGTGCATGATATTGGGAATAAATGAAAATACGGGCTGACAACTTATTATTCTGAACAGCAGGAGAGATTTCAACTAAGCAAAGACCTGGGATAACGTGTGTGTGTGTGTGTGTGTGTGTGTGTGAGAGAGAGAGAGAGAGAGAGAGAGAATGAATGAATATATGTGTGTGTAGGCTTATATTCTTCCTTTATTAAGGAAACAAAAAACACTGAAGTAAATTTATCTTTAAGATACATGTTGTATTTATTACCATGCCAAGCTCTGAACTGTAACATATACAAAGAAAAGACCACCTGGAGTTTGTGGAAGTATAGATAAACAAAGACCTTTCACTGAGGACTGCATTAAAGGTCACAGGGAAGTAATGGCTAATATGTTTCTTCTGAAGTCTTCCCACAGTAAACAGTGGGAAATAGAAATCTGTACTCTTACGCATCCAGTATAATACAGTTATAGGTTGAGTCTCCCTTATCTGGAATTCCAAAATATTTCAAAAACCAATTTTTTTTAAATGGGTGACTGAGATAGTGACACCTTTTCTTTCTGATGGTTCAATGTACACAAATTTTGTTTCATGCACAAAATTATTTAAAATATTGTATAAAATTACCTTCAGGCTATGTGTTTAAGGTGTATATGGAACAAATAAATTTTGTGTCTATACTTGGGTCCCATCTATAAGATATCTCATTATGTATGTATATGCAAATATGAGTATTCCAAAATCCAAAAATATCCAAAATTGAAAGCACCTTTGGTCACAAGCAATTCAGATAAAGGACACTCAACCTGTAGTAATTTAGATGCAAAGCATATGGAGTAACAAGAACTTTTTGTGGAAGTATTAGCGTTGCTTCAGAAACTGGATTCTCATATACTAGTTGGATAATGGCCCTTCAGGAAGAGAGATTCACCAACAACCAGGGAACAGAAGTCAAATATAATTAAAGGAATACCATTTCTAGACTTTGTTGTGTTAAAAGATATTGCCCAAATGCTAATCCCAAAGCAGACAATTTCTTTCCTTTTGTATTAATCGCCTAAGGACAGGAAGCAATCAATATTACTTACAAAGAGCTACACCTTTTGTGATATGCAAATTTCAGACCCCAGCTCTAATCTTCTAGTTAAATAGGGGGAATCATTTTTGCCTGAGGTCACTAGAATGAAACTTCAAGAGATTAAAAAATATCTCCCTTACCCACAATTGGTTTCCTCTCCTCTGAAATAATAACAGTAAAAAAAAAAACTTTATAGAAAGGAAAGTTAAAGGAAGCTAAATAAGAGTGTGGGGTATGCTCCTTTTGCATTTATAATGTGCTTTAGGCTGTGATCCAAATACACATATGTAGAAGGAGGAACAGTTACAACTACTGAGACACAGTGGCACTGTATGCCCTACAGCTGCTAAATGGGTGCAATCTTACAAGGCTTCTTGAGCAGAAGAGGACCATCTTAATCAAAACAAAAAAGATAAAAGAAAGAGTCTGATGAAGGCAGACTACATTGGTTAGTATTAATCAGGATGATGTAACCATTTGTTGGCAGACAACCAGTATGGTCATGGTCAGATTGGTCACTTAGTGGCCTCATACAGAGGGTCAGTACAATTTCTAATTGGATTGGAGAATCAGTGCTGGCATTAACAGGGCTTAGTTAATAGGGCTGGAGGCTAATTCCATTTTAGATCCTTTTCAGTCTGGTTTCCACCCAAGGCACTCTAGAGACAGCTCTTCTGAAGATCTTGGATGATCTCTTGTGGGCCTAGGCTAATGGCCTTTATTCTATTCTTGTTCTCCTTGATCTGTCTGTGGCCCTTGACACCGTTGATCACTGTCTTTTAGTTGATATTCTCTCTGGCCTCGGGTTCTCAGACTCTGTTCTTAATTGGTTTAAATCTTATCTGTCAGACAGATCTTTTGAACTGGTCACTGGTGGTCAGGCTTCATCTTCCATCCTGTTGTCTGTTGAAGTTCCACAGGACTCTGTTTTGGGTCTCTTATTGTTTTCTGTTTACACAATCTCTTTAGGCAAACTCATTAGTTCCTTTGTCTTTTCTTATCGTCTGTACACCGATGACACTCAGATGTATCTTTCCACCCCAACCTTTTTCCGGGTCTTTATTTTATTTTACCTGACTGTATGTACAGCACTGTGTAAATTTACAGTGCTCTATAAATAAGGCTTAATAATGATCATAACAGTATATCTCATTTCCCACTGGCTGAGAAGAAGTTACTGCTCACTTGATAGGTGGTGATAAGACCAAGGAGAGGTTAAGAGAAGTATAAAAGCTCCTGACACATGAACATTCAGCTTTTTAGACAGCCTTCAACATAGTCACACCTTTCTGTCTATGACAGCTTTCATGCTTCTCATACTGTTCCTACCTTATAAATAGCCTTAAAATGCTGGTAAGAGGGAAGGACATCTGCTCTTATATTACATTGGCTAGACTGTACTACATAGGTACTTCTTATCTGGATAAATGCCTGCTACAGTAATATATAACACATGTTGGAATTAATTGTGATGTCTACCAGATGCCTGTATACATTTCATTTACAGAAGACATATATAGGTTCAATTCTTTACAATTATTACTCTATATAGTACCATCATAGTGATGTTTACTGCAGTAGACATGGAAGACTTGGATGAAGATGTTAATATAATGTTAAAGGTCTGGATGCTTACAAGAAATGTAAAGTCAGTATACAGGTGATGTGCCTAGATAATGAGAAGTCCATGGTCCACCCCAAGGGTGTGTGTCTTTGTGTATTTACTACTATGGCTATTTTAAAAAAAATACTGTAGCTCAAAATAATATTACTAATAAATCAAATGTGTTAAAGCTAATGTTTTGCTATGTAAATTTCCCAGCAGTTGTTGATCTCTAATATATCGTACATACAGCTGTAGAAAGTTGTCAAATGATTGTTTCAGACGTTTTGTATGTAGTTGTACTGCTATTTCTAGCCACTGTGCTAAACAGTATTCAGATTACCACACAATATTGCTTTACATGAGAAAATGTGTGGTTTTTGTTTTGTATTTTTTCAGTATAGAAATTCTTGTTTTATTTAAATAAAATTATTAGGGGGGGGACCCCACTCTCCAAAAAAAGAATATTAAACTGACTCTTATTCTTCCATTTTAATAATACTGAAAGTTCAATACTTAAGAGTTATTGAGTGTTGGTGCTAAATCTGTCTGTCTGGAGTATACTGTTGATCACAAGTTGGAAACCCAGATGACCAGAAGGTGAGAAGGACCTCCAAACAGATACATATTAGCTGATAAACAGCAAGGAACCCTCAGACTTAAAGTCAAAAAAGATTGGGTTGGGCAATTATATCTATTCTACATTAGTTCTGCAGTGCTTTAATTCAAGCATGGGGGAATCATGGACTTGGGCAAATGAATTCTGAAACACAATTTCTAGAACTAGGAGGATTTTGGTGAGACATCTTTCCCAGTATACTTTCATAGCATTGTAGTATATTTCAAGTGATATGCTTGTGAGAAAGGCAAAGTATTATATAAAAACAGCCTTTCCTGTCCTTAAAACTTCAAGGCACCCATCTGGTAATCATTTTTATGCCAACTGTTAAGCACTAAATTGACAAACACTCACAACAAAATGCTAATTCATACTCTCTCTCTCTCTCTCTCTTGGAAAAAAGAAACAAATATACAGACAGTTAAAAGCTGGAATGACTGATGTCTGCCATTTCATCAGTAGTACTTCCCACTTTTCATTTCAGCTGATTATTCAGACATTGCCAAGCCAAACATTTCAGAGACTAGTTAGGGAGCCAACTCAATTTTACTGCCCAGTATGACAGAAGTTCTATTAGATAAAATCTCCTTTTGAATATGGTACATGGCATGATATCTGGATATGTTTTTTTTAAATCAACAACAACATGTAAATAGCTTTAGTTATTGGACAGAAAAGAGTTTACTGAGCTGAAGGAGAAAATGGAACAGTAGACCTCAGTCTACATGAACATATGCTGCTGTTGTCTAAAAAAAATCCAAGTATGTGGACATCGTGGACTTGGGCATGACTTATGGTAACCCTATGAATGAGAGACCTCCAGGACACTTGGTTAATAACAGCTATGTTAAGATCTTACAGACTCCAAGCTGTGGCTTCCTTGACTAAATCTCTCCACCTGTGATGCCTTCTTTTTCTTTTCCTACTCCCTCCCACTTTACTAATCATTATTGTTTTTTCTTCACAGAGAGGCTGCACTGGCTATCCTTATTATCTTTCTGCAAACAGGTAAAAATCGTTTTGTTCTAACAGGCCTTTTGGAACTGATTTTTATGGGGGAAACAGAGTTGGTGTAATGTCCTGGACTTTTATTTGTTATATTACTGTTTGAATTTGTTTTAACTAGTTACAATTTTTATGATAGTTTAATTGCTTTTAAACTTTGTATGCTGTTAATTTTTAACTATTTTTAACTATGGGCTGAAACAGACTGGCCCAAAGGGGTGGTGTGATGCCGTTCCTGAAAGAGCTGGGTGGATGGTGTGGCAACCTCACATTGTGGCCGCAACTCCAGCTTTTTTCTGGTGCAGAAAGAGGTAGCAAAATGCTGCTCCTTTTTGTGCTGGAAAAAGGGTGGGTTTTCTGCCACGGCAGTGCCTTTTCAGCACTCCTACGGTGTGCGGCATCTAAATGCCATGCCACCAGAGTGCCAAAAAGCTGCCCCCATGTGGGCAGTGGAGTGGCATAATGCCAGCTTCGGAGCGGTGTTGGGTCACATGTCATGCACATGCCATGCCACCTGGAAGCAGGCATATTGTGCCAATCTGTATCGGCCCTACGTTTCTTTTAACTGTTGTAATCTGCCTTAAACCCCTAAGAACAACAACAATAGTTGTTGCTGTGGCTCTTGCTATTGCTGCTGCTGTTTGTTTTTAGTGAGTCATGTCACCTTATTATATGTCCAAAGTATGATAGCTCAATATAGTTGTTTTGGCTTCAAGCCTGAGCTAACATCTATACTGTATTAATTTTTTCAATAGAATTTTTTTTAATTGTCTAAATTTTGAACTTGAGCTTCTTGTTACAGATGTTTTACGCTATATAAGCACATCCATTCTTCAAAAAGACAAAAGAAAAGAAAAGAAAACCTTCATTGTATTTGCTAGAAATTTCCTAACAATCAGCTCTAGAAATACATCAGAAGATACCGTACCAGTTTAATACCTTCTAGCAAATGAAGCAGAGGCTTCACTTCATTTCTACAAACATGATAGTATAAATTGCTTGGGTGCTTTGAAAATGATGCCAAGGGCTTAGGTTATCTAATATTTGACAGGATGACTTGTAATCAGAGTTTAAGTCCAAAAACATCTGGAGGACAGCATGATTCCTTTCCTTAATCTACAGACACACAAATAGTTTTAATCATATGTTGCCCTTTATAGAACTAAAACACTTCTCAAGTTGGTACTTTGAGGCTTCCCTTTCTCTCAGTGATGATTGAGATGGTCCTTCCTTGGTTCCCATTCATTAGAGAAATAACAGGCAGGCAAATATTAATGTGCAGGAATATACTGTACTTTCACTGACAGCCAACAGGAGGTACTGGGAAGCCATCTAACATCTTTTTTTAAAAATGTGGACTCTGAGGGCAGGAAGAAAGAAAGTTAAGAAAACCCCTATCTGGAGCTGGAATCAATTTTGTTTTCTTATTGAAGTAGCTGTCAATACTTTGCTTGATTCTCCAGATACGTAACAACTGAGGGAGAGCCCATTTTTTCTCTCTCCTTCAGACAGTATCAATATGACGTCACAATGGACAGCCTGTTTTCTTAGGTGATAGTACTAAGAGGCTGGAGTGAGACCTCTCTTTCTTCTACTGATTAGGTAGCAACCGCAGCAGCAGCATATGGACACAGTCTGTCTCATACCGAGGCAGACAGAAAGAGACATCTATGGACACAGTCTTCCATAAATGTAGGCATACGCTGGACTGGAGCATGTAACCATGGTCTTTCTTTTTTCTTCTTTTTGAGGACAGCAGCAGTGTTTGGACTTTCACTCACTTATACGGGTGACACTCTGTGGTCGAAAAAGCAACTGATGAGAAGAAGAGGAAAGTTAGCAGGCAAAGCAATCATTATAGGGCTTCAGCCTGAGAGATGCTTAGCATTCACTTTGGGACAAACAATATGGACACTGGCAGGAATGCAGACAGTCCATGGAGCTTGCAGGGTAATATCCTGAGAAGACCAATAGAATCAGGTATAGTGTGAGTAACAAATTGCCAGGTCAGAGGTGAGCAGAGGAACATCAAGAAATTGCATGACACCAAAATAGCAGGGGTGAGCAAATGCAGCAGTGTGCCAAGTGGTTGCCCCATGCACCCCCAGTTGGCCACATTGGTGTATTTCTGGAGATTCCAAAAGTGACATGCCATCACTTTTGGTTTGGCTCATTCTTGGCTATTTTTATTGGTTTTATGTAATTGTGGAAAGGGACAGGCAAACTGCTATATTTAGGGGCACTTTTAATGTGCTTTAGGTGATTTTCAGGGGAAATACCAACCTATTCCCCCTAAAAAGGGAAAAAGGGAACTGGAGCCTTTGAGGGTCTTCAGGGGAAACAGGCATTAAAAATGGAACAGCAAGTCCCATATGGACTATGGACCACATTTTTTCCTCCATGACATACAGCCAAGCTTTAACTTCTAGTATATGGGCCACTGAGGGCAATTAGTAGAAAGAAACCGCTTGCCCTTTCATATTATTTGACTATTTTTATTATTATAAAAATAGTTTTATTATTATAAAACTATGGTTCAATTTTAAATGACATGACAACATCCTGTGGAATCCTGGGACTTGTAATTTAGTGAGGCATTAGAGCTCTCTGGCTAGCAAAGAACTCTCCAAAACCTGCAAATCCCCAAATTCCATAGGATATAGCCATGACATTTAATGTGGAATCCTAGTGATATAATTGTGCAGTGTGAAAGGGCCCCAGATGGCAGGAGGGGGGGTGATATATCAGTGGGCAGAAGTAGGTATTTCCTGGGATGGCAAACAGAGCAGGATTTCACTTGCTGAATGTCTTCCCTCCGAGCCCCTGAAGGCAAATTTGGAGAAAATGACCAGGTAGAAGCTGAGAGCCCATACATTTTAGCAGTTTGAGCACTGGATTAAGACTCTTAGAGAACAGGCTTTGAAGCCCCCACTCAGCCATGCAAACCAATGGGTGACCTTAGGCAAGTCACAATCTCAAAGCCTCAAAATAATGCAATGGCAAACCACTGTGACAATTTTGTAAAGAAAACCTCATAATAGTGCCTTAGGGTCACCATAAATCCAAAATGACTCAAAGGTCCATAACAATAAACAACAACAACAAAGATTTTACAAATGAACTCAGGACTCTTTCAGGTATCTTTTTACACTGGGAACCCACACAAACCCCACAGATATGATGTTGGTCTAGCACTGCCACCATTTCATTATTTTTATTAGTTATGGATACTCTGAAAAATATTACTACATTTCTGTTCAAGCCCTATTAACTATAAGGACATCTGAAGGACTGCCACAAGCCATGAATTAGTAGATAATATTATTAGAAGGCTGAGATTATTTGCCACATGTTGTGTGATGTGAAAAACAACTACATCAGGAGCAGCAACAATAACAATGTATAAAATCAGCCAGTGAGGCAATGAACTAAAATGAGATACCCTAGATTTGCTACCATAGTAGTTACCAATTCAAGAAATGTTTTCTAGCATTTTCAAATCTTCAATTTCACTGTGGAAAGAAATAACAAAAAACAGATACTCAGACATTTATTGAAGGGCTACAGGTAAAGATAAAGGTAGTCCCTTGACATGAGTGTCTAGTCTTAACTGACTGTAGGGGACACTGCTCATCTCCATTTCTAAGCTGAAGAGCCAGGGTTGCCTGAGGACTGCTCTGGTGCTAATGTGGCCAGCATGACTGCACCAAATACTGTTACCTTCCCACTGAGAAGTGGTACCTATTTACCTACCGTGCATGCTTTCGAATTGCTAGGTTGGCAGAAGCTGGGACTAGTGACAGGAGCTCACCCCATCATGTAGCACCTGGGCCTCGAACTGCCAACCTTCTGATCTTCAGATCATCAGAACTGGTGTCTTAACCACTACGCCACTGCAGAGCTGTAGGGCTAGGAGCTAGGAAATATGCTTCAATCTTGTTTTAGCTGAATTTATGAGGCATTTTCAGGTGAATTGCTACAGCATATCCAAAGAGGACTGAAAATACAAGGAAAGATTCCAAATATTATTTGCACAAGAATATCACATAAACCTTTAAAAAATTAGTCATAGCTGAGCCACCACAGTATCTGCGTATCATGTCCTTCTGGCAGCTGGAAGATCAGCAGGTGCACATCTATTATCACTTGCTGGGCTTAACTCTGACTGATGCAAAATTTAAAGTCCAAGACTACACAATTACTGATTTCTGGTGCTGAAATGCACACTACAGCCTGAATGTTTGATCCTTAGGAATACACATACTCCATATTGCCGCTGTGTGGGAGGGAGTTCACTGTGGGAGTACAGATGGAAGACGAAGTTAGTCTTTCAAACCCTCCTTTGAGCTGAGTTTGCATTTTCCAGGGTAATAGCAGGCAGAAAATTATTCTTAGATCACTATATGTTAGAATGAATGTCAATAAACTTATAAGGCGTACAACAAGATCATTCTGGCTCAGTGGTACTGAAACTTTTTACCCTTGGGACCCCGCCTTTACATCTACAGGCAGACATCACACACACACATCCAACACAGTATATGAATAAAAATATTTTATTTATTTAGTGTGTGTATTTTTTATTTGCACATTGATGCTGTAACATTTTGTAAGGAAATCACATCGTCCAAATTAGAACAGTTTTATTTAAGTAAATTCAATATTTAACCCAATTCATGCATAAGTTTAAACATAACAAAGTTTGGGAGGAGGAGGAAGATGAGGGAACAGAGCCTCCAAATCTCATGTCCCCCTTGAGCAACTCTCATGTGTCCCCTGAGGGTCCTGTCCTGCTGTTTGAGAACCACTGTTCTAACCCATTACTGCTCCATGTTCTCATTGTTCTCAGATCTGTAAAACCTGGGAAGTGGAGCTGTACTTGCCTTGCCTAAGGGAACAGGAAACAACAGATGGTAATTTAATCAGACATATAAACTCCAGATGATGTGAGCCATTTTCAAAGTGGACACCACCACTTTGCACTACGTCCAAAAATGAACAGTCTGTCATGTTTAACCCTGGTCCTCCAAGCTTGAAAAATTATTTGCATAAGCCACTTCCAGTGCATGCACATTCACACACACACACACACACACCAAACAGGACTTCTAGACCATAAAATGGATGTCTCTGACTCATCAAAGTTGTAGCTAGCCTGCCTTTATGAGGTTTGACTAAAACCTTTGAACCCAATGAAATAAGTTTAGCGAGAAGTCTTAACACTGTGCTTTTTCCAAAGTTTTGATCAGTTCTGCCTGATTCTAGCTTGAATCTACTTGAAAAGCTGAATCTGGCTGAGAATGTACTTTGTTAGTGGTTAACTTACTTTTATACCTTTCAGAATCTGGAGAAAAGTGATTCTACATGTGTTGACAGATTTTCCATATAGCAGTGTAGGATTGTCTTCTTAGTTTCCATGTCAACTCAAACCTAGCCTGGATGAGACAGGATATATAAGGTTTGCCTCTAGTCTCATGAGAGGAAGGCCTCTCATGAGAGTTCTGGGTCCCCATGAGATCGCTAATCTCACAGCAGCCTGGAACTCACATCTGTCACCTGGGCCTGAAGAGCTGCATACCAGAAGAGTAGACACCAGCTGTGCTCGTGACAGGAAGAATCCCACAGCATTTGATGTGCAATTTGAGGTCATTTTGCTACATACTGAATGCTCAAGGATTTTGCTGGACTCACTGAATGGAAATATGCAGGATTTGGGGCCTGTATTGCCCTCATATGGGGAAGGAGTTTGAGCCCACAAATATGCAATGTCCCATACTGTATTTGAGGCTTTACAACCTGATTAAGAGATTCAGTCACTGTAGTCTCACTGCCCTGGCAACTCAGACCAAAAATGCAGAAGGACAAAAGGAAAGGGTCCAAATTGTCTCTGCAAAAGCTTTCATGTAATACAACTGACATTTCAGATACATGAAATACAGCTTCATGGCAGGCAGACATTTATACAAACAGTGTGTGTGTGTGTGTGTGTGTGTGTGTGTGTGTGTGTGTGCGCGCGCGCGCGCGCGCGCGCATGCATGTGTTGGATGCGGTAGAAATTTAAACAGAATGGTGGAATAGAGTTGCAGATGGATGTTGTTAAGAGGACAAAGGAGGGTGACACTTTTATATGTTGCAGCCTGATATGCAAGTGTGGTGAAAAAACTCTTTCTCTTGTAAATATATTATTATATTTATTAATATAAAATTATTATTATTATTAAATATATAAAATTGGCTATAGATGCAACAAAAAAAAAGGGGGGGAGTCCCAATATAGTTATAAAACAGGTAGGTACTTTTTCTTCAAGAAAGGTATTTGTGAACCTTTAATGAAAACAGCATATCAGTGTGGATAATGTGTTAAGAAACCTTCATCTCTGTTTAGACCTCTTTTGACAGCCTGTAACTTACTTCAGCCATCTTTCTTTCCAGGCTTTTTTTAAAAAAATCCCCTTCCTTCAAAAACAACAACAAAAAAAAAACATCCACCTTGATGTCACTAGTAGAGTGTGCTAGGAGACTAAAGTAGTCTGACACTGTTTTGAGGGATATTGTGCTTTCTTATGTCAATTTCTGTCCCTTTATTCTCTGGCATAAAGACTGTCTTGTTTCACTTATGTAAAATGTAAAGAGCTTGATAGAAAAAAATGGCATATATGACACTGGAGGATGAACAAGTGAATGTGCCCTTGATATTACTACTGACATTATCAGGACCTATAATGGTGTTGTCAGAATAGATGTTCCAACAGACATGTAGCGTAAGGGTTGTATACACAGGCCAAAGAAAATGTCCTCCCTCTGTTCCCAGGACAACCAGTCTGGATGACACAGGACCCAAGCACCAGTTCTGACACTCAGCCAGGTTTTTTTAATCACCTTTTGTGTCGAATCTTTCCAGAAGATTCCAGACAGCTGTTTACAATGCATCCCACACTATGCTATCCAGGGCCGCCACCACCACTGGTGCAAGTCACTTGCTCTGAGATCAGAATAAGGCACTCAGCCATATGATTGAAGCTGGGCACCTGGTTCTGACCTCAGAGTGAGTGGCTTGTACTAGCAGCAGTGATGCTGACTGGCACAGTGGGATGCGAGTGCCAACAGCTGTCCAGCTTCATAACAGAGTGTCCAAGATAATGGAGATGTCAGGGCAGTTCTGGGGCCAAAATACTCAGGGTTGCTCCTAGACTATTCTGGCCCTTATGGATACGGTCTTAGAGTACTGATGGCATATGGAGCAGTGGCAGACACAGGCACCAATGAGCTTGAGCCAGGAATCAACAGTGGCTCTTACAGAGAGTTCCCAGAGAATTGCCCACCAAAAACAGTCTGGAAGAGAATGTGGTACAGTATTACCTTTTGATTTCACAAGCCAGAAGCTAGGCCCTCAATAGAAAACTGTCACAAGACATTTGCTTACTGAGATGGAATAAAAAGTGCAACTATTCTCCCCGTAAGTCAATCTGGCTGAGCAGTTTATTCTGGCAAGTGAGAGGCTGTACAGACCGGCCATCAAGGCCAGTCTGGGGGGCGGAGTCTGGGCGTGCTATCCATATGACTCATGCCCTGACTCCACCCCCAGGCAAGTATGATGCCATGCGCTGCACCACATGGTAGGCAGCATCACAGTGTTCCTCTGGCTCTGTGTCTAGATGATGCAGTGCCAAAGGAGCACCGAAAAGCCACGCCAGAGGCAGCTATGGCACCCTTTCAATGGCAAAGAAAGGAGCCACTTTTTGCAGAAAGCCGAGATCGGGGTTGCAGTGTGCAGTTGCTGCGGCTTCAATCTGGGGCTAAAAGGGGTGGCCTGTACAGCCCCTGAACAATTACCAAAAACAATGAATAACAGTTTGCTGCCCTGTAATGTGTTGCCTTTTTGCCAAATGTTAAGAATCAGTTCTGGAAAGACTGAAGTTCTTCAGCCAAGTTCAACAGGCTGCAGAGAACAATCACCAACTCTCATCCGACCTTCTGCTCACTTTTGTTGGATTAGATGTCAACAGCATTGAAAGAAAAGGAGGAGGATGTAAATGCCAGTAGTTTGGATGATTATTAAATATTGCACATAAGTATGTAAAAACCAGTCCAAGGGCTTTATTCAAAGGCATACATGAGCAGGAGTAGGGCTGCAACCAATGTATAGCAAATATTTGTATTTCTCAGGCCAACTAAAGCTACCTTTTGTTGGGGCAAACAGTCAGTAGGCTGCACATAGATTATGTAAATGTGAATACAGTGTGGTTGTGTTTAATGTAAATGTCTCATATTCTGATTAATAATTAATCGTGAAATAAATTAACAGCTTTAAACATTCCCACTTCAGGGCATTAGTAAAAAGAGTATCAAATCTTTTCAATCATATACAATTAGTTTTTTTTTTAATTATCTGCTTTGCACAGAAGACAGAAAACAGCCTTTCAAGAAAACATAGCATTCTTTTTATCCTCTCATTGGATAATTACTATAATTTCACTATTATAAAACATAATATTGTCAGATCATCCCCTGGTGACCCAAGATAAGTGTTTGAGTAATTTAGTAACCCTTTTCCACAATTTCTAGATGGTGATCTATGGTTGCAATGCCAATTTATACAGAGATCCAAAGGTTTCTCTTCCTGTAACTACAGAAAATAAATAGCATTTGCAAGAACTCAGACTGCAATCCTATATGTAGATACCTGGGCTTAAGGTTCTTCTGAAGTCAATCATGCTGACTTCTGAGTAGACACATATAGGTTTATTTTGTCATTCAGGTTGTCAATATGTTATTATTATTATGTGCCTTCCAGTCGTTTCCAAATTAAGGTGACCTCCCAAGGCAAACTGATCATGGGGTTTTCTTGGCAAGATTTGTTGAGAGTAGGTTTGCCTTTGCCTTCCTCTGAAGCTGAGAGTGTTATTTGGGCCTGATACAGATGGCACAGAATCACTGTCCTTGGACCAAAACTAGGGCTGGGGAACACACAGCAACCACATGCTCCCCAGCCTTAGTCTGCATGGATGGCGCCATTTTAAAGTGCGCTGTCCATACAAAGTACAGGACAATGGCGTCACGCACGCACCACCTCCACATGGACCAGCATATGCATGATGTCACCACAGCACTGCAGGGCGCTTGAGGCACCCTTTCAGCATCGTGGGAAGGATATCTGAAACAGAACTCCTTTTGTGTGCACACATCGCTGGCATGAAGCTCCCTGGATATCTCCTTCCAGGCCACGGAGAAGAGGCATTTTGCCGCTTCTCCATAGCCTGGAAAAGCACCGGATTGGGGCCTCTGGGCTGCCGGTGAGGCTGCCCTGGCCCCAATCCACTGTGGAAAGGGGCGGCTGTGGACCCCCCTTTTCTACAGTCTGTACTAGGCCTTACCCAAGGTCACTGACGTCCAAAGCACACTGCAGAAATGATCCAGTTTGAGAACACTTTAACTGTCCAAGCCCAGTGCTAGGTAATCCTGAGAATTGTAGTTTACTGTGGCACCAGAGCTCGCTGAGGGAAGGCTAAATGTCTCGCAAAACTACTGTTCCCAGAATTCCCTAGCACTGAGCCAGGGCAGTTAAAGCGGTCTCAGACCAGATTATTTCTGCAGTGTGTTTTGGACCTCAGTGGATTTCCAGGGTCAAGTGAGGATTTGAATCCTGGTCTCCCAGAGTCTTAGTCCTATTTTCAAACCACTACACCAGGCTGGCTCTGAGGTAGTCATGCACCTTCATATTGCTTTTGACTGGGCATAACATATTGGGAAGATTCTGCCTAAATACTGTTCAAAGATTTCTGTTCATATATTTAATATATCTGGGACTGCATCTGCACTGCAGAAATAAGGTAGTTTGACACTTTTTAAATTGTCACAGCTCTATGCTATGGAATTCTGGGATTTTTAGTTTCTTGTGGCACCAGCACTCTCTAATGAAGAAAACTAAATAGCTCAGAAAGCTACAAATCCCAGAATTCCATAGCATTGATCCCTGGAAGTTAAAGTGGTATCAAACTGCATTATTTCTGCAGTACAGATGCAGTCTAGGAAATGTACTCATTGTCGCTTGGGTTGATACTGAACATTTCATATATGATTCAGATGAAATAAACATTTGCATGGTGACATCTAGAATCTATAAAATTTATTTCACATCAAGTTCCACACAAAATAAAATAATAATATAATAAAACTTTAATTTATATCCCGCTTTTTGTTACCACAATCAAAGCAGCATACAATCTTTAAAAAAATACAATATATACAATTCCCCCCCCCTAAAAAGGATTAAACAATTCTATGCATTAAAATTACAAATGATAAAATCTAAAAACAGTACGATAATAAAATAACAGTGGGTCGAGTCTTCGCTTATGTATGTCTTTGGGGGGAGCGTTACATGGCCAGGTTCTATTCCGGGAAGGCCTGCCAAAAGAGATCTGTCTTGAAGCTCTCTAGGTTGGCAATTTGACGGATCTCGTTCTGCAGACCATTCCATAAAGTGGGAACGATCGTGGGAAAAGTCCTCTGGGAGGTTGCCGTCAATCTGGTTTTTCTGGACTGCAACAAATTCCTCCCAGAGGATCTGAGGGTACAGGGGGGGATTGTACGGAAGGAGGTGATCCCTTAAGTAGGTTGGGCCCAAGCCATGGAGGGCTTTAAAGGTAATGACCAATACCTTGTACTGTGCCCGGAAACGAATAGGCAGCCAGTGGAGTGATTTCAATATAGGTGTAATATGGTCATTCCTAATTGTTCCTGTAATCAATCTGGCTGCCATATTCTGTACCAGTTGAAGTTTCCGGACTAGGCACAAGGGTAGCCCCATGTAAAGCGCATTGCAAAAATCAAGTCTTGAGGTTACCAGTGCATGTACTACAGTTTCTAGGTCACCCTGTTCCAGGAAAGGGCGCAGCTGACGTATCAGCCGGAGCTGATAACAGGCACTCTTGACTGTTGCATTCACCTGATTTCTCATCTGAAGCGACAAGTCGAGAAGCACCCCAAAGCTGCAAACACAGTCCTTTGAGGGGAGCGTGAACCCCTCTAGGACTGGAGGTTGCTGCCCGATACCTGGTTTGGGGGCCCCTATCGTAAGTACCTCTGTTTTGTCTGGATTCAGCTTGAGCTTGTTTACCCTCATCCAGTCCATTACTGCTGCAAGACATTGATTGAGGGGAGAAATGCCATCTGTTGTCATTGCTGATGACCAAGACATGGAGATGTATATTTGGGTGTCATCAGCATACTGATAACACCCCACTCCATGTCTACGGATGATTTTTCCTAGTGGTTTCATATAGATGTTGAGTAACATTGGGGACAGGATGGCGCCCTGAGGGACACCACAATTATGCTCTGTTTTTGAAGAGCAACTGTCCCCGAGCATCACCCTCTGGAATCTACCTGAGAGGAAGGAATGGAACCACTGCAAAGCAGTGCTTCCAATTCCTAGCTCTCTCAGGCATTCCAAGAGGATGTCGTGGTCTATTGTGTCAAATGCCGCTGAGAGGTCTAATAGCACCAGCAGGGTCACACTTCCTCTGTCGATGCTTAGATGAAGGTCATCAGTTAAGGCAACCATGGCAGTCTCCACCCCATATCCTGTCCTGAAGCCAGTTTGAAATGGATCTAGAAAATCGGTTTCATCCAAGACCACTTGGAGCTGAAGAATGACAGCCCTCTCGATCACCTTACTCAAAAATGGACCCAAAGAACATTTTTTCCCCCCGAAAAAGCTGACATTTTCTCATCAGTCTCAAATTTGCACATTGACTCTGGTTCATAAATATGTATTCTAGCACAAAAAAAGACAGAAATCTGAAGTGTTTGTTTAGGAAATGCCCAAAGTACTCGGTGTCCAAATCCTTAATACAGTCTTTGCTTTGCTCTGATTAGGTAACACATGAAGTTGATGACTCCCTCATCAAGCATATGGCTTTGTTCAGAGAAAAAATGTATAGCATAGATCTATGCATCAAAAGTCCACTGACCAAAAAATCACTTTGCTCTCATTATCATTAGTTGGACTGATATCTCTAAGGTACAAAGCAGGAATAATTGCACCTATACAACCACCTGTTCATAATGATACTGTTTCTGTTAAGGGCCAGTGTGTTCCACTACATATCCAAATTTTCATTTCCAGTCACGTGCCTATATAAATTTTACCTAAGTATCTTGTGAAAGACCACTGTCTCTCTGTTGAATTCTTGAGATGCAAGATGAGATAAATGTCCTTAAAGCACTGAAGAGACTGTTTTAATAAAGAAGGGAAAAAAAGGAGTACCTATAATAATAATAATACTTTATTTATATTTTCCCGTCTCTCCAAGATGGATCAAGGCGGGATTACAGTCTGCTAAAATACATACATCAATACTTAAAAAACATATAAGAACACATCAGTAAAATTAATAATAATTAATCTTAAAAACTAACTCACCATCAAATGGCAATGCAATAAAGTTATACAATGGTCAGAAGATTTTTTTACATAAGGTCAGGTGGGTAAGCTCGCTGGAAGAGATCCATCTTAAGTGCCTTTTTAAATGCCTCCAAGGATCTCTTCCAGAAGATCATTCCATAGTTTCGGAGCAGCTGCTGTAAAGGCTTTCTGGGAGGTCGATACACTGTAAGCCTGGTTTATTTGGTGTTCTAACACATTCTTTCCAATTATTCTGAGAGTGTGGGGCGGATTGAGTAGGGAGAGGTGTTCCCACAAGTAACTTGGGCCCTAGCCTTATAGGGCTTTAAAGGTAATAAACAACAGCTTGTATTGCGCCTGGAAGCTAATGTACATAGATTATTTGGGTGGTCCAATACAGTAAATTTGCCAGAGGGAACACAAAGGCTAATAGCTTTGAAAACATGCGCTTCCCTTTCATGAGCTTCCCTTTTAATAACATATACTGTACTAGTAAATTTCCTTCAGGAGTTATCTTGTGACATAAAGACTCACAATAACTCTGGAAACTTGAGCAACTGGAAAGCTGACAAACTTTATTTTATACATTCTCTTATGATAGATAAACAAAAATATTTAATAGTGACAGTGCTTTTTTTTGCTTCTTAAACATTGTAAAAATATGCATTACAAAATACAGTCGTAAAAAGACTTTAGAAAAGGGTTGGGCAACTGCTAGGAGTTGAGAGACTCTGGAAGGCTGCACCATTCCCTGTACTCCCTATCTCCTTATGTGTATATCAAAACAGCTCTAGGTGAACTTGTTTTATTCCTTGTTTTAAAAAGGGTCTCTTCTGAATCTAAAACGGAAATTGCCCTCCAGCCTCCCGTGGTATTGTGATACATTATGATTTAAACTTTTGGAGCGAATAAGAAAAAATTGGGGTTCCCCTGGCCTAAAGACATCCTGTGGACACTACATGCAGACTGTGGGACAAATTTTCTGCACTCCTGCTTTATAATATTGAAGTGAAAGATTAAAAACAGATGATATTTTCTACATGGATGTAAAATTCACAAACATCTATATAGCACTGTGCCTAAAGTCCAGATATAAAGCAGGGAGGTCAGGGTTCAAAATTTTTCTCAAACCTGAAGTTAACCGAGGGCCAGTCTCTATCTATGTCTAACCTATTTTTCAAGGGAGTGTAATTCAGAGACATACCTATTTTAGTTTGGAATATCATTATGCACAGGGATCTTGTAGCCCCTTTAAGACTAAATGTGAAGAAGCTGTGGCATAACCTTTCGTTGACTTGGTCTCCTTCCTCAGATTCACTCAGTCTAGTCATAAAGGTCCATCCTGGACAACATTTTACTCTATGAGGAAACAGACCATGTCTACAAAAGCTCATGCTACAATTTCTTCCACACGGTTAGTCTCAAAGGTGCTACAACATCCCTTTGCATACTATTTTTCAAAATTGTTGTTGTAAAGAAAAATGGGGAGAGCATTTATGTCATTCTGAAAGGTCTGGATAAAACAACATCATAAAAATTATATAGCCATGGACACATATTGATGCACATTGTTTCAGAGAGCTAGTCTGATAATTATTAATATTTTGGAAAACATTTCACTCTTACTTTATTTGTTAACAATGCGGTGAATTTTGAAACAATATTTTGTTATGCTCCAGAGTAGGTAGTATATGATTCCCCTAGGTTCTGGCTGAGAGAATATAAGTAATAAATACTCCAAGTCTGAAGAGTGACTTCTGAGTTTATTCACTGGGCATTTGTTTAATGAAGCCATCACTACATATTCTTTCCGCCATGTTTGACAGGCTCAAGCATGTTGCTTAAGGAATGTGTAGGAGAAGCTTGCAAGTGTCACAATGAAACACATATCACAACTTTTTGAAAACAGCAAATTCAGGCAGGGATCCACAACAGAACATCCCTGTGTACATTTAGGTGCTAATAGCAATGTTGTCAGTTTGGGTCCTAGCTAACTTGCAACTGCTTTGTATTTGTGTTTGGGACATACAGAAGAAACTTTATTTTATTCTTATTTCGCATGGTGCTATATCAGTGCTAAAGAGCTCAGGTTCAGGGTTGTCTGCTTGCACATTTCCTTGGCACATAGTATTTGTGTTTCTCTTTATCATATAATATAGTGAAAAATGCAGAGCATAGGGAAGATTGACTTTTAGCTTCACAACAGTCACTGCACTGCCACTGTGGCATCTTAAAGCTTAGGTTTGTTGTTAACTGCACTCGAGTCGATTTTGACCCATGGCAATCCTGTGGATGTGACGTCACCAGGACTCCCTGTCCTTCACTGTTCTGCTTCATTCCTGCAAAGTCATACCTGTGACCTCTTATATAGAATCCATCCATATAGCATGTGGTTTTCCTATCTTTCTATTTCACCTTCTCTATTCTCCACCTTTCCTAGCATTATTGGTTTTGGGTTTTTTTGGTTTTTTTAATGAGTCATGCCTTCTCATGATGTGTCTGAAGTATGACAGCCTCAGTTTTGTCATCCTGGCTTCCAGGGAGATTTCTAGCTTGATTTGCTCTAGGACTCATTTGTTGGTCTTTCTGGCTGTCCATGGGATCCTCAGCACTCTGCTTTAGCACTACATCTCACATGAATTGATATTTTTGACATTTCATGGGCAGCAGTTAGGCAGCAATTTTTAAATGCAAATACTTTTAAAATGATCATTCAGATTTTTAAAAATCCTACCCAAGTAAATTGGAATATTTTCACCCCTCCCTATCCCATGCACCAAGGAGCAGTAATACCAAATAGTGTGGACAAAATACAGTAGTATGTGCAAAAGATGAACAATCCACATAACATCATCCTTAGTGTACAATTTCAGTGACTGCACCTTGAAAAGGATATATCTGGAGATGGTGCCCAACAGTGCCACTCCCCTGTGAGGATAGTTTATAATATGCAGGCCTTCTTGCTTTAAGAGAAAAGACAAGTATGAGGCAACATAGTAGATGTATAAAGAATATTTTTACTATAGAGAAAGTGGCTAAGGATATTTTTTTTCTTCCAAGAATCTGGAACCATTCTATGAAGATGAGTTGTGGTAGATTCAGGATTGACAAAAGGAAGTACTTCTTCTCATAGCACAGAGTTAAACTGGAATTAAGTAACACAATGTGTAGGTATGGCAACCAACTGGGATGAATTTTCAAGCAGATTAGATAGATTCAATGGCTGCTAATTGTTAAGGCTGAATATTAGCCTTAGAGACACCATGTCTTTGAGTATCAGGTGTATTGGGACATGAATGGAGGAAGGCCATTTTATTCATATGCTACTGGTGGGCTTCCCGTTGGCAAAGAACTGGTCAATGTGGGAACAGAATATTGGACGAGATATAATTTTGGTTGATCCAATCATACTGTTAATTTTACTTCGAATTTCAGCAAAGAGGCCATAATTATGAAGAGACAGGCATCTGTAAGCAGCCATAATGCTGACATTAAGAGGCGAGACTTATGTTACAAGTTCTGTGGTTAGATATACATGAATGAATGTGCACATAATGGCTTTAACACTTATGTCAAAGTGTATTAATGGGGGTGGAGAAGAGTTATCTAAATGTTTAAGTGTGAAGGGCATCTTTCTGTATTCCAGTTATACTTTTTCCTAAAGTATAAGTGAAACGATGATGCTGAATATTTCTCAGCCAGAGACCACTAAGCAACGTTTATTATTTATTTTTTTTAAAAGAAGTCTAATCACCTCCTGATGGAGAATAACCATGATAGATTTCAGCTAGAAGGATAATTTTTCAGAAAGCCATGTGCATCTGAAAAGAGAAGCTTATAATGAAATGTTTTCTCAACCGTTAACAATAGTGGTACTAGCACAGCACTTTAATTTTGAGTGGGTACTTAAATGGATTCTTTCTTTTTATTTGATTCAAAGCCAATATCCTGATGCAAAACAAACACCATTTCCAGATTGCCCTTCTAGGAAACTGCTATTCAGTTGTTTTGATCAGAGTAAAAAAATACTATATGTGACAAGTCTGATAAGAACACCAAAACAACAGCAATATTGTGCCAGCCTGGGTCTATATCCTGTTTATGCAGTCCCCTGCTAATTTCTATGCAAGCTGACACAGCTGCAAGGAAGATACTCAGTGGTTCACCATATTAAAAGCACTCATCAGAAAAAATCAGTTACTATTGGCAGGACTTCTGAAAATGACATCAAGGCTAAACAGCTTCAAAGTTAAGTTGTCATGCAATTTCTAATTTCAGGTACTAATGCGGAACAGACTTCAAAACCCACTCGTCTTGCTCTTAAAAGTCCACCGCAGCTATGGCTCAGTACTTGATACCACTGAGGCATCTTTTCAAATTAATACATACTTATTAGTCGAATATTAAAGTAGACATAAATGCTGCAGTCAAGAAGCAGCAATACGTGTAGACTAAAAGAGATATCGAGAGGTTAAAAATTAATAGGTATGTATAACTATATATGGAAATAGATAAGAAGATTATATATATATACACACACACACACACACCAGAAAATCATGATAATGTGTTTTACTTGTGGAAAAACGGAATAAAAATCATTAAAAAAAAAAGAAGCAGCAGCCATTGAGAGGAATGTACAAAACCACCACAAGTACTACTGACTATGAATGTGATTAAATATCATTGTCTTACTCTTGTTGGAAGCGTTAGCAAACAATCGACACATTGAGAGCCTACTAACTCACATGAAATTGCTCACCTCTCATGAGAGAACAACCAAAAAATTCAATTTTTTCATTGCACTTCCATCACTTTGTAAAAATACATTTCTGTAAAGCTAAGGTTTCTTTTCCTCTCCATTCTGTCTGACAAAAGAACTGGCTGGTGGACCAAAAAGACACCACCAACCCATCATGCATTTCTAATTTTCAAGAAACTTATGCAACAAGGCAGTAGCTATTATACGTTTGCACAATTATACAATTTTTGCAAAAACAGTTTTGCAAATTCACAAGTTCTTGTCAAGGCTTGGCGAAATGTTTTGCTACTTCACTGATAAGGAGCAAAAAATAGTCATTTCATGTTCTTGTATGAGCATAAAACAAATGATAATTTACATCCCTACTGCTAGTGGTATTAAAGAGAAAGAGAATGCTGAAGATATAAAAAAAATTCTTTCAGGATTTGATATAGACAATTTAAGGGAATTTAAATTATGACTGAATGGGAAGACCACATCAGAGGTGAATAGATAATTGTGGAAACCACGGCCCTGAGATTGCAAGATCAGGGCTATTAATACAAGGGCCTCTTGGAGGTCTCTCATTCACAGGTTTGCTATAAACGAGAGCCATCTTCAGGGCATGTAACAAAAACAATTAAATTCCTGATGAAATCCACTTTTAAGTATCTCTAAGTTGGGATCCAAATCTCTGCTCTTTCGAACCTTAAAAAAATCTTGCTTGTATGTAAACCTTTTCCTTTGGCATTAATACCATTTGGTTTTTCATATTATCCCTAAGTTATAAAACATCATTTCCTCCAAACTTTTCCCTTGAAATTGTGGTCCTATTTTTAAAAGACATTCTGGTTAGCAGTGATGTCTGGATTATTTTGCAATGGAACAATTTTCCATTTTAGAAACAACTATTATATCTAGTTTGGAGAGGTGGCTTATGATGTGCTTGGTCCCAGACAGTGTTAAACTGGGATCAATATTGTTGACACTGAATGCAACATATGTTCCACATTACCACACAGGAATCTTTCCTATCACGAGCAGAAGATGCCAAGGACTTTCTGCATAAAAACATACATGTTCTACCATAGAGCTACAGTCTTCCACCCACAATAGCTCCATGATCTCAGAGTCCTTTTAATCCCTGAACACTTTCATGTCATCATATTTCATAAAAAAATACACATGCTTTACCATAACAAACTTGGAAAAGGGAAAGGAATAGGTGGAAAAGCTCAGAGGGATCCATTTTGCATCAGCTGGACTCTAATGGAGTCTGTGCCCAGTATAAAAGGATCTATGCAGCAGATACATGAAACTCAGTGTCTAAGCACATATATGCTAATCAGAAGCAACTCATCTAAACAGACATGGGACAGAAGGGAGAGTAATTCTAATTTTCAGTCACTTTCAAAACAAAGTAATCCTCCATCAATTTATATCCCTAATACCACTTTGTATAAAACAATCCAATCAATTTATATTCCTAATATATTGCATATATATATTCTTTTATATTCCATTAGTATATTAGGGGGATGAATAGCATTATTA
This sequence comes from Sceloporus undulatus, assembly GCF_019175285.1. NCBI lineage: Eukaryota > Metazoa > Chordata > Lepidosauria > Squamata > Phrynosomatidae > Sceloporus > Sceloporus undulatus. The sequence goes on along the minus strand of NC_056522.1, from coordinate 78,340,547 downwards.
TATATGATACTGTTACAACAAGCATCCCAGTTTGTTGTTGTCTCTGAAATTCCTACAGTACTTGTGTACTGCACATCATCACCATCATTTCCTAATGAATGCTCCAGTGTGCGCTCTCCTGTAGAAGTCATCAGATGCTGCTGGGAAGGGCACTCCTATTTTGACAACCATTCTCTATAGAAGAAACAGAATGAGTGCTAGAAAAGCAGGCGAGTCTTTTGGATGTGCTGTCGGTACAATTTCCCATCATGCAAAGCAATGTTTTATTTTAAAGCTGATTTGTTTTTGCTTTTCTTCTTCTACCTAAGGGGGTAGAACTGACTTGGAAATTTACTCCACATAATCAAACCTTCTTGTAATCAAAGTTATTCTCTCATTGTGGACATCATAATGAACACTGGTGCTACTTATTCACAAAGAAAATATTGCTTGACACCATGTTCAGCCAGCTTTCTGTCACCACATCTTTATTAGAATAACTGACTTCTTGATTATCCAAAAATTGAAAGTAAAAATTCAAGCAGACAGACTGTCTTCTGAATTTCTGTCTAAGCTGTTGATTTTTCAGCAAGCATCAGATGTCAGCTAAGGAAGTAAGTCACAAGAATTCAGAAGAATAGTTTCTTCCAACTGTAAATGATGGAGGATTGGTTTTTTCCCCCCCCTTTTACAAAACATTTTATATTTATTTATAAATCAGCCTATACCACTGAAATCACATGCATGTAAACTCTTGAAAGGTCACTACAAAAACACTAAAGGTAATGTAGTTCAAAAGAATGGCATTGACTCGTAAGTCTTTGGTTAAAACATCCTTTGAAACTGAGGATGTTTGGTGTATGAAGTATGACACCATAGTGTACACAGTTGGGATGGGAAAAACATTCAAAAACATTTTGGTAAATGGTAAAAAAAACAATATTTTTTAAATGTTGGGAAACTTTGATGAGGAGAAACCTAGTTAGATGAGATTCATCATAGTTCAAGACTTATAGTGCACTTAAATGTATGTGTTTCCACCATTACCCCCAGAAAATAATATTTTCTACACTATCCTGCACAGAAATTATTATTTTCATCTCAGAAAACAGCTTTTTCTCTGCAGGTCCCAGAAAATGCTTTTTTCTGCACATGAAGCTTGTTGTGTGTACAGAAAAATGCAATTTTCACAGAACAAGTCCCAAACTATCAATAGTCTTCAAAAGCTACCAATTTTACAACATTCTCACAGCAAGCAGAAATGGTAAATTATTCATTCTTTCCCATAAGAACAAAACTGATGTAGATCCATACCCCTAGTACAACACTTAATGCACACCTATTGAGTCAATGGGTTTATTCTAGTAATAAAGATATTTCTAGCCCCAGAGCAAACATAGAGACTGTTTAGTTCAGTATGAAGCAGTATGTAGCTGCTATTGCTATTTATGTGCTGTGTTGATAGTAATGCCCTGTATCCAGTATAATCCAGTATGTAAAATTCATCACAGAAACCAAAAGTAGACTGTGATATTAAGGCCTGAATCCTATTGGTACTCATAACTAGAATAAACCCAATAACTCAATAGGATTTGCATTACGTGTGAATGGATCTTCTTTTGTTGGCAGCTCCAATGAGATTCAGGCCAAAATCTCCATTGTTTTGAATTACCTTTGCTTCAACCTGCCTGGTGACATGACCACAATGCTGGCTCAAAGTTAAGCCAGGAGAGGATTACTCTTAAGTACTTATCAACACCCCTGGTCTGGGAGTGATTTGTTTTCATTGCAGATTCAGCAGCCCCATGGGTCCAGCAGCTAGGATTGCACTCTTTAGGTGCAACATAAACCAAAGTTGGGCAGGCTGCATGTAGTCCCATAGGCCATTTTTTCTAGCTCACATAGACTTCCTAAGAGGTAAAAACAATCATTTTTTAAAAAAAACACAAAAATGTCATCTAGGGGATGTGTAGGGCCTTTCTACCATGTCTGACCCCCACCATGTTTTGGACCCAGCCAGGGCCAATTCATGCCCAAGAGAGGCTTGGTTCAGCATTTCTCCTAAATCAGCCCTCCCCTTCCTCTGCATGTAACACTCTGGATCTCAAACCAACTCTTCCTCCCACAAATAAAGTCCTTCTGTTGGCATAAGTTTGAGTTATGTAGTATGGCTATGGGGAAGCTACAGAATGCAACAAAACAGGAAAATCCACACAAAGGTGGAGTGAAACCCACTCGTGAATCCCAACTATTATCTGAGAAACACTGGCCTTCAGAATTTATTCTGTTGCCTACGACATCAGCTCCTACTGCTTCAATAAATGTTGGAACAAATCAGGAAAGGAACCCAGCACTTACTGGACCAGGACTCTGTAGTCCAATAAGGCAGATTTGGGGAAAGCATGTGGTCCCCTAAGGCTGATTGTGGCATTTAATGTGGAAAGATTCTTGCTGTGTTGTGCTTCTATCATCACATTTTACCAAAAAAAAGCATTCACATTTTAGCACAAAGATGGAGTCCTGTGACCCATTTTCTTTCCTGTAAGAAAGTCAAAAGTATTAATGTACAATCAAGTAAATTGTTACCTTTGTCCTCATTATTCAAATAAAATGGTGCCTGCATAAATTTGTTGCAATTTTTATTGGAAATAAGAAAGCTATCACATCATAACACTTCCAGTAAATCCAATTCAGAAGCCACTGAGCTGACATCAAAATGCTCTGATTAGAAATTGCTTACTGTAGAACTAAGTTCGCTCAAAGGATTTACCAGATAAAAATGTCTAGTTATGATAATCCACCCAGGCAAAATTCACTATTACATTTACAAAGCAAAGTGGATGCAAGCAAGATTCTGAGTCGATCAGAATTTTTCTCACAGAACTCAGAGAAGCAATTTTATTTCCAGTATCATGATTATTTGATCCAATTGAATCACTGCCTTTTAAGTTGCACTATTACTCTAAATACAAGATTTTAAGAAAATGGTCAGTATAATGAATTGGTTGAAAGGAAGAAAAAAAATAAGGCACGTGATATGTTGAAGGTATATCAGTCAGAACCAAAAGAGGTAGCTGGATATGTATGAAATAAAGAGAGGCTTGTGCTCATAGAGGAGGAAAATATTCAAAAATATTCCCAAAATCACCCCAAACATTTTTCTCAAGTGTTTGGAAACTCCAAAGAAGCAACAAATAAGAATCTTTGTAGGTCAAATTCAGAAACACAGCGATGTTAGTATGGAATGTCAGTATGCAATGGGATCTTCTAGCATCTTTGAGGCAAACTGTGTAGAAGAAGTTGTAGTATAAGTTTTTATAGACTTTGGGCTGTACAGACCAGTGTAATAAGCTGGCTTCCTTGCAGCATGGGGGCATGAAATACGAACGACACACACCCTGACGCTGCCCAAAGCCAACATCGCGTTGCCCCACTCACCACATGGAGGGCAGCTTTTCGGTGCTCTGGAGCCGTAGTATTTAGACACTGCACTCTGCAGGAGCACTGAATCCATGGCAGTGGCAAAAAGGGTGGCTTTTTTCCAGTGCAAAAAGGAGAATCATTTTGCAGCTTCTTTTGGGGGTGGAAAAATGCTGGAGTGAGGCTGTGGCATTCAGTTGCCACAGCACCCATCCAGCTTTCCCAGGGGCAGTGTGTCTACTTCGCCCTTTGGTCTACTGTCTTACAAGCATGGAGTGAAATGTTGCTAGGGAAGGATCTTTATATTCATATAGTCTGATTATAAAGGTCCTTTCTTGGCAGTACTTCATCCCATGCATCTGAGGAAGTAGACCAAGTCTGCAAAAGCTTAAGCTACAACTTATTTTGTACAGTTAGGGGCTGTACAGACTATCACAAGGGGAGGCCTGCAGCCGCTGCTTTTAGTGCCAGATCAGGGCCGAGGCAACAGCACACAGCCCTGATCTTGCCTTTTCACAGAGCAAAAAGAAACTGCAAACACATCTCCTTTCTGTGCCATGGAAATGGTGCAATAGCCACCGGCACCACAGATTTTTGGTGCTCCCTTGGCACTACGTCATCTACACGCAGCCCTAGAGGAGCACCGTGATGCCGCCCGCCATGTGGTGCAGTGAGTAGCATCACTCCAGCCTGGGGACAGAGTCAGGGCATGCATCGTGTGGCCACCATGCCTGGACTCTGACCCAGGACAGCCTTAATGGCTGGTCTGTATACCCTCTTAGGTGCTACAAGAACCCTTTGCATCTTTGTAGAGAACCTAGGAATCTAGGAATTTTAATTGAAAAATTGGTCAAAAGAACTTGAGTCGACTTATCCACAGGTCAATGTTAATATTGTAAATACTGAACTTTAACTCTTATTTAAAAAAAAGAAAAGGAAAAAAAAGAAACATCCTTTGGTGACAGGCAAGAGCATAATCTGTCCTGGAAGCATTGACCCCCATCTACTTTTGCATCCATCCAACCTTTAGGATGAGCACAGTTAGGCCTGCTGGAATTTTGTAAGTTCTTTACCATTGTTTTCCTTTGCTTCATCCTTTAGATCCTTTGTTACATGTCCCTAAGTTTACCCTCGATCTGGGAACGCAGTGCCTAACCCTAAAATCGGCACCAGCACTGTGCTTGTGCGCGGTCTGTACCGCTCCTCTGTTGCACCCCCCTTACAAGTACATCTGGTATGAACATGGGAAAGTACCTTCTCAGTGTCTGCCCCCCCCCCCCCCCGGCTCTGGAATTCCTTTCCCAGAGAGGTTAGACTGTCACACTCCCTGCTTTCTTTTTGCAGACAAGCAAAGACCTTTCTATTCTCACAGACATTTGATAAATAATGATATAAGGCTTATCTTACACAATGCCCTGGATATGACTAATTATTGTGTTTGGGTGTGTGTTTAATGATATACAGTTGGACCTCTGTATCTACCAGGGATCCATTCTGGACCACCTATGGATCCCAAATCTACATATGCTCAGTCCTGTTTTTGTTAATAGCGATGCGGCATGCATGGTGCCATTAAGAAAAATGGAGGCTTGCTGCAGATGGTTAGATCCACAGATGGCAAGTCTACCGATACAGAGGGCGGGCTGTATATTTTAACCTGGCTTAAAATTTTTTAAATAATTTAATTAGATTTAATTGTTGTGTCTTGTGGATTTTTAACAATTTATTTTCAATCATTGGAAGCCATTTCAGTCCCAATCTGGAAATAGGCATAACAACAACTACTACTACTTCTACTATTTTTATTATTTAATTTCATTATGGGGAAAGTATTTTATGTTCTGGTTCCCATTTTAACAAGAAGCATAAATAGTGTAACTAACACCAATATATTGGTTTTGATCTCTGGTTCTGACAGAGAGAAATTATAATAAGAGATGCAATCGAGCTCCAACAAAGTATGGCCCTGATTCCTGAATTTAAAAGATAACTGATCTTATTGCAGAAGCAACAGAAATGTGTGTTTATAACACACCAGCACCTGAAAGGGAAAATATTATTAGCCTTCACCATATTTATTTTTGAGCAGTTTCCAAACTGTATGATATGGATTAGTCACAGCACTTGACTTCAATCATAACATTTCTTGGGTTTCTCTTCACCACAGTACATCAGTGAGTTTAAAATTAGTATTTCCCACATGCCAGCCCCAGCAGCTACTGAAATTGCCTCACCCCACACTACTGTAAATACATGTGGCTGGTCAAAAGTCCCATCTCCTATATATTTATTACCATATCTTTGTGTCCTCAAAGACCAGGAGAGTTTCGTTCATCTTTGTATCAGATTGCCAAAGGATAGAGGTAATACATTCCATCAAAGATTTTTTTTTAAAAAAATTAAAAAAACAGAGGACCTATTTTAGCAGTCAAGTCTGGATAAATAAATTTTATCTACCGGCAAAGGTAAATGCCAATTCATATTTAGGCACACGTTAGTTTCACAGAGGTCTGAACATCTTGTATTTAATGTTCAAGTATTATTAATTTTGTCTAAATGTAGTGTACAGTTTCTAACATTTCAATTGGCCTTGAATGACAGAAAACTGAATTACTAAAATAATGAACTAAAAGCAAAAACAGGATTGATGGCAACAATTTTCTTTTTAAAATGACAAATAAAGACTTTTTCACATTGCACTTGGATTCTAGCAAGGCAATCTGTTAGCTTTCCCTTAGCAACTCAAAGCAATGCTGTCACCTTCATAGGAAGGAAAGAATATTCACCAATTTTCTTGTGCTTGATAAGTGTCAAAAACCCACTATGAGAATTGTCACCTTTGTATGAGAATGAAAAGTCCAGCAGTTTTTATGCCCCTCCCATTTCTGATGGATTCTTTGCAAAATAAAAATAATTCAATGTATTTTATGTAGGGTTGCTGTAACTGTCTACCTCCAAACCGGGACAAATGGGAAAAAATGTAGGAGAAACGTAGGACAATATTGTGGGTGATGTCATTAGAAAAATACTGCTGAAACTCTAGAAAATTTATAGATCAAGATGTTAATCATATACATCATTATGGATTTCTGCCCATGAGGCATTTTATAAAAAAGAAAATATAATGAAAGATAAATGGATTACATATGGTGATATGGTTACAGTTCAAGAGAAAAAATATACAATAAAAACACAAGAAGATATAAATAAAAATGGGATTCTATGTCATTGGTTGTTCTATAGACAGCTCAGAGAGAAAATAAAAATAGAAATCAAATTTCATGGAATCAAAGATAAAAGGGCAGAATTGGCGAAAGTACTAATAGGTGAAGACAAGAAAATTATATCTAAAATATATAAAATTATTTTAAGATAGGACATAGAAGAGTAAATTATAAAAGATCCAATGGTTAAATAGGCCCAAAGGTTTGGCTATACAACAGAATTAAACAAGTGGGAAAAGGTATGGAAAAAAATGGAAAAAATCTCATCCTCGAAAAATAGTAGAGAAAATGTATACAAAATGCACCTGAAAAATGATCAAAAATGTATAAACAAGTGACTATTAAATGCTGGAAATGCCAAAAAGAAATAGGAACATTCTACTGTATCATCTATGGTGGTCATGTATTAAAATTAGAAAATATTGGAATTCTATGCACTAAATAATTGAAAAAAAATCTAAATTCTAAAACAGAAAGATAACAGATTTTAAAGGTGTTAAAATGAAACAGGGATGGCACACATATTTATGTTACAAGTTCCCCTGTGTGGACAAAGAATTTAATATGCATTACATTAGGAAAACTTTGTTTAGGGTTTGGAAGCAGTATAAAAATTTCTTTTATTCCAAAATACCCAAATGGGTTTCTCCACAAGAAGCCTTCCATAAAAAGGAATACCCATATAATGCAAGATGGATTAAGTATGTAGATCTACTGACATTCACAAAAGGAGACCCCCAAATCAAAACCAGAGATCAATTGGCAGAAGAGGGGAGACTAATAGATTGGTTACACTATCATCAACTAAAAGAAGAATTCTATAAAGATAAGAAAAAGGTTGGAATAGAATCGGAATGGAAGCCATTTGATAAAATTCTATTAGGAGGGGGAAAAGGATTTATAAAAAAGATATATAAACATCTCCTAGATATTGAAATGTAGAAAGAAACTATTTTAAAAAGTATGATAAAATGGATGAGGAATATAGGAAGACCGATACCACTAGCAATGTGGGAACACTCCTGGAAAAATAATCAGAAATTTATGAAATGTAACACGCTAAAAGAAAATTATCGAAAGGTGTTCCACAGATGGTATCTAACCCCATCCAGATTATCCAAAATGAAGGCACACTACAATAACAAATGCTGGAAATGTAAAGACAAAATCGGAACCTTTTTCCACTTATGGTGGCAATGTGATAAGGTGAAGAAATACTGGATAAACACACATAATGTGACATTGATGTGATCCCGCCTCAATCCGCTGGGAGAGGTGGGAAATAGAAAAATAAATAAATAAATTATTATTATTATTATTATTATTATTATTATTATTATTATTATTATTAT